>NC_059328.1:163408771-163715362 GCF_018350155.1 Leopardus geoffroyi
TTATTATATTTTTTCAACATATGAAGTTTATTGTCAAATTGGTTTCCATACAACACCCAGGGCTCATCCCAAAAGGTGCCCTCCTCAATACCCATCACCCACCCTCCCCTCCCTCCCACCCCCCATCAACCCTCAGTTTGTTCTCAGTTTTTAAGAGTCTCTTATGCTTTGGCTCTCTTCCACTCTAACCTCTTTTTTTTCCCAAAGTTTATTTTATATTAAAGATTTTTTCACTTTCTTTATTACTTTCTCAGAAGTATGATCATTAGCAATAATATCCTTTTATCTTTTATAGTCACGAATGCTAAACCTTATTCATTGTTACTGATTTCCCTGCTTCTGAGAGATAAGACAGAAAATGACAAATTGTCACACTGTGTTAAGAAGACGAGAGGGTTTTGGTTTTTGTTTTTCTTTTTTTGCTTCTAAATTATAATAAACTCTCTATAGTAAGTTTTACATATGGTCTCTAGAGTATTGATTTGAAAAACACTTCAACTGCCTTCACAATCTTATTTATTTAGGAGGTGACTGTCAACTCAAAGGTCTTTTGTCAGTTACAAAGAGCTAAGTAAGCTTCAACTTTGACAAGGAAATGCTAATAAGCACTTTGAACACGGAAATGATGAAAACCTCAAGATGTAAACGTGAGTCTTAGTCAACTGTTGAAAATGGAAAAGTGTACAGACTTTTCTTGAATATAATAAATACAAATGCTTTTCATAAATCTTAGTTGCAAGTATATTTCATTAATATACAAATAAGCTATGTTAATCATTTAATATAGTTCGATAATAAAAACTTTAAAGAAATTTATGCAGAGCTCATTCTATTAAGTACACTGTGATTTAAAATTCACATGTTGAATTGTTGACAGCTTTGCACATTTATGTATGATTTACACTATCACCTAAGTATAAAATCCTTTCTTACTTATTTTTGTTGTTGTTTCTATGAAAGGAACAAGACTATTTGGATTTGTACATTTTTTGTGATGTAAAGAAAGGAGGTAGCATTTGACACAAGCAGCCCTCAGAGAAGTAAGCTACAATACAGGGAAGACTATTTTGTTTCATGTTTTTTATACTTAAAAACTCAATAGTTACAGGTCTCTTATTCTGTAAATTGGAAGCTTTTTAGTCTTTTAACATTGATAAGAGTTTCTTTAAAAACAGAACAAACAAACAAACAAACAAAACAAAACCTAAACCTAAGCACTACAGTTCTAGCATAACATGCCTCAGTGGGTGCAGGGCCCATCTAGACCGAGCTTCAACTATCTCTGGGCAGGTTCCAAGGTGTTTTGATTTCTTCATTTTAAAAAACATTTTTTTAATGTTTTTATTTATTTTTGAGAGAGAGAGAGTAAGCAGGGGAGGGGCAGAGAGAGAGAGGGAGATACAGAATCTGAACCAGGCTCTAGGCTCCGAGCGTCAGCACAGAGCCTGACATGGGACTCGAACTCATGAACAGCGTGTGATCACGTGACCTGAGCCGAAGTCGTGGGACGCTTAACCTACTGAGCCACCCAGGCGCCCGTAATTTCTTCCTTTTTGAGTAATCCAATTACTCACAATAAAGTGATCTACTTACTTTAAATACAAACACAGTCTATGGTTCCATCACTATGATGACACCAAAGGACATTTGGTGGATCTGGTTGTCCTTTGTGATTTCATTCTTAAAAATAAAGCATGCACTATTAAAACATGCCCCCAGAATCCCTTTGATAACTCCCCATAAACCTATCATCCGTAAAGATACCCATGTTATTATAATCCCTACCTTCAAAAGGATTGCTGTGAAAATCAAAGCAGATCCTCTGGTGAAACACTCAGCACACTTTCTGACATACAACGGCTCAATAAATGTTAGTTATGTTTATTATTATTTGTAGTCTTACAACCCTTAGACATGTTTATTGGGGAGCTACAAAAGACCTTCAATTTCCTGAGGCCAGAGGAAATTATGTCACTGGCTTGACAACTTACAATCCTAGTTAGTATGAGTCAAGCCTGTATTGAAATGTGCATGTTTTCAGCCGGTCTTCTTAACATAGTAAGTTCTCAGAAGTACAGAATCTTAAGTCTGAAAATTCTCTTCACGGTTACAAAGAGAACTTATTAATTGTGAATCATGACTGCTAGAAGGGACCTGAATGGCATCTAATGAAGCGGAAGCTGAGTTCTTCAACTCAGTCCTGAAGAGGTTAATGATGTGCTTAAAGTGACATCATTAAAGTCATAAGATGAACAGATATCCTGTCCCAAGGGGATGTCTAATAAAAAAATTGTTTTGAGTGTGTCAGAATGTCTGGATAAGTAGAAGATAATATGATAATTAAAGCTCCCTTTGAAATGCTTTTGTTTGAGGAGCAAAGGTACATCTTCCTGGAAAACAAATCTCAAAAAATAAGAAATTAAAGAAAGAAATAGAACAGATTCTAAATAAGAAGAACATTTGAACCAGATGCTGTGGACTTCTCCAAAGCTATGATCAAACACTAGCATACATGGCTACAGAAATTCTTTGATGAGTCTTAACACCAGATCAGATGCTAAAGATCCATTACCATTTAAGTTCTGTCTTGAAAAAATAAATAAATTTAGCTTAAAAGTTTAGGGGCGCCTGGGTGGCTCAGTCGGTTACGTGTCCGACTTCGGCTCAGGTCATGATCTCGTGGTCCGTGAGTTCGAGCCCTGCGTCGGGCTCTCTGCTGACAGCTTGGAGCCTGGAGTCTGTTTCAGGTTCTGTGTCTCCCTCTCTCTCTGACCCTCCCCCGTTCGTGCTCTGTCTCTGTCTCAAAAATAAATAAACGTTAAAAAAAATTTTTTTTTTAAAGTTTAGAATATTTTTTGTATGAAACCAAAAGTGAAATATTCCAAACACTTGTTTATAATCTAATATCACTATGAATTAAAACTATATATGAAAAACTTACCCTCTCCTCAGGAACAATAAACAGTTTCCAAATAAAAGTACTTGTCACATTCACTAAGTAGGCAGGGGCATTTTGGGGGGCTTTGTTTATAAGGAGATGAAGGGAATTCACTATTCACATTTGAAATATACGCTAATTAGAATGTTACGTCCACAAGATATCAAAATAGTTCTTTCTGACTTAAATAATAGTTTTAGCTAATCCCACCTCCTCATCCTCTGGTGCACACTGCAGATATAAGTTATGGAAATCCTTTCCTCTCAAATTGCTTCATTAATTTAGAACCAAGTAACTTCAAAGAACAGACAAGTGTGGCTGTGACTACATACGAAGCTAAGGTGCAACTCTCCATATTCAACAAGTGCAGAAATATGCTTTTCACATGAAAGTCTTCTCCATTTTATTTATTTACTTATTTTTTGCACGTAGATTTTTTTTATTTTATTTTTTATTTTTTATTTTTTTTGAATTTACATCCAAATTAGCATATAGTGAAACAATGATTTCAGGTCTTCTCCATTTTAAAGATAAAGACTATTCCAACTGTGTATGTTTTTTTAAGTTACCCCCCAAATAACTTATAAATTTAAATTTTTTGGTTAGTTATCATTATTCCTGAAGAAATACTGATTTTTAGAGCATTAAATATTCTGAAAAAAAAATCTCATATTTGAAGGGGAAAAGCCATTTACAAGAATAAACAAAAATCTAAATTAGAAAATCTATTAAAATGACTAGTATAATCTAAATTATGCTAATCTGAATAAGCAAAGGAACCATTTTTATTTAATATTTTTAAAAAATACTTAAGGAAGATTCATTATTATAGAAACAGCATGCAGGAAAAAAAACCACTGGTTACCAATCACTTAACAACAAAATTTCCTGGCCAGAAGAATTTTCCTCTCTGAACCAACATATCATCATTTAAAACATGAGGATAATCTTCAAGTTTCTTTTTAATATTCTCGGTGTATAAGACAAAAAATTAGCTTCATGAGAAGATCCAAAGTTGTCTTGATTGGTATTGGGCACGGTAGCCCAAATGAGCTGTATTCAATAAATATTCATAAAATGAGTGAATGAAAAATATATTAAGAGATTGGTTGAATAATTACTGCATATAAACACAATGTAATGTTACACAGGGGCGCCTGGGTGGCTCAGTCAGTCAAGTGTCCGACTCTTGATTTTGGCTCAGGTCATGATCTTGTGCTTCGTGAGTTTAAGTCCCACATCAGACTCTGCTCTGGCAGCGTGGAGCCTACTTGGGATTCTGTCTCCCTCTTTTTTTGCCCCTCCCCACTGGCTCTCTAAAAAAATAAACATTAAAATAAAGGAATGTTATGTAGACATTTAAAACAATTGAGCATTATTCGCATGGAAAGATTTTTCATAACCTAATAGTAAAGCAAATTACAAAGGAGTTTATATAGAAGAAACATGTTTTCTCTCTCTTCTCTCTGCTTTTCTCTCTCTCATACAGACACACACACACACACACACACACACACACACACTCTAGAAGAATAAACAGAATATTGTTGGTTATGTTATCCATCAATAATGGGATTTGGTGTGAATTTAATGCTAGTTTTTAAATGTTTTTTTTTTAATTTTTGTAGGAAATGAACAAGGATTACTTGTACAGTAAAAATATAAAAATTTAAAATAATCTGTGCACAGGAAGGCTTGAAGGAAATCTATCAAAATGTTGACATACACTGTGGATGGTGAGGCTATGAATAATCCTCTTTTTTTTTTAGTTCCTATTTTTCAGATTTTTTACAAAGAACGTGTATTTCCTTAAGAGTAGGGGATTGGGGCGCCTGGGTGGCGCAGTCGGTTAAGCGTCCGACTTCAGCCAGGTCACGATCTTGCAGTCCGTGAGTTCGAGCCCCGCGTCAGGCTCTGGGCTGATGGCTCAGAGCCTGGAGCCTGTTTCCGATTCTGTGTCTCCCTCTCTCTCTGCCCCTCCCCCGTTCATACTCTGTCTCTCTCTGTCCCAAAAATAAATAAACGTTGAAAAAAAAAAAAAAGAGTAGGGGAGAAAACGCTCTTAAATTCATTAATTAGATACATCAACACACGATTCCTTTTTTTTTAAATTTAAGGACAGTTTTAGGTCACATGATTGGACTGGTTCACAAATACCACATATACATATACAGGCATAACATGGTATACTAGTCAGTGTACATAACACATTTCTACAATTCTTCTCTACTCTGCTTCTATTCAGAAGTAGAAGCAGAAGCAGAACTCCAGTGCTCTTCCCCCTCCACCACTATACCCAGTCCTCCCAGCCTTAAGAAGCAGTAGACCTCAAAAAGGTGGCCAACAAACCATGCCGAATTCTAAAAGAGGGTCACAAGGTTTTTGAGTTCCTGAGGCTTCGAGAACAGTTCTGGTTCACTGGAGAGCCTACTCTAGTCAAACTGCATTGCAAGAGATAACTAAAATTCATATGTAAATTCTTATATCTACTTTTAAGGAATTAGGGTGGAGTCAAGGTTCTGCATCTATTAATATTCCCCCCATTCACTCATATTCCAATAGTTTTGTCTGAGGGCACCAGGAGAAAACTTAAAATCATTTCTCCAGGATTTTATACAACCCACAGTCCACACATAGGAGCTTGTCAGACAAGAGATTATCACTCTTCGCCTGGGAATGAGAAGAGCAGAACTCCAGTCTTCAGGATTCTTGAGTGGGTTGTACCTTTCAAGGATCATAGGGAGACATGTCTAAATGCTCTAGTGGTCTCAATAAAGCTGGGGAAAAAAAGCTTCAGCGGTATTCCATAGGGAATTCTGAAATCATACCACTGGCCACAAAGAACGCCTTTTCCCATCTGAGCAAACTGCAAAGAGGAAGCAGAAATGGTAGTTTTTCTCATTGTGATACTTGGTACCATGTGGTACGCTTCCCACTCAGAGAGTCGGGGACACTGTACTTCCTATCAACTGTGACTGTGACTAGCATCTGCCATGGGACCTATTCCCGAGAGGAAGGGCCAAGAGATGGCAGTGATTAAAGGAGAGCTGGCTGAGTGCTTCTGGCTCAGGTCCAAGATCCCAACAGAGCAGAGAAGATCTTCCTCCCTAAGAATCCTCTCTCATTGTGTTCCCACATTTTTGAAGTTCTTATCATAGATGAAAAAGCGAAAAGCCCATAATGATAGGAGTGAAACCATCAACAAGTCACAGTGCCTTGCAATCGGTACTAAACATCAGTCATTCTTTTGTTGCCCATATTTCTCTAAAATAATATGACTTGAGAAATTTTACATCTAAAATCAAGATAAGAAGGTAGGTATTTACGGGCACCTGGGTGGCTTAGTCAGTTAAGTGTCCAACTCCTGATTTCGGCTCAGGTCATGATCACGCGGTTCATGGGATCGAGCCCCACAATGAGCTCCACAGTGATAGGGCAGAGCCTGCTTGGGATTCTTTCTCTCTCTCCAAAATAAATAAACAAATAAATAAATAAACTTAAAAAAAGGTAAATAAGATGATGTACTTATAATAAATAGAAAATGAAGGTAAAAAGTGCTATACATGTGGAAAACTAAAACATTAAAAAGAATGCCACCTTCATATCAATACTTATAAAAATAAGTTCTTGTCCTGATAGAGATATAATCAGTGGTTGCACTAGGACCGGGGGTGGAGGTGCGATTTTCTACAAAGAGACACTAGGGGAACTTCATGGAGTAATGGCATGTTCTATATTTGATTGCAGTGGTGGTTACATAGGTATGTGTATTTGTCAAAGCTCATCAAACTAGACACATAACTGTGTGCATTTTATTGTATATAAATTATACTGCAATAAAGCTGACTTACAAAAAATTCTTAGAAAATAAGCCTATAAAGAGATATGGGCTTGTTCATTTGCAGTTTCCCCATTGCGAGGAAAAACAGGACTTTCTCCAGGGATAGGGGAACTATATAGTTTTTTTTTCCTCACTATGAACTTGAGCAGCAACCCCAAGTCATTCTAAAGTTATTAAGCAAACTATACCCATGACGAGGATCTCCTTCTGCTGAGTGGGTGAAAGAAAGAAAGGTGTAAATCTCTTAGATGGTGCTACATAATCTGCAATTCATATAAAAGCTTCTGCTTTTGGAGAGGAATTTTATACTAAAGGTGGTTTGTTTGTTTTTAATCAAACAATGCTGGTCAATAAGTACAAACTGGAGTAATTTAGAAATTATCAAAGATGACCCTCATGCACTGTTGGTGGGAATGCACACTGCTACAGCCACTGTGGAAAATGGTGTGGAGGTGCCTCAAACAGTTAAACATAGAACTACTCTATGACCCAGTAACCACACTACCGGATATTTACCCAAAGAATACAAAAACACTAATTCGAAAAGATATACGCACCCCTACGTTCACTGCAGTGTTATTTACAATAGCCAAATTATGGAAGCAGCCCAAGTGTCCATTGATAGATGAATGCATAAAGAAGATGGAGTGTGTACACACACACACACACACACACACACACACACACACACACACTGGAATATGATTCAGCCATAAAAAAGAATGAAACCTTGCTAATTGCAGTGATGTGGATGAAGCTAGAGGGCATAATGCTAAGTGAAATTAGAGAAAGATAAATACCATATGATTTCACTGATATGTGGAATTTAAAAAAACAAATGATCAAAGAAAAAAAAAAAGACAAACCAAAAACCTATAGAGAAACTATCTTTTAACTGTATACAACAAACAGATGTTTACGGGGGGGGGGGGTGAGGGGGGAAACGGGTGAAACAGGTGATGGGGATTAAGAGTACACTTATCATGATGAGCACTGAGTGATGTATGGAATTATTGAATCACTATATTGTACACCTGAAACTAACATGACACTCTATGTAACTATACTGGAATTAAAATTTGAAAAATAAAACCAAAAATAAAAGAGCTTCCTAAAACAGGAAAAAAAAAGAAATTGCCAGAAATAATGTTTAAGTTGTAAAATTTTAGTTCATCAGCAGACCTACAGCATTTAGTGAATTTTCACTGGATGTCTTTAGAACCTGAGGAAATAGAGGATAATAGAGCTGATTCATTCAAGTTACTGAGCAAAACAATGAAATAACGTAGCAGCACACTTAATAGGAATCACATAAACAAGGGCACGATCAGTTGATTACAGAGGTCTAGAATGTCTTACTGAAAGAATCTATTTTTGCAATATAACGCTCAGGTTTGAGCACTTTTGACCGGGTGCAGTAACTCAAAGGAGACCCAAGAAGAGTTAAGGACTAACTTATGAGGCCATTTAAAACAATTAAGGTCTCACAACTTGGGTAAGGAAAGGCTCAGGGCATGATCTGTGAGTCTCTGAGAGGTCTAAATATTAGGGAAAGAGAAAGTACTCCAAGGATAAAGGGAAATAGGATAGAGCAAAAGGCCCAAGAAAAAATTCAGATCCAAATCATTTAGGATGAGATCTAATGTAAGGATTTATTGAAATTAGGGGCACCTGGGTGGCTCAGTCAGTTGAGTGCCGGACTTCAGCTCAGGTGATGAATTCACGGTTTGTGAGTTTGAGCCCCCATCAGGATCTGTGCTGACAGCTTGGAGACTGGAGCCTGCTTTGGATCCTGTGCCTCCCTCGCTTTCTGTACCTTCCCCGCTCGTGCTCTCTCTGTCTCTCTGTCTCTCTGTCTCTCTCAAAAACAAATAAACATTAAAAATTAAAAAAAAAAGCATTTATTGAAACTGGAAAGTTTTATTTTAGAATTGCCCAGAGAATTGGTTTGTGGGCAACATGGGAAAGCCAGATGATTGCTCGATAGTCGCACTCACTCTGTACCCAAATGCTATCACTCCTAAAGCCACCAGAGCTGATTTCTGTTTCAGAGTTAAATGGAGAGGCCACCAATGATTATTTCCTCACCAAAATGCTGGAGACTCTGAAATAGCAATTGTGAAACAATCTCTAACAGCTTCCTTTTCCAACCCTCGAGCCAGTAATTTAAGACTTATTTTATTTGTTAAATTGGCTCATATACAGAGATCTTCCAAAACTGCAGCTGGCTTGGTAAATTACAATTTGGTCTTCCGTTGGCCTGGTTTTTGGAGCTGAGGATTTGATGTTTACTTCCGTTTTCATCTTTCCATCTGGTTTTCCCTAATGGCTTTTAATTACTAATCCTTTCTGTGGGTGATAAGATGGAGGAACAGAGGAGATTCATGCAACAGATGTCCAGGGCCCCCTTTGAGTTTTCTTTAATCATTGTAAGTATGAGATTCTCTGGTGGGGTCCACACTGTCCCAACACATGACTGATACAACCATGAGTTTGGGGAGATGCCACTTCTCTACCATCTTGGCTTCTTGGCACATATCCCCGAAGACGTGCATCTAGCCACCACATTTCACAAACTATTTCATATCACAAAGACAATTTTTCTGTTCCTCAGATGCTCTATCTATGGAATAAGGAATGGCCATCCCTACCTCACAGAGACATCCTAAGGGTTCTGAGTTCTTAAAGGAAAAATAATATAAAGTATCAAATCAACTTGAGTGACTATATTTTTCTTTCTCGGATTTGGCTGAATTCATAAAATACACTCATTTGTTCATGTAGTCAGTCAACACCATTAATATAAAATCCAAAGTGCTGAACGAGAAGTGTAACAACACGGGGGGTTTAAAGCCTTGAAACTGGAGTGGAATGCCAGAATGTCCTATTAATTTCTGATCTATGATTCTGAAAAAGTAGTGTTCTTGTCTACAAAAGTGTTTTCTGTGATCTGCTGGGCTATTAGAGAAGCAAACTCACATCAGAGCAAGTCCAACTTAATACTTACTGAACTGCAATACTCTTCAGATGATATAGGCAGGTAGCCTCTTGCTATCAAGATGCCTAATTGCTAATTAATTAGGGTGGAAACAATGAAAACATTAACACATAAGGCGGGGTTTCTTTGAGGCAGGGCTTCTATCTTGTACATCTTTTATCCCTTCCAGAGTCTAGCCTGTTTCCTTACAAACAGGAAGCATGCAATAGATGTTGAATTAAATGCAATTAATTTTCATAGGAGATGAGTTAGTGTTCATGGATACTGAAGAAGACATGGGGATGATATTTTTGTAATGCTCTTTACTTATTTATGTTCCAAGATTACTCTTGAGTAAAACCACAAATCTATTTAGATAGCTCATAGAAGACTATCTAGAAAGTGAAACGTGAAGATGTTAAGGCCAAGGAAGGAGAGGGTTTGCCTAGCTGGAGTTAGCAGAATAATCAGAAGTTCAGAGAAATTTGAGAGATGTTTGCTAATGGACTCAACATGGGATGCACCTTCAATAAAAGTTCACTGACAGGCAGAGAAGCAGAAGACTAATTGTCTTACATTCATGGAAAGTAGAGTTAAAATACTGGTCAATACTAAAATGCAAATACCATAAAAAATAACATATTCTAGCCTTGAAAATCCTTAGCATATTATTGGGCAAAGACATGCTTCCTGTTTAGACACAATTAGAGGCATCCTAGTATTTCTAAAAGAGAAACTCCACTGTTGGATGAAGCAATTTGGAGCTGTTTGATGTTATGTTGTGAACGAGGAGGGCACTTCAAGCAATGAAAAGATGGATCCTGAAGAGAAAACTGAACGTGCTGTTTCCAGCAAAAGCTGGGGGAACAGTATTCAGACCCACGAATGGGCATCTGGTTGGTGATCGCTCTGATCCCAAAGTCAATAATGCATTACATACGAGGAAGGCTACTTTATAAAATTTCATGAATATTCATAACCACCAGTATAACGGAATCCATAATCCTCATTTTAGAGACCGAGGCAAATTGAGACCCAGGGAGACTTAGGGCTTGCTCAAAACCACACAGACAAATATATATTTATATACTGACTATGTAGGATTTTTTTTTTTTTTTTAACTCTACTTGATTCTTAAGAAGGATACTTAGAGAAGACAAACCCACTATTAGACGTTCTGTAGGGCAACTATAGTCTTTCTCACAAATGACTAAATTGGCTTCTTTATACAAATAGGTGACCCTGAGCAAATCTGGCAGTTCTCCGAGTGCCTGTTCTCCCCTGGAACAACTCATCGTAACCTTAAGCCACAATGGAAGTGTGAGCATCTAAATCTGACCAGGGGAGAGAGGAATGGATATGGATAAAGGCAGGGTTAGGAAGCAGATGAACAACAGGAGCACAAGTTGGGGAAGAATAAGGAAGAAGAAGCAAAAGACAGGCTTTATTTTTTTTAATGTTTACTTATTTTTGAGAGAGAGAGAGAGACGGAAATACAGAATCGGAAGCAGGATCCAGGCTCTGAGCTGTCGGCACGGAGCCTGACGCGGGGCTCAAACCCACGAACCGTGAGATCATGACCTGAGCCGAGGTCGGTCTCTCAACCAACTGCGCCACCCAGGTGCCCCGGAAAAGATAGGCTTTAAAAAGTGGTAAAGTAGAAAGTCAAAGAACAGTTTTCTGTAGATTGCTTCATGGTACTCCCTCCTCTGACATGGTCACTTTTGCAATGATTAAGTATGGCTTTCCCCGCTGATTTCTACATTGAGATTATAGGGATACAAATAATGTGCTAGCTACATATTTTTTAAGCAAAGTAAAAACATTTAGGAGAGCTGTTTTGTGGGAGAATAAGACAATTAACAGACCAGACTGCCTGGGCCCCTTTTGCCATTCCCAGGGACAAAGACTCCTATCATTTTATGGAGATGCCAAAAGAAGTCCAGTAGTTAGAGCAGTTTTTTGGCAGGGCCCTGATTACATTTAAACTTCAAACTTCACAAGGTTTTTCAGTACATATGCAGTCTGGTGATTCCCAAAGAAGTCTTTAAAAAGTGGAATTTAAATGTAAAAGAAATTCCTGAAGAATAAAATAATATGACAGTATGCCAAGCACTGCAATCATTCCAAACTTCCAGGGGAAGAAAAAAACACATATATACACACACAGACACATATAGGTTATCTGGCTTGGTGAAGTTCCATAAAACCAACAAATGGATTTTGCACCCCCTTGCCATCACAGGTCACTCTTACATGTGAGGCAGGTTTGGGACTTAGAAGACCAGATTCTAAAGAAATGAGGTCCTGGCTAGATTCTGGGTTCTGACTCATAGCACAGTTTCTGAAATGCAAATTAATATATTTTATTTGGCAGTTTATATTATTAACAGTTATGAGACATGTTCTAAAGCAGGGCTTTGGAGAATTAGAAATTACATTATTAATAAGTATAAAATTATCATAAAAATTGTTGCATTCAGCCATTGGTCCAGTATCTGTTGAAGCAAACATATTACATTTACTACTTGGAGAAAGCAACTATTCAAATACAGTTCCAAGATAAATTTTGAAAAAGTAACTAATAAAAGCTGGGTTCATGGCCAGTGTGGATACTACAGTTAAGCCATTTTAGAAGAGAAGGAACTCTGGCTTTTCAACAGGCTACCACTTCATGATTAAATTTCGCTTAACACTTTTTGAAAAGAAATTTAAGTTTCTGATTGATATTTCAAGCTGGAGAAGGAATTGGAGAGTTAATGAAAAAATGACACAGATGTCACTTGGAAAAAAAATCTCCGCCCTCAGAATATGCCACGAGCTTTCCTAGAGACAGCTAGGGACCTTCAGGATTCACTTCCCGTGACAAAAAACTTTAAGACCATCAAACCATCCTGATAACCTTCCACAAAGCTCAGATGCTCAACTTACACTTAAGGACTGAAAAATAAAATACGCATGGCGTTCTCCTCCTTTAATTTTATTTTTTTATTTTTATTTTTTTTTTTCAACGTTTATTTATTTTTGGGACAGAGAGAGAGACAGAGCATGAACGGGGGAGGGGCAGAGAGAGGGAGACACAGAATCAGAAACAGGCTCCAGGCTCTGAGCCATCAGCCCAGAGCCTGACGCAGGGCTCGAACTCACGGACTGCGAGATCGTGACCTGGCTGAAGTCGGACGCTTAATCGACTGCGCCACCCAGGCGCCCCTCTCCTCCTTTAATTTTAGAAGGAGGAAAGACCTTAAGAGATATCTGATTCAGAATTTCCCCAAGTGGATTTCGTGAAATATTATTTTCCTGAATAATTTTCTGAAGAGTGGCGAGGCGCTTCAGGTAAGTCTGGGAACACTCTTGGAGAGTCATGACACATATTATTAGGTCATTAGCGAAACTGAGAAGCCTACAGAAAAGAAATAGGTAAGTTAAAAAAAAATTTTTTTTCATCAAGCCTATTTGAGCACAGAGCCCTTTTTGCAGTAAGCAAAATTGTAACAATTGTAAAATTACTGTTTTAGCGAAAAACCCTTATCTGTGAAGAATCTGAAGTCCAGACAGGCTAGGGGATTGTCCCAAAGTCACACAATTAGTTGGTAGATAAGCTAAAAATAGATCTCACCTTTCAAGACCAGACTTCGGTGCTATTTCTGTCCTGTGTTCTCTGCCTCTTACAACATCTACACTCCTTGAAGGATCACAGACTATAACAAGAACCACATCTTGGAGATCATCTGGCCCAAAGCCCTCTTATTAAAGGCGGGGAAACACAGTCTCAGAGAAGTGAAGCAGTCTGCCCAAAGTGACACAGGAAATCAATTCCTGTAGCAGAACTGGAACCTAGCTCTTAACTCCAATACCAGCAACCTTTCCACACTAGCATCCTAACTCCTGCGAAATCACCACTTTTGCCTCTGAGGAAAAGGTAAGCCCCTCACGGACAAGAGGGACTTTAGCTATTCAGGATCCAGTAAAATACTTATTAAATCATACTTGTGTCAAGCGATATTTGAAATCAATGAAACACGATTGTCTTTACTTACAAATGTCATCAACTGTGACAGGGAATCAATGTTTCAAGCTCCTGAACAGGTCATCATCCCTGTCCTGTTGGATGACACCTATAAATAAAATAAATCTATTTTTGAGTGAGTAGATTTTAAGCCAACTAGATTTAAGATGCATGCAGTTTAAAGCAAAGAGAAATTTTTTTTTTGTTTTTAATGATCCTTAACTATGTACCGCTGGAGAGAAATACTTTCCGGTGCTAGCTACCTCACTCTATGTGGCCATCAGTGGCCATCAGCAGCAGGCAATCCAGACCATGTACCATTACAGGTGCCGCTGCCAGAATACAGGGGGAATCATGGATCCTAGAGCTAAAAGGGTCCTCCAGACATCGTCTACCTCAGTCTCTTTCCTCTGTGAATGCTACTTTCACTTTGTAGGAGGGACAACCAAGACTCTAGGAGGTGAAACGACTAGCCCAGTGGGAAACAGCTTGTGTCTTTAGTTCGAGTCTCTTGATTTTGAAAAGTATATCCAGAACACATTAGCAAAGGTCATCATTTGGCCGATCAACTCTAAAAACCTCACATGGACACATTTTAAACACATTCACAAATGCTGACTTAGAATATTCTATCACACCTGCATAAAATGCATTGTCAGTATTAGAGATACTTAAATACGAGCATGACTGAAAAATACCATGAATAGAAAATAACCAAAAGTGAGAAAATGGGAATTAGAGAGTGAAAAGAACAATATTAAATACGGCAAGCAATTAGGATTCTACATTCTGGTTACTTCCAAAAAAGATTAGGGTTCCTAACAAACACGAATATATGGAAAACCTTTTTCTACAGATTTTCTACAGTCTGTAATTTAAAATGCTGGGTTCGCTGTAGCCGCAAAATGCTACTTTGAGTTAGCTTTGCCAGAAACTAAAATTTAGGCTAGACAATGAACATTTTAAATTTCCATTCTGTGCCTACATACTTCAAGATAACTGCAAGTATTTTAGGATACCGCCTTGAGGTAATAAAGCTGTCACAGTAACGTTACCACCAAACTCATGAGTGCTTACTGTGTGCCTGTCGCTGTTTGGCCATTTTGCACCTACCATCTCCTTCAATCAATCCTCACAACAGCTTGATTATAATTTTACAAATGAGAACATCAAAGCACAGAGAAATTCAGTGACACGAAGTAAGTTCACACAACTGGTAAAATGGTAGAATTTGTGCACAGATCTATTTGGTGACACAATCCAAGCTCAAATCACTATATAATACTGCATTTCTTTAATATGGCCGCGGGAGAGCCTCAAGAATATTAGAGTGAATAACACAATTCCAATTAGAATACATAAAATTCTCCCAACTAAATCCCATACAATGTAAAACATCAAGAAATTCTCTCACTCTTTTTCTGAGGGATAAAGAGGCAGCTAGGGATCATTTTCCAAAGCAAATAGTAATGCCAAGGAATTGAAACTTCTGATGTTAACTTTAAACATATTACAACTAAAATGTGACAAAGGAAAAACTTAAATTGTCTCTTGTAATTAAAATACATCTTTCTGATTCAATTAATTCTTAAGGGTCCCGAAGGAGATAAACACTCCTGTTACTCAAGACTGACTGATTCCCAAAATAGTAAAAGTTATCGATAGACTGAATTTAATCCTATGTACTTTAAAGCATGGCTATATATCATTTTGCTAAAGAATGGAACTATTTATAAAGGGAATAAAAAAGTAGTTTTGATAGATTATGCGACCCCCTCAATTTCTCATGTAATACAGCTCTCTTTTCTTGACCGTAGTCATGCTTCTGACCCAAAGCCCTGAGCTTTTTTTTTTTTTTTTAAATCAGGGGACATTTTTTTTTCAACATAGTTTTAAAACCATGAAACTGATGAAATAATATGGAGCACAAATATATACCTGACATAACTGAACAAGAATTAGATATATGCAAAGTTCAGCACCACAGAAACCAGTGACATTAGGGAAACGCACATCTTTTTCAAAGCTCTGTGGAGAAGTCAATCTCTTCTGGCAATAATGGCTTTTTTATACGGACCCCAAACAGAAGAAGATAAAGTGTGGTTTCATGGTAGCTTACCCTTTTCTCTGACACCCCATCCTGGCCTGTAGAATCTCTCTCATCATGTGTCTCTTTCAGGACTGGCATATGTTTTTGGTATGCTGGCTCTCTGTTTAAGGTTGTGTATCCTATGTGCTCATAAATTGGGTTTATCGTCATCTTGGCAATGTATTCTGCTGCCTTGGTTTCAATATAGAGAGTAATCAATCCATCAGTCACCAGATCGTGGATGGACTCAAAGCGCTTCTCCCCAACGAAGTGCTTTCCATCGTAGTAGAGCCTGAAGTTTCTGGTTTGACTTCCAAATCTGCCTCAATGAAATGGGAAAGATGTTTTTAAGAAAAGTAAGCAAGTGAATTCTTTCTGAAAAAAAAAAAAAAGAGAAAGAGCAAAAAAAAAACTATTGCTTTGTGTGTGTCTTCTTTGTTAAATAAACTGTGGCTAATCTCTATGAATCGTCTGGAATACAGAAAATAAAACTTGTGAACACAAAGAATAAACTTGCAACAACTACTAGCTAAAAGCATGCCTACTCTAGAAGGGAAACAATGCTCTTGTTTATCTTTTTAAACCACTTCATTAACCTGCAGGAAAAGTGAAGGAAAATAAAGCTTATATCCTATTAGAGCACATTCTATATTCAATTAGTCAACTCCATAAGAGATGAAATTTCTTTATTAACACGTTCTCTTCAAGTCGATCAATAAAAATATTCAACATACTTTAGACCCCAGCATTCATGTCTTTTAATGAGAAAGCCCCATTTAATGGGCTCACGTAAGTACAATGCCAGCAATCATTTAAAGCACAGCTGAGTCCAGAACCTGAACCACACAGTAAGGCAGGATGGCAACAGAAACATACTTTTGCGATTTCTAGCCATGAGTCAATGACTTGCTCTTTCCTTTTATATAGTCATTTTTCTGTGTCTGCATGTTGAGTCGAGGCAAGAAACGTCAGCAATATATACAGGGCACAGAAGTCATAAACGAATGGACTCTAGATCTGTTCTCACTTTTGGGTCATGTTTTGGTGACATACTTTAAAAACCGGAGAATAATGGTTTACTCTTCTGATAATTTCAGTATTTTGCCTCCTGATTTTATGAAAGGGGATGCCAAAAGGCACCAAGAGCCAGTATCATGGTCTCCCAAAGGCAATCCCAAGTGAGCCTAATTAAAAACAAAACAAGTCAGAGAGGATGTATTTAATTTCACTGTTAAAAATACACAGAACAACAACAAAAAAGACCCCCAAATACACAGAACAGAGGTGAACTTAAATACCAAAATAATACCGTGTTTAATACCAAAGTAAAATGTTTAATTAGGACTCCAAACTTTCACAACAATATTATTCTGGTATTGGTTATATTCCAGAAAGACAGGACTTAGCAACTTAAGATTCTACTTTTAATTTATCCTTAAAAAAGGAAACAAAATACTTTTTTATAATACTTTTTTATATAAAGGTATCTCTGTTTCTGTAGTTCAAATTGAACTTTAGTAATTATTGAATCTAGAACCTGGCATTCTATCCATGATGGTCCTTCTACTATAATAAAATTTATCCACCTTTGGTCCTTTAAAAGCAATTATATTTTGATTTATACTCAAGTGAATGATCCATATAATTCCAATTTCCCACTGGTCATTTTCCTGTAATATTATAGACATACTTCTCCTAAGTAAATTTTCATTATAATGTAAGTCTAAAAAAGTAGAAGGTAAAATTTCTACACCAAAGTTAAATATAAAAGTTTCTTTCAGTTTAATATACTGCTTTTATTATTTCCTTTCTGTTAAGACATATTATCTGTTTTTTGAGTAATAAACATGGAAGGCCACTGTATAATTTTTGTAAGAGTCTTACAACAATAATCACTCAGCACTGTTTAACATTAAGTCCTTTTATAGCTCAGGTGTATTCAGAGGCATTTCAATGAGGGATTAGACCATTTTACTCCTTCAGGGGTTTATGATTTTACAGTGCGTGTGCACTTAAACTAAAGACTATCCAAGCAATGGTGGTAGGCACTTGTCACTCACATTTATTCTAAAATCCGAACAGTATGGGAGTGTAGGGCAGAAGGGATGATGGCGTTCTTGGCCTCACTTGGGTGAGTGTGGGGAGACTGAAAGAGCTGGTCTAGGACGCTTCACAATGGGCCTATTGCTACCTACCCCAGCTAAGGTGAGGATTTCCTGGCTACCTCTAGGCATTGGGCAAAAAAGACTAAGTAAGTTTGTGCTTTTCTGTTTATCACAGCAATGTGAAGAGACCCAGCGCGCAACTCCCAATTCCTCCTCAACCTGCACGTCAGCTCTGGACTTCCGGTCCAGTCGAACTTCCAGTCTTAAGGAACCTGATCCAATAACGAAAGTAACTCATAATATGGGCTGATTAAAATGTAACCTCAGAGGACAAGAAAATGAATTTCCATTTTGGAATTATGATTGACTTTTTAGGAGAGCTGCATTATTTTTACTAAAGGAGCCATACCCTCTCATTGCCTAGCCTGTACAGCCCTCTCTTTCCCTTGGGCAGTGACATAAAGAATAGCATCACAGTTTACATCAACGGAGTCTCCTTCCCTTCTGTGATTTGAAAGGCATGATAGAAAATCTTTGAGCAAGGTGGGGAATGGATGTGTCTATTCTACAAAAGAGCCAGAAAAGCAGAGATGCTGAATCTAAAGGCAAAGAAAGGATCCTTTCTTGGAAAAGTTTACCACTTACAAACCATCATTCAACCACACACCCAGGAATTCTGTTAAATATTAGGTGGTTCATAATAAAGTTCCTGTTCCCTTGATTACCTCTACAGGATATAGACAAACACAAAGATAAGATGAAATGATGGAATATATATATATATATATATATATATATATATATATATATATATATATAAAAACATAATATAACAAATATATAACATGATAACATTATATATATATATATATATATATATATATATATATATATATATCTCAAGAGTTGCATGCTCTATCAAGCGCCCTGGAATTTAAAGATTTCATCTTTATTTATTTATTTATTTATTTATTTGAAAAAACTTTTTGAATGTTTATTTATTTTTGAGAGAGAGACAGTGAGAGCCAGGAAGGGGCACAGAGAGAGAAAGAAGGAGATACAGAATCCAAAACAGGCTCCAGGCTCCAAGCTGTCAGCACACAGCCCCATGTGGGGTTCAAACTCACGAACCATGAGATCATGACCTGAGCTGAAGTCAGACGCTTAACTGACTGAGTCACTCAGGGGTCCCTAAGAATTCATCTTTAGTTTGTTTTTTAAATCTTTTTTGTTTTTTAAGTTTTTTTAAAGTTTATTTATTTTGAGAGACAGAGTACGTGCAAGCACATGCGAGTGGGGGAAGGGTGGAGGGAGAGCAAGGGAGAGAGAGAATCCCAAACAGGCTCTACACCAGCAGTGTGGAGCCAGACACAGGACTCAAACTCATAAACTGTGAGATCATGACCCGAACCAAAACCAAGAGTTGGATTCTCAACTGCACCACCCAGGAACCCCTAGTTTGCATTTCTAAAACATCATTGTAAAAAGGTACATAACCTTATATAGAAACATTACATTTCTGTGCAGTGATTCATGAAACCAAGGGAAACCAACAACTCCCCTCACACTATGAAAACCAAGGAACTCACTGCTTACTAAGGTCTCAGAGCTACTGCTTGTGTCCGGTGCAAAAGCACCTTTGCAGTCTTGAAACAGGGTTTGACCAGGAAAGGCAAGTGTGGGTCCTGAGTGTTTAACAGAAAACCTCAGACTTTGGTATAAGAATAGGTTTAAATCCTGGATCTGCCACTCTTTAGCTGGCTGATTTGAGAAAATCATTCTTCAGATTCTGCATCTAGAGAACAGGAATAACATTATCTTTCTCCACATGGCTGGGAGGATTACGTAAGCGTATTTAAGTCAAAGCTAAGTACATACTAGGTTCAATGAACGGTAGTTCTGTTTCTCCTTTTCTGTTAGTTAGGCCTCTGCAGAGAATGACAGAACATGTCATGAAACAATAAAGTAGAACAGAAAAGAGAATCAATAAACATGCACTGAAGGGGGCTCAACAAACAACCGGAAACACAAATAACTTGTGCCGGAATATCTCTGCCCTGGCTGATTTCACAGTCGACACAAGGCAAGGAGGAGCTCTTTGAGAATTGTCTTCAGATGTCCCTGAAAAGTTTATACTGCCTGGGTGGACAGACAGGAACTACAGCAGAATGCAGAGTGGGGGCTGGTGGGGGAGGGAAGAGCAATGAGTCTTTCCACTGTGACTTGTGAGTCAGGTCTCTGAATTCAAAGGCAAAAGGTCAGTCAATGTAACCATACTGACGGCAGGACGTGTTCCATGGATCTGGGGACAACTGCTGAACTCTACACTAGAGAGCACTGATATGTCAAAACTGTCGAAGCTAAACCATTTTCCTCCATTTTTACAGGAAAATCTTCTTTTCATCTTTTCTTGTATTTATTACCTGCATCTGCCCTCGCTTTTTAATAGCTGTTCATTCTTTGGTGAACATGTCTGAAGCTGTACAGGACCAACTCTCTCTTAGTTAGAGTTCAACAAAATTCATTTTCTCCAAAGTGGTACTGTAGTTAACGAATAGAAAAGAGAGACTGGGATCATCTGCTTTGAACTGCTACTGTTGTACATAATTACCACTTTCGAGAAGTGTCTTTTTCTCCTGTGATTTCAGGTTTTGGTTTTCATGTTTAAAAAAGCTGTTTAATGCTGTGCCCAATTGCATTCAGATGAATTTCAAAATATATAATTGTAACATCTAGCTTTCAAAAAATGAACAAAACCTTTAATACCATCCTTTCTATTTTTTAAAAGTAAATCGTACTCAAAACATTCAGTCTAGAGGTACAAAGTGATGAAAATATGTGTAAAGAATAGCCTTTGGGATTTTACTTTACTTTTTCTAAAACCAAGATTACTTTTGATTTGAGGTCAAAGTATTGGGAAATATCTCTTCAAAGGAAAGTTCCAAGTTAACAGATGTTTTCTGTTAAACAAACAAAGAAACATATACAACACACTTGTCTAAGTTAACAATAAGATGTTAGAACTATTTCCAGAAACCAACATACAAGAACAATTTTATTTGTCATAAATATATATTTGTGTATTGTTTACCCAAATCAAAGATGGTAATCTAATGATGAAATACGAGCATCTCATAAATTTATCTAATCATAAACACACCCTTGAAAAGCTAAAACAGAAACAAGAATATGACGAGGCATTCAGTTAAATACTAAAAAATGAAAGGCTGAGGAAGAGAAAACATAGCTATGTACAATTTAAAAATATTTTTTTTCCATCTGAAACCTTTGTTAGGGTACTACTTTTGTCTATCTGGTCATTGAATTCTGGATGGTGAAATGGGGCAAAAGTATTAAAATACGCGAACTCATGATGACATTCCCTTGGCACAGTAAATTGCCTTCAGTGAAAGAAGCAAGTCAATGTGCCTAACTAAACCTGGCACGCTCTGGAAGGTGGGATGAATACAGATGAATTAGTTGAAGGTCTGTTTAAGAAGCAGTGAGACATTCCCCCCGCCCTCTCCAATCCTGTCTCCAGTCCCACCCCTTCCCGACTCTGGTGGAAGACTGAAGTCTGGTTTTCTGGATAGGGTAAAACAAGGAGATAGTGAACAGAGGGACACCAGACAGAGTTGAAGGCAGAGGTGCTATCCTGAAAATTAAGCGAAAAGTTGTTAATACTGAAGATTGAAACCTCCATCTTTCTTTGTCACCTGATTCTCAAAAGGGTTGTACCTTTTCATGGTAGGAGACCGGAGAATTCTGCTCTGAGAAATCTGATCCGCCCAATTGAAGACTTAAGAATAGAAACATCACCGTCTACTTGGCTGGTTTCTTTCAAGCTTTCAGAACTACCAGTCAGCTTTTTAGTGCCAAATAAATATGAACAGTTAGCCAAGGACCACCTGACATCTGAGGAAAGACTCTCTGATGAAGGACAAAGATGGATAAACAAAGAGAATCAAAGAGAGCTGAAGGATAAACACTAGGATGCTGTAAGAAAGGGATGAATATAGAGTATGCAGAAAAAATATAGCATATTTAAAGGAAGAAATGGAAGATAAAGTTGAAAAAATTTTCAAGATCAGTAAGATAGAAAATAGGAGAGAAAAAGTAAGATAGAGAATCAATTCAGGAAGTCTAATATCTAAAAGAGTTCCAAAAACAGAGAACAGAGAAACTGGAAGGGGAAGAAATCAAAAAAGACAATTCAAGAAAATTCATCAAAGTTGAAGGATACAAACTTATACAATGGACAAAAATAAGCCCACATCAAGAAGGTAAACATGAAAAGGTGTTCAGTGAGTGATCCAGTAAATGCAAATTAAATCTTTAGATTGGTAAAATCTAACAAGTCTGACAATACCAAGCACCGGCAAGGATACAGAGCACCTAACATAACCAGTACCCGGCATACCATTTAACAAAAGGGTTTTGTATTTTCTAGTAAAGTTGGATGTATGCATTCCCTAGGATTAGCAATCCTATTCCTAGGTAATATTCTAGACAATACGATTGATTATATGCACTAGGAGACACACACACACTCTCTCTCTAATAGTAACGCTCATTAATGCCTAAACCTGAAAACCACACATTTCCAGTAAAATAGAAAAATTGTAGTACATATATATGATAGTTAACTTTATGTCACTTTGGAGGGTGTTTTCAGAGAAGATTAGCATTTAAGTCAGTGCACTGTGGGTAAAGCAGATTGCTCTCCCATAATTGGGTGGGCCTCATCCAACCAGTTCAAGGCCCGAATAGAACAAAAAGACTGGCCTCACTGAGCAAGAGGGGGTTTTCCAGCAGACTGCCTTTGGATGTACCTGCAACATTGGCCCTCCTAAGTCTCAAGCCTACCAGCCCACACTGCAGATTTAGACTTGCCAGCTCCCATAATCACATGAGCCCCCCCTACACACACACACACACACCCTATTCGTTTTGCTTCTTTGGAGAACCTTGATTAATATAATGAAATACTAGGGGTGCCTGGGTGGCTCAGTCGGTAAGTGTCTGACTTCAGCTCAGGTCATGATCTCACGGTTCATGAGTTTGAGCCCCATATCAGGATCTGTGCTGACAGCTCAGAGCTGGAGCCTGCTTTGGATTCCGTGTCTCCCTCTCTCTCTGCCCCTCCCCCACTATCTCTCTCTCTCTCTCTCTCTCTCTCTCTCTCTCTGTCTCTCTCTGTCTCTCTCTGTCTCTCTCTCTCAAAAATAAATAAACATTAAAAAATTTAAAAATATATAATGAAATACTATATAGCAAGGAAAGCAAACATATACATGCAAATACATGGATGGATTTTACAAGTATAATGTGGGCAAAAAGAACAAGTCACAAAAGAATACATACAATGTGGTCTGATTATATAAAGTCCAAAGGCAGGCAAAATCTAAATATGTTATACAGGAATATATATACAGGTGGTAAGACTATAAAGAAAAGCATGAAAAAGATAACTATAAACCGAGCACAGTAGTTAACTATTGTGTGGAAGTGGGGGATAATGACAAGCAAGAGAAATATGGGGAATTTCTGAACTACCATTTGTGTATATTGATGTGGTAGGGATTACATAGATTTACATATATTTACATGTAATCAATTTTTAAATTGGGTATATCAGTTTTACATACTTTCCTGTATGTGTTATTTCACAATATGTATATTTTTAATTATAGCATTCAAGGGGCACCTGGGTGGCTCAGTCGGTTAAGTGTCTTGACTTCAGCTCAGGTCACGATCTCATGGTTCATGAGTTTGAGCCCCACATCGGGCTCTGTGCTGACAGCTCAGAGTGGAGCCTGCTTCCCATTTTCTGCGTCTCCCTCTCTCTCTGCCTCTCCCCTACTCAGACTCTGTCTCTCTCTCTCTCTCTCTCTCTCTCTCAAAAATAAATAAACATAAAAAAGAAAATTAAAAATAAAAATAAAATTATAGCATTCAAATGACAAAGACCTAAATCTGGAAGAAAAAGCAATCAGAAACAGATTCCCTCTAAGTGGTTTACACTATAGACTTTAAGGATATAAATTTTATAAGAGAATTCAATGGTGAGTTTTTAAAGAGAACGAAGTGAGAATATAGAGCTAAGAAAAACAAATTAAATACCAATACAATTACTACAGATCTAATAAATAACTAGAAATGACAGGAAACAGGATCGATAGGACTGAAAAGCAAATCAATGGCATAGAGATAAGGCTTAAATAGTCAACTGGATGGCTAAGGAAAAGTACAAGAGTAAATCAATTAAGGCATATAGGATAAACACTGAAGACTAAGACAATCCACCATAAAAACTGTGCCTCAAGTTCAGATGCCAACAAATGGAACAGAAATACTATTCAGAAATAGAATTTGGGGACATATTCCAGGCAAGGAAGAAGGAACTGAATCTCGAGACCGAAAGAACACACTGTTTCATGGATGAGCTTATAAAAAAACTATCAACATTAAAACAAATCCTGGTTGGGTGCTTGGGTGGCTCAGTTGGTTGAACGCCCAACTTCGGCTCAGGCCTGATCTCACAGTTTGTGAGTTCGAGCCCACACTGGGCTCTCCACTGTCAGCATGGAGCCTGCTTTGGATCCTCTGTCCCCCTCTCTCTCTGCCCCACGTGTGCACGCACGTGCTCTCTCTCTTAAAAATAAACATTTAAAAAAGACAACAAATCCTGGTTTAAATTACTAAATTTGAAGAGTAAACAAAGAATTTTTTAGACAACCAGGCAGGAACCAGTGTCACTTTCATATAAGGGGTTGGAAGCAAGATTGTTTTCAGACTTCTTCACATTAACAATAAATGTCAAGAAACAATGGATTGCCATTAAGTACTAAGGATAGGAAAAAATACACTGAGGATATTCTGTCCAAACAAGCTGTTGTTTAAAGATAATAGGGGTTCCTGGGTGGCTCAGTCAGTTAAGCATCCGACTCTTGATTTTGGCTCAGGTCATGAACTCACAGTTCGTGAGTTCGGGCTCCCTGTTGGGCTCTGCACTGACAGTGTGGAGCCTGCTTGGGATTTCTCTCTCCCTCTCTCTCTCTGCCTCTTCCCTGCTTGTGCGCGCTCTCTCTCAAAATAAGTAAATAAAATTTAAAAAATAAGATAAAGGCAACAAAGAGACATTTCTTGTTATAAAGTTATACCTTCTCTAAGTCTTTAGAAGTCATTGAAGAGAATGTTAAGTCTTTTGAAATGCCTTTTTTTTCCTTTATAGTACTGCACTCAGCAGCAGCAATTTAACATTTTAGCATACTGATGGCTTTAAGAAATGTTTCGAATTTTACTTAAGTTAATAAATGACCATTCTTTACAACAGAACTATAGTTACTAGAATTTCACTTCCACGAAATGCAGTGACTCTTTCTTGATCATGCACTGGTGAATGAGCTCGCTGTGTCTTTAGGATACAATGAACAGAACTGTTGTAATGAAACCCAATTCAAGTGAAAGCCTTGTGAGTGGAACCAGTCTTGATGACCTATGCCATTTTACACTGCATGGTCTTCATAGGGATCCAGAGGATCAAGCCTTGTAAGTGTCTTAAATTCAGGGAGAAGCTTATTCACTGCTAACACCTCTGTTGAGTAAAGAATTTGGTGAGACTACCTTGCATCTTTAAATTTATAAAACGTCTCCTAGTCATGTCTTCTTCCCATACCTACTCAGTCTTGCCAACCCCCAACTTGCAGCCTTCTTCATTGCTATCATAATCTCTTAAACCACAATCATTATACAGAAACAGAATGTCAAGGATAAGTTAATGGATGTCACCGCCAAATACATGAATAAAAACTCACTGCTATACGGTACTTGTAACACAGTCACTGATACGGTTTTATCTGACTAGTGATTCAGTAAGGTTAGGAAAGATCATTTATTTTTGAGCAAGTATGTCAATGTCATTCCAAAAGAGAGGTTTTGTGCCATCTCAAAAACACACCTCATATTTCAGTGTACTATTCGATCTGACAGCTAAGTTATAATAAAACATTTTTAAAATGAGAACATGTTAGGATAATAAAATGCATATGGCCCAATCAAACGTACGTGGAAGGAGACAGGATGACTTGATTTTCTGGAACCATAATACCTGGCAGAGCTATTAATTATGTGCTTTGTTAAACTTTACCTACAGCTGCTGGCTTATCTACCAATCATGAAATAAAACTATGTTGAATGAGTTAAAGTGTAAGGATTCTGTCTTCTCTTATTTTACAAAAATCTTGGGTCTAAAAGGGAAGACTCAAAAGACAGAAGAGATCTTTGTGATTGTCGAATTCTTTGTTGTAAATCCAGGCCCCCAGGCTCCATACCATCAGATTCAGAATCTGCATTGTTAACAAGATCCCGAGGTAATCCCTATATGGCTTAAAGTCTGGGAAACACCCGTCTAATCCAATCCCCTCACATTATCGATGTAGCAAGGAAGATGTTCAAGTTCCTCCACAGTGAAATAGAGAGGCTAATAAAAACCCCAAAGTCCCAAACAAAACAAAATAATAATCCAAAAAATCCAACCCACTGTTTAAAGTCAAATGGTTCTTCATCTGCATTAGTACTGGCTGCTTTATAGCTTTTTTCTGGAAAGCCTCAACATGAGTCCGCATGTACTGTGCTCCCCACTACTGCTAAGCACTCTCAGACCAAAAAGGTCCTCAACCAAATTCATCCTCTCATCTCTTCTCCCTTCAGAAAACTGTTCCTTCTCCAACATCCCTTAAGAGAACCACCACCCACACACTCAACTCCTGCCTAAACTTTCATAATTATCTGAGATCCTTCAATCTCCCTCTACATTTAAACTTTTATTGATTGACTGATCTGAGTCCACGCAAACTCTGCCCATTCTGCCTACAGCCACGAGAGTTTGTTCCAAGAGAGATCCTATCATACTATTTTCCCTTTTGTCTCTTTTGAAAATTGTTAATCGTTCACTACTGCCATGAGAAAACGTCCAAACACTTTAGCAAATCCTGAACCCTTGAGAATCAGCTATTAGTTTTACTTCGAAAGCACTAGAGACTGACATAGTGCGTTGCACATATTAGACCCTAACTAATCAGCTGCTGAACAGAATTATTAGAATAGAATTAATAAGGGCTTGATTAATGCTTTCATAATTTACCCCTAAGATGGCCAACTGAATGTAACAATAAAAAAGATTCTAAAAAATACATGTGAGTAAACACAGAATTGCCAAAATGTGGGAAGGTTATTAATTTTGTCGGGCATAACTAAGAAAGATGTGGTAATTATCAGGCATAGTGTTTGTCACTTACAGAACTGTAATGGTTTCCATACTGACAACTGGGAGCAAATAAATGAAAAACAACTTTTCTAATACAGTGAACCAATTAAAATAATTTCTGCTACACTATTTTCATTTTACTATCAAAGAAACAATATTAAGTATTCTATCCAGCCAATAAGTAAATGCATGTGCACTTACAGAACATATTATACACACATTTTAATCTTTTTAAAACAGGATGGGTCCAGAAATGATGAGTGTATTCATATAATTAACAACAGATTCGGCTTATTCAAGAGCTGGTACTTAGTGCCACTAAAAGCTTATAAAACCTTGTTTCCATGAGTCCACTACTTCAGGATAAAAAAAAAAAAAATCACATTACAACAGAAGTTTATAAGAGCATGGAGTTATATATGTGAGTGCTTGCAGAATTCTATACATATACATAAGTGTGTGTTTACACACTCATTTATGTGTTTTGCAGATTCCTACTACTTAGTCCTCTTAAACGACAAAATGTTTTCTTTAACCATTTTTGTATAAACAATTCTAGGTATCACACAGGGACTATAATTTAATATTTTTTAAGTGTTTATTTTTGAGAGAGAGAGCATGCACATGCATGTGCACAAGTGGGGGAGGGGCAGAGAGAGGGGGACAGAGGATCTAAAGCGGGCTCTGTGCTGACAGCCCAATGTAGGGCTCAAACTCATGAATCACAAGATCATGACCTGAGCCAAAGTGAGACGCTCAACCGACTAAGCCACTCAAGCTCCCCTAACTTAACATTTTTTTAAGTTTCTTTCTTTCTTTACTTTGAGAGAGAGCATGAGAGGGGGAGCGGCAGAAACAGAGGAAGAAAGAGAATTCCAAGCAGGTTCCACGCTGTCACTGCAGAGTCCAACACAGGGCTCAAGCTCATGAACAGTGAAATCATGACCTGAGCCGAAATCAAGAGTCGGATGCTTAACCAACTGACCCACCCAGGCTCAGGCACTCCTATAATTTTTTATTTTTTATTATTTTATTTTATTTTTTTAATTTTTAAAAATTTTTTAAAATGTGTATTTATTTTTGAGAGAGACAGAGACAGAATGCGAGTGGGTTAGGGGCAGAAAGAGAGGCAGACACAGAAGCAGAAGCAGGCTCCAGGCTCTGAGCTGTCAGCACAGAGCCCGATGTGGGGCTTGAACTCACAAACTACGAGATCATGACCTGAGCTGAAGAAGGATGCTTAACCGACTGAGCCACCTAGGTGCCCCTACATTGCCCATTACTGAACTTTCAGTTCTTGAATCGAGTTTTATATATATTTTAAAAACTATTTATTTATTCATTTATTTTTATTTTGAAAGAGAGAGCACCAGTGTGAGTTGGGGAGAGGGGCAGAGGGAGAGAAAGAAAATCTTAAACAGGCTCCACTCAGCACAGAGCCCAATGTAGGGCTCGATCTGACAACCCTGGGATCATGACCTGAGCTGAAATCGAGTCAGATGCTCCACCGACTGAGTCAACCAGGTGCCCCTAGTTTATATTTTTAAATCGCCTTGCATGTTATCGCATGTGTTCACCTTTTAATTTGTTACTTTTTATCTGCTGTAAGCTTGAAAAACAAAAAGGGAATTTTACCAATATCTGATAGAAAGCTGTATTAAGTAGACTCTAATGGGGATTACTGACCATTCCTTGGCCATTAACACGTGGGCTCCGTGGCAGCTCTTTAGCCACTCAAAGGCCTTTCCCCTCATTCCCAGCCTCCTGGCTGTATTTTAGAGACATGAGGCTGCCAACGATCTGACTTCCAGACAAGTAGGATGTTGTTGTAGACAAGCAGAAACAGGCCTAAATTTGATTAAGTCTATACCTTTAAGTTTATCACCTAGTGGTTATTAACAATCAGCAAATTACTACATAAAGTGTAGCATAAAAATGCCTCACTTTAAAAAAATCAATTTCTTAATGTATAATTCATACACAACAAACTACCTCCATCTGAAGTGCACAATTCAATGAGTTTTGACAGATACTATCACAGTCAAGATTCAGAACATTTCCCAACATCCCCAAAGTACCCTCATGTCCTCTTGTGGCCTATTTCTTTGTCCCTTATTCTATTCAACCACGTATCTGCTTTCTGTCACTATAATTTTCTATTTCATGGAAATGGAATTATGCAGCATATATTCTTTTGTGTTTGGATGCCTCAGTTTTTATAAAGCATCACTTTTAAACTGATGGATACTGTTCTTGTCAGATTTTGAATGCAACTAGACTAGGATTTCAGGCTGTGGCAAAGCAATAAATGAAATTTGTAATTGCTTTTTTTGTTTCTGGGGTTGTTCTGAAATAGCCTCTCATGTCTAATTAAGATGTAAGCTTCAGATATAATCAACCTGTTAGTTGGAAACAAAGAATTATCAACATAGCCCTGGTTGCCACTCATTGTCTTTTAATGCTAATAAGCAAAAGGTTTAAAACATAATACACAATGTATCTGTGCGTGTTCATTTTTATAATACTATTTACTAGGTTTGAGTGTTCTGTGCTAGGTACTATGCATGCCATATCCCAAATAATCCTTCAACTAGTATGAGGTATTGTTATTACATCCTCATTTTATTGATAAGGAAACAGACTTAAGGGAGGTAAGTAATTTGCCCAAAGTTATGCAGAAAATACTGGAACCAGACTATTAATCTAGGACTGTCTGACTGCAAAGCCACATTCTGAACCACTGACCGTATCTACTGATTAAAAAAAATTTTTTTATGTTTATTTATCTTTGAGGGAGAGAGAGAGAGAGAGAGAGAGAGAGAGAGAGAGAGAAAGCATGAGCAGGGTGAAGGGCAGAGAGAGAGGGAGACACAGAATCCAAAGCAGGCTCTAGGCTCCGAGCTATCAGCACAGAGCCCAACCTGGGGCTAGAACCCATGAACTACGAGATCATGACCTGAGCTGAAGTTGGGTGTGCTACCAACTGAGCCACCCAGGTGCCCCCCATATCTACCCACTTAAAACCACAGGGCTGGGGTGCCTGGGTGGCTCAGTTGGTTGAGTGTCCAATTCTTGATTTTCAGCTCAGGTCATGATCCCAGGGTTGTGGGATCGAGCCCCACGTTGGGCTCTGCACTGAGCATGGAGCCTCTCTCTCTTGGGGTGCCTGGGTGGCTTAGTTGGTTAAGAATCCAACTCTTGATTTCAGCTCAGGTTATGATCTCACGGTTCATGGGTTCGAGCCCCGCATTAGCCTGCTTGGGACTCTCTCTCTCCCTATCTGCCCCTCCCCCATTCGTGTGCACTCTCTCAAATAACTTAAAAAAAAAAAAAAGATTCTCTGTCTCTCTCCCCCTCTGCCCCTCTCCTCCACTTGCATGAACGCTTGCTGTTTCTCTCTAAAAATAAAAAAAAAATAATAAAATAAAAAATAAAACCACAGAGCCAGAAATAAAGCCCAATGATTGGGTTATGTATCTTTTAGAGCAAAACTGCAAAAGAAACATGAATCTGTCCACTTAAGATATCCTTAGTTAAGAGCAATAAATAGAATGAAAAATATCTTTCTTTAGTTCCTACTTATATAAGGAAGCGTATCACAGGGAGGCATTCTAGGTCTGACAGTTCTCTAATGGAATTTTATTAAATAAACCCAGTATGCACCAAGCAGTGCATGAGGTTCAAGGAAACCAAACAAATAAGGCTTAGTTCCTGCCCTGAAGGAATTTACAATTCATTTGTAAAGACACACACGTAAATAGATTATTACTGTAGGTGGGAACTTGTTCTTAGGTATGCTCTGGGAACACGTGAAGATCTTTTCTGAAAATAAGTTAATAACCATGTGATCAACAGTACCTGGCATAAATATATTCAGTAGAGACTCAAATATAATCTTGAACATTAGGTACCATCCCTAAAAATAAAAACACCTGAGTCATGAATAGATTTCTAAGTGAGCCTCAAAATCTGACAGCAAACATCAATGGAACCCTTAAGAAAAATTTTGAAAGACTTAGCAGGATGAGCCAATTTGTAGCTTGGAGAATGGCCACAATTGAGAACAGAAGCAGGGCCAAAAGCTAACACAACTGTCTGAAATGAGCAGATGAGGAACAGGAGGGAGAAACATTCACACAGAACAATGATAAGAGCCAGAGGGCAGCTATTTTAGCCTAAGGACATCATAAGATATTCATAGGAGATCTGTTCTACTAGACTCCAGGAAGACAGGACACTTCAAGGGGGCAGGGGTGGGAAGACAAACCAAAAGAAACATGCAGTATATTTAATAAGATAAGGATAATGTATATAAAAGATACATAAGAGCAAGATGGATGGAGAGGAAGTCCCAGACCGCACTCCACAGAACCACTGAATTAACAACATATGGACTAAGATTCTCTTATGACAACTCCAGAACCCATTTAAGAAATTGCAGTACCCCAGGCAAGGGCAAAACCATGAAAGTCTCACTGAAACAGGTAAGAAGGGCTACTTCATCTTATCTATGAGTGCCCCTTCCCGAAGACAGCACAGTTGAGCTTGGCTTATGGCTTCTCCCCTAAGGGTGGGTGTGGAGGAAAAAGAGTGGAACATGTTTCCAATATCCTGGCTTTTGGAGGGCTGCCTGAGGGACTGGTTACTATCTCACCTGATTCAGAGTGCTAAGATAACTGGCACAGGTTAGATGCCCGTGGAGGCGGGGAGGTTCTGAAAACAAGGGAGAGTGTCCAATTTGTTACTTCTCCCTCAGGAGAAGGGAGAAGAGTGGGGCATGTATCCAGTGCTCTGGCTTTTCTGAGAGTTGCCCCAGGGAATGGTCCCTGTCTTGCCTGATTTGGGAAACTTCCAGGGAGCTGGTATACTTTAGATGCTTGGAGGCTGGTGAGAATAAGGAGAGACAAGCAGCTTGTTCCTAGAGCACCCAAGAACCTGCAGTACCAAAGACAGATACCAGATGGTACAAAAGATTACAAGGTCCTGAAAAAGAAACTGGCAAGCCTCTTTTTAAAATTTTTTTAATGCTTACTTACTTTTGAGAGAGAGAGAGAGACAGACAGACAGACAGAGCGTGAGGTGGAGGGGGCAGAGAGAGGGAGACACAGAATCCAAAGCAGGCTCCACGCTCTGAGCTGTCAGCACAGAGCCCGACGTGGGGCTCAGACTCACAAACTGAGAAGCTGAAGTCGGATGCTTAACCAGCTGAGCCACACAGGCGCCCCGCCTCTTTAATTGAGAAATGCACAGAGCCCTGAGAAGTTATACCCTCCAAAAAGTGTCAGAGGCCCTCCAAATCTCTACCTGGGCTGATTGGAGAAGGTCTTCCTCTGTATGAGGCCAGTCTGTAAAGACTGGAAGAAATGGTCGTATTTACAAATGCTCATAAAATTCAGAAAACAAACAAATACAAACTACATGAAGAACCAGGAGAACATGTCCCAATTAACAGAACGAAAGAAATTCCTAGAAACCAACCCCAAGGAAACAGAGATCTATTAAGTATATAACAACAAATTAAAAGTAATTTTCTTAAAGAAGCTGAATGATTTAAAGAGAGCACAGACACAAAACTAAACGAAATACGGGGCATCTGGGTGGCTCCGTCGGTTCAGCGTCCAACTTTGGCTCAGGTCATGATCTCACGGTTCATGGGTTCGAGCCCCACCTCGGCTCTGTGCTGGCAGCTCAGAGTCTGGAGCCTGCTTTGGACTCTGTGTCTCCCTCTCTCTCTGCCCCTCCCCTGCTCACACTCTCTCTCCCAAAAATAAGTAAACATTAAAAAAAAATTGGTTTTTAAATAAAACTAAATGAAACAAAATCAGGAAAATGTTATGTGAAAAAAAAAAGAGAATATCAACAGAGAGATAGAAACCCTTCCAAAGAACCACACAGAAATTTTGGAGCTAAAGAATAATTAGAGAAGTTTGGTCAACTAATCTTCAACAAAGGATCTAAGAATACCCATTGGGAAAGCACAGTCTCTTTAACAAATGATGCTGGGAAAACTGGAGAAACACATGCAGACCAATGAAATTGGGCCTCTATCTCACACGACTCACAAAAACTAGCTCAAAATGGATCAGAGACTTAAACATAAGAACTGACACTAAAACCTCCTAGAAAGAAACACAGGGAAGAAGCTCAATGATACTGGCCTTGGCAATGATTCTTTTAGACAAGACACCAAATGTACATACAACAAGAGCAAAATTAACAAGTGGGATTATATTAAATCCAAAAGCTTCTGTACAGTAAAAGAAACAATTAACAAAAGAAAAAGACACCTACAGAATAGGAGGAAATTTTTGCAAACCATATGTCAAATAAGGGGTCAATATCCAAAATATATAAAGAACTCATAAAACTTTAAAAAACCCAAAGAATCCAATTAAAAAATGGCCAGAAGAGCCAAAAAGACATTTTTCTAAAGAGGACATCAAAATGGCCAACAGGCAGATGAACAGATGTTCAATATCACTACCATCAGGGAAATGCAAAACACCACGAGGAGATGTCACTTCACACCTTTTGGAATGGTAGCCATCAAGAAGACAAGAGACAACAGGTGCTGGCGAGAATGTGGTAAAAAGGGAACTCTCACGCACTACTGATGAGCATGTAAATTGGTCCAACCACTACAGAAAACAATACGGAGGTTCCTTAAAAAAATTAGAAATCTGCCATACAATCTAGCAATTCTGATTCTCGATATATACCCAAAAGAAATGAAAACAGGATCTTAATGAGATGCATGTACTTTCATGTTGACCAAAGCATTTTTCACGATAGCAAATATATGGAAACAAGTCAAATGTCCATCAAATGGATAAATGGATAAAAAAAAAGAAGTGGTATATATACACAACGGCATATTATTCAGCCACGAGAAAGGAGGATTTCTTGCCATTTGTGACAACATGAATAAACCTTGGGCACACTGCAGTAAACACGATACATCAGGGAAAGACAAATGCTATAGGAGATGACTTATATGTAGAAAAATTCAAACCTGTAAAAAGAGTTGAGCATCCTACTCTTGATTTTGGTTCAGGTCACGATCTCGTGGTTTGTGGGACGGAGCCCCACATAGGGCTCTACACTGACAGCGTGGAGACTGCTTGGGATTCTCTCTCGATCTCTCTTTTTGCCCCTCCCACCCTCAAAAGAAATAAAATAAACATTAAAAAAAAAAACAATCGAAAACCAATCAATGAAACAAACAGCTGGTTTTTTTGAAAATGCCATCAAAATTGACAAGCACTTAGCCACACTAAAGACAGACATCGAGACAAATGGAACAGAACGAAGAACCCAGAAAGAAATTGGCATGTATGTCAAATGATCTTTGACAAGGGTGCCAAGGCTATACAATGGGGCAAGAATAGTCTTTTCAACAAACAGTGCTGGGGAAAACTGGATATCCACATGCAAAAGAATGAAGATGGGCCCTCATCTTATACCATCTACACAAATTAACTCAAAATGGATTGAAGACCTAAACGTAATACCTGAAAATAGAAAACTCCTGTAAGAAAACACAAAGAAAAAGCTTCAGGACAGTGGAACAGGCAATGGTTTCTTGGCTAGAACACCAAAAGCACAAGTAACTAAAACAAAAATAGACAAAGGGGATTACATCAAACTTAAAAACTTCTACACGGCAAAGGAAGCAATCAACAGAGTGAAAGGTAACCTATGGAAGGAGAGAAAATACACACAAGCTGCATATCACATAAGGGGTTAACATCCAGAATATAAAAAGGAACCCATGGGGCGCCTGGGTGGCACAGTCAGTTAAGCGTCCGACTTCAGCCAGGTCACGATCTTGCTGTCTGTGAGTTCGAGCCCCGCGTCGGGCTCTGGGCTGATGGCTCAGAGCCTGGAGCCTGTTTCCGATTCTGTGTCTCCCTCTCTCTCTGCCCCTCCCCCGTTCATGCTCTGTCTCTCTCTGTCCCAAAAATAAATAAACGAAAAAAAAAAAATTAAAAAAAAAAAAAAGAACCCATACAGTGCGATTTAAGAGATAATAGCATGATTAAACAGTGGGCAAAGGACTTGAATAAACAGTTCTCCAAAGAAGACACAGACAACAAGCATATGAAAAGATTCTCAACTTCACTAAACATCAGAGAAACACAAATCAGAACCACAATGATGGTTCTGATTAACCACCTTATACCTGTTAGGATGGCCGCTATCAATAAAACAAAATGGCAAGGGTTGGTGAGGATGTGGACAAAGTGGAACCCTTGTGTCACTGTTGGCAGGATTGCAATGGGGCAGCCGCTATGGAAAAACAGTATGGAGGTTGCCCGGGAAATTAAAAAGAGAACTACCACATGACCCAGCAACCTTATTTTCGAGTATATGTTCAAAAGAACTGACAACAGACTTCCAAGAGATATTTGCACATCCGTGAACACTACAGCATTATTCACAGTAAGCAAGATGCGAAAGCAAACTCAATATCCATCAAAGATGAATGGATACAAAAGAAATCTGAGCCAAATACCAAAAAAAAGAAAAAAAAAAGCAAATACTACATAATTCTACTTACATGAAGTATCTAAAGTAATCAAACTGATAAAAACAGAAAGAAGATTGGCGGTTGCCAGCGTCTGGGGGAAGGAGGAAAGGGAGAGTCATCGTTAGGTGGGTACAGAGTTTTAGCTTTGCAAGATGAAAGAGTTCTAGAGAACCAATGTACAACAATGTGCACAAAGTAAGCAATAATGTACTCTACATCTGAAAATTAAGAGAGTTTAAAAATACATGTATGTGTCTATACATGTAGTTCAGGAAAATGAGGGTGTAAATTATGATTGCTAAAAAGATACTCCACTGAGACAAATAACTCTCTTTCTTAAGTAAATCCCAAAATATTTCTTCATACAAGACAACAGAAGTTATTATTCTTAAAAAAATTTTTTTAATGTTTATTTATTATTGAGAGACAGAAAAAGACAGAGCATGAGCATGGGAGGGGGAGAGAGCCGGTGGGGGGGGAGGGGGGGAGAGACACAGAATCCGAAGCAGGCTCCAGGCTCTGAGCTGTCAGCACAGAGCCCGACGCGGGGCTCAAACTCACGAACTGTGAGATCATGAGCTGAGCCGAAGTGGGTCGCTTAACCAACTGAGCCACCCAGGCACCCCTAGAAGTTATTATTCTTAACCGATATAATGTACATGTGGCTATTTGAAAAATACAAAGTTTCTGAAATCTGAAAGATTCTACTATAATTATTGAGTATACATGCAGAGTTTCCATTTTCCCCTCAAAGCAATTCATGGAAATCGTTTATTTTTATTGACTGTGGAAGGCTGAATATGTATTTTATCTTCAGTCAGTAGAAGACAGAAATGAATGTGACCAAAATCTAGACACTGGAACATTTCCGACACAAGGCGAAAACAAAAGGCTTCACCAATTAATTAAATCAACTCTAAAGCTACATCCACAAATGCTTTATGAAGGACATTTATGAAGTCCTTAACTATTTTTGACTGCAATATTTTTTTACTCATAGAAGTTGGAAAATTTAAAAATTAAGAAGTCATTAAAGCCAAATCTAAAATTAAAAAAAAAAACACCATGCTCCTTTATGTAGGATATATGAGATAGATAAGATAGATAGATAGATAGATAGATAGATAGATAGATAGATAGATTTCACCCCAATGGAGTATAAAGAACCTAGTTTATATTCCTGAGATAGAACTGGACCTGCTACATAACTCCTTAACTTCCCTATCTATTGAATATAACAAAGATTAAGTTTGTAAGAGAAAAATCCACAAACCTCGTTTCTTCACGTCTTCATCCATGTTCTCTTCCTTCTTCCCAATCATAAGTACAAATTTGATTTCTTTCTGTTTTCAAGACATAATGTCACCTACTTGTCATCTCTTCCTAACCTTTGTTGGAAGGTGACATTTGGCTGGGGCAAGGAGGGCAGTTTAATTAGATCGGTGCAGGAATTTAATATGTACCTGCTTCTAACATCACTGTACTTAATTCTGCTCATCAGTAAATCGTCAAAACTCATTATTTGTTGATCAAATGTCAGGCTCAACTAGTCAAATTTTAGTGTATGTGCTGCTGAAGCAAGCACTCAACTAGCTAAATTTTAAAGTATATCACCACCATATATATATATATATACACATACATACATACACATATATGTATACACACATACATACATGTATCACATAATGGTATAAATCATACTTAATCTGCACCATGTCAATATTCAAATCACATATATACTTTAGTAAAATGGCTTATAAATAAATATGAAAGAATAGGGCAGTGAAGAAGGAAGCAGAGAAGATATTTTCCTTTCCCATTTTCTATCAATATATTCTGGCAAATTCTAAAATTGGTGTGTTATGAAATTCCAAAATCTGTGTTCTGGCAAAATCTGACTACAGAAAGTTGGAGAATTATTTGGAACTTTGTACTTATTCAAAGAATCTTTCTTATTCCAAATGGATGTTCCAGTTTCTGAAATCCACTGAAATTTAGAGAATAGACAGTTTTTCCTGAAAAAAATATTTTAATCACTCTGTACACTTACTGCATTTTTATTACTTTATACATTATAATCTGAGAGAACACGCATTCATTCTTTTGTATATTGGCAGAGGAGAAGCCTAGCCTTGGACAACTGGCAGGATAAGTGAAGAAAGATTGATATTTGTCTAAGGATCATGGCAAAATTATCTTTAGAGAAAGAAATCTGGGTATATGTGGGGCGGTAAGTGTGTGTGTGTGTGTGTGTGCATGTGTGTGTGTGTGTGTGTGTGTGTGTATGATATACATATACCTATGTGAATTTTTTCCCCACACATTTGTAAAATATGTTAGTGCTATTGGCACAAGAATTAAAAAAAAAATAAAACACTCCAAAGCTCAGCTTCATCTCCCATAGTAGTTCATAAAGCAATGAAAAGTTTCATCGACCTATCTAGTGGCTATCTAGAAGTGTTATGGACTTCTATTTTGGAAAGAAAAAAACCCATAACTTGATAAAAATACAAAAATAATCACAGTAGAACTGAAAGCTTACTAGATGAGATAGCTCTGGCAAGCTAGAGACCAGGCTTCTCTGAACTGATCGCAAAGTATTCTCTTCTAGGACTATCAACAAAAGGAGATGTGTGTGGTGAAAAGGGTAGGGGAGGAGGAAGGAAAGAAAACCCAGTTTTTCATATTTCCCAAAAAGAACAATGTGCCTTTAAGACAAAATCTGACAAAAACTCATCTTTTGCTTCTGCATCAAAGGCTACTGACGATCTTCCATTATCTTCCTCCATAACAGACCCTCACTCTTCAGGTGTGAACCTGGCTCCCTACACTGCAGACCACATCTCTCAGCTTCCCTTGCCTTGCTTTCAGGAGCAACCAATGAGAAGTGAAAGTGGTATGAATTTTCACCCCTTCTGCCTTCTCAGCGGGAACGTGGATATGAAGTCTGGTGTCACGTGAGATAAACTTGGAAGCCACACACGGGAAAGCAACAGGATGGAACTAGTCTGTATCCCTTACCTTGTTAAAAAGGGCCACACCAGCCTTGAAATACCTCCAGATTTCTGGAATGCGGGAGAAAAATAACCATCTATTCTGTATAATACACTTCTTATTCAGTAACTTACAGTCAAACCTAAGCCCAATTCTCAGTCCTCGCCGCGCAGATAGTCTACTTTTGTTTCTGGTATTTGGGGGATTCTCTTATACGAGGTTATGTTTTCCTGAGTATAATATAAAATTTTTAAAAAGTAATACTATGAAAAACTTTCTTCCAACAGCTGCCACTACTGAGCCTTGTCTAAGAATTCTACAACAGTAACAAAGTAAGAGCCAAAGTAACATATAAACAGGAAGTCCCTACAATATTTTTCACTATCTGAATATCACCACCCCAAAATATGCTTTTGTTTTGTCTGTTATCATAATATGGTAAAAATCATAATTTATTTTGCTGGAATCAAATTCTCAAGAAATTTCCAGGGAGTCAGAGCTTTAAACTTCTTGGCTTGTCAGTGGGACAGGGTCCTTTGCCTCCTAGGCTCCCACACTTGTTGCTATTTTTCTCATTTCTTTCCAAATGTGCATTTAGGCCAGTAGGATCTTTTTGCATGAAAAAGTGTTACAGGAGGCCTAGCAGCGGAAAAATTTTGGCAGCTGAAAAGGTAGGGCCACAGGAGAGAACACACATGGTATATTACAAATTAGAGAGTCATGGTTTGGATGAGTTTTCAAATTACCGTTACTTGGTTTTAAAATCACTGATAAAAACTTAACGTGTTAAAATCACTGATAAAAATAATAGAAATTACATTTGAACAACAAAAGCAAAGTGAAAGTAAAAATATTAACATCCTGTAAGCATCTTCTCTTTGTGGCCCTGACCCAGTATGCGTCAACTCTAGAATGCACAAGGAGGCCAAAAATTGGCCAAATGTAGTGACGATAATACAGAGAGCAGTCTACATCAGGGGCCAGCAATATAGCTCACTGCCTAATTCTAGGCTCTTACGTGTTTTTGCGTGGCTAATAAGCTGAAAATGGATTTTATATTTTTATATTTTTAAATGGTTACATTTTAAATGCCTAAATAAGTATCTACATAACAAAATACTCTCAATTGGCCTGTAAAGACTTTAATATTTACTACTGGATCCTTTACAAAAAAAAACCAGTACCTGATTTACATGACTAACCATGTCTTTCTGACTAAGGTTTAAGGATAGTTAAAATAAATTCAGGGGCACCTGGGTGGCTCGGTCAGTTATATGTCTGGCTTTAACTCAGATCATGATCTCAAGATTCACGAGTTCGAGCCCTGTGTTGAGCTCTGTGCTGAGAGCTCAGAGCCTGGAGCCTGCTTCAGATTCTGTGTCTTCCTCTCTCTCTGCCCCTCTCCTGCTCATGCTCTGTCTCTCTCTTTCTCAAAAATAAAATAAACATTAAAAAAAAGGATATTAAAATAAATTCAATTTTGAGAAGCTTGTGAACCTCCATAGTACCATAGTCAGTATGATGTTCAGAATAATCCCCAACAACCATGAAAGAAAGTACTACTCAGAATTTGAACCACAATTAGCAAATAAATTTACTTAGAATTATCTATGGTATTCTGAGATGTCAGTAAGTGCTATCTGTGGTTAAAAATTAGGAAAATACAAAAAGTTGAATAAACTATTGTTTTGTATGCATATGTTTTGCTTTACTCTAAGACTTCTCAGAACCTTAAAATCTTCTAGGCAGGGATATAGTATACACCAATTTCTGAATTTATTTTACCTTACTTCTCTGACTTATTCATATCTTAAAGAAAGTATTAGCTAGAATACAGTTTGGGAAACATGTGCCTCATTGATATCAAAATAAGTTAGTGGGCAATTAAAAAGTTAAATGTATAAAATACACCATAAAATCCAGAAGAGAACCAGTTTAACTATCAAATACCTTATAGAGTTAGTACTTTCCACTAAAAAAAAAGTAGAGTAAGTCATTAAGAAAAAGATTCACTGAAAATATGACCATGTACAATTAAAATAATTTCGTGTCAGAACCAAGAAAGGGGAGCCTGGGTGGCTCGGTCGGTTAGGCATCTCACTCTGATTTCAGTTCAGGTCATAATCTCATGGGTCGTGCAACTGAGCCCCGTGTCAGGCTACACGCTGATAGTGTGGAGCTTGCTTGGGATTCTCTCTCTCCCCGTCTCTTTGACCCTTTCTCTCTCTCTCTCTCTAAATAAATAAATAAACTTTAAAAAATGTTTACAAAACTGAGGGTTGATGGGGGGTGGGAGGGAGGAGAGGGTGGGTGATGGGTATTGAGGAGGGCACCTTTTGGGATGAGCACTGGGTGTTGTATGGAAACCAATTTGACAATAAATTTCATATATTAAAAAAAATGTTTACAAAGCAAGAAAAATAGAGAAAGCACACACAATAAATACGATAAATGTTTGCATGCATAATATATTAAAGAATTAATAGGGCAATGAACAGGTCACAAAGAGACAATATAACAAGTAACTTGCTTGTGTTGCCTGAACTAGTGATCCCCTTTGGCTGTTTTTCCTACTGAATCCAAAAAGAAATTCAAACTTGGGCCATATGACAGCCCAGCTTAAAACTTGGTCCAGTTCCCCATGACTCTCGGGATAAAGAGCAAACTCCTTCATATGGCGGAGAGGAAGCAGATCAGGCAGCCTCATGCCTTCACTCTCAAAGCTCCCTCTCTGCCCTCCTTGCCACAGAGCCACAGGAGACTCCTGCCCCGTCTTTCTCTCCCCACCCTCCTGCTCTTTTACCTTAGTTCATTTGAACATAGCCTTCAGCTCTCACTTCAGGCTTGCCTTCTCAGAAGGGCCTTCCATGACTGCAATTCCACGGACTTGGATCAGATTCTTCATACAGTCACAGCACCCTGCACTTGCCCTCCACAGCACTCACCTCCGGTTTTAACTATACATTTGAGAGCCAGCTGCGTTAAACTGAATCCTGTCACTACCTGATAAGCTCCACAGGCCAGGGATCTTATTTGTTGTGTTCATCCTTGTATCCCCACCACCCAGAAGAGTATGAGAACAACTTTTCGAAAACAAAGCAACAACAAAAAATACTTCTGAAAAAGGATAAAAATACTATTTATTTGGGGGGCAGCGAGACTATAAAGGTAGTATTTTTCTTTTCCTACTTTTATGCATTTTACGTATTTTCTATAGTGCACATTAATAAAAAAAAAGTTTATGGTGGACCCAAATTTAAATAAGCAAATATAATAAGTGAAAATAAAAAACCAGGGGGTGAAACTTTACCTTATGAAAAATTAATTCAAATAGCAAACTTATCATATATTTATTGACATGAAAAATGTTCCTGATGTACCGCTAACTGAAGAAATATACCATAAAATAGTGTACTTGACATGAAACCATTCAGTCATTATATAAATCATATAACCATCATATGATTATTTTATGATTTATGAAACCCTGGAAAGTACCAGAATTTCATACACCACAACTTTTAACAGTGATTATCTTTGGGAAGTGAAATTAAAAGGTTATTTTTTGCTTTTCTACATTTTTAATGTTTTCTGTATTGTATACGTGTTAGGAAAAAACAAATGTCTAAACAGCTAGTTCTCTTGTGCATTTACAATATGGTTCAATTTGCAGCCCATTTTTAGGAACACATCTACCTTTTTCTTTAAGTTTATTTATTTGAGAGAGAGAGTGTGTGTGCAAGTGAGTGCATGCATGAGTTGAGGGGTGGGGGACAGTGAGAGAAGGAAGAGAGAGAATCCCAAGAATCTCATGAACCCTGAGACCATGACCTGAACCAAAACCAAGAGCCACCCAGGCATCCCATCTACTTTTTTCAAGTAAGGAATGCTTTCAACTAACCACTCCTTACTGGGTCATATCAATTATTTTCTATAGTTTGTTTTATTAAAGCATATTTGACCTGAAGTTACTTCATATAAACTGGAATATTTTTTTAAAAGCTCATGGCCCTGATAACATGGTATTACATGTTTAAGTAAATTATCCTATCCTCTTTATCAGTATCAATTTTCTGATCTTGTAAGACTTCTAAATTCTATTGTTGTCATGTGATTTATCACCTACTCTTATATCCGAAAATTTCCAAAAAGTGATCATAATCTTAACTAAGAGAAGCAGGAAAACATTTTTGAAAAATTATTCTGCAGAACATTATTTTCCACTTATTCCAAATAGCACAAGGTTTGCGGGAAATGAAATGAAACCATGGTAACCAACTAAACCTATCATGAGCTATCAGATCAAAAGAACACACAGTACATTACACGTCAACGCCTACCAGCAGCATAATCTTTCCCCGGTTCCTTTTGATCTTTCTTCCTATACATGAAAAAAAGCTTTCAACCAATTTTCATATTTAAAAAATGTGAAAGCCCCTTTACCAGTATCTACTGTAATTCTCTGACTTTAATCAGAAACTCTGGCTGAGTTCACTTTTAAGAGTCAACCTAATGCTCTGAGATTCAATTAAGAGTTACTGGTTTTTTCAATCACCAGCAAATTACATTTTTTACTTCAACGAATTTTATCATTTTCTAACACAGTAGTAATAGTTTCTTCATGCTAAATCTTCATCTTTGTAAAGATAAAAACACATTCTCACAGGAATTTCTTCCTCAACAGAATCTTAGCAGCATTCCAAACCCAAAGCCAAAATAAATCACAATCGCACATGATACAGAAGAGCCCCATTTTGTCATCTGTCCATTTTATCACCAATCATCAACCCTCATCATAGGAACTGAAGCTAAATTCATGAACTCTAGCCCAACATGTTCTTAAATTACCAACCATCAGCTAAAACTAAATAAACAAGGTAGTGGTGGCTTTTGTGAGACATTAACTGTTTATTCCACAACTTTTTAACTAGACAGACAAGAGGGTAGGCCTCTGCAAAGACTCGATATGGTCTTTACGGCTATGGTTAGCCACTCCCTAATAATGATCACTTAAAATAAAATACAGTATTTTTTTTTTTACATAAAAATATATGCATATGTAAAATATCATAAAATATGTATACCTATCAGAAAAACATGTATATTTTATGCATGACGAATTTCTGGAAGGATAGACAACTAATTGTGAATGACATAATCTCTAAGGAGTGGAACCAGAAGAATGTGCTGGGAAAGTAATGTAATTTACCATGGTATAAATTTCTCTTACTTAAAAAAATTTTTTTAACCACATCCATGTATTGGTTTCATAATCATAATAGATGTAACAAATTACATAAATGCAAATAGGTATTATTTTAATAGATAACTGACCATTTTTCTTTATCCAAGCTCATTACAAAATTATTTTTATAAGCACAAATGATGACCAAATGATTTTATATTAAAATTTTAGCCTAAGTAATTAAACTTTATATATACTTAATTTGGTTTTTCTTTTTTCTTTTTTTGAGGGGGGTGTCGTGGTGAAAAGTTAACCCTTGAGGATTAGAATAAGTCTTATCCTAAAAGGCTTTAAACAAGGTTGGTAGGCTTTATAAAAAAAGGAAATGTGTTCACTTAAAAGTCTTGATTAAAGAGGCACCTGGATGGCTCAGTCAGTTAAGCATCCAACTTTGGCTCAGGTCATGATCTCGAGATTTGTGAGTTCAAGCCCCACACTGGGTTCTGTGCTGGCGGCTCAGAGCCTGGAGCCTGCTTCACATTCTGTGTCTCCCTCTGTCTCTGCCCCTCCCCTGCTCGCTCTCTCTCTCTCTCTCTCTCTCAAAATAATAAACATTAAAAAAAAGAAATGTCCTTAAAAAAATCTTTATTAAAAATTCATTAATTCAAAAGCTAAGAGTTTAGTTTTATGCCACACCCTTTCTCAGCTTAGAGAAACTACTGCATGGTTGATGGTTATTTTGGATGCTGTTTTTAACAAGTTATATCCTCTATTTCTTAGCTTTTTGTTCTTTAGCAAGATAAGCCTTGGTTTCTTTATCTGTAAAATTCAGAAAATATACTATCTACCACATGGGCTTATTTCATAGATAAAACTGAGTTTTTCAACCTGTATGCCATTAATAGAGGTTGCAGGTTATAAGATATCAAAAATGTCCAGCCCTGGCGCACCTGGATGGCTCAGTTGGTTAAGGTCTAACTTCAGCTCAGGTCAAGATCTCGTGGTTCGTGAGTTCAAACCCCAAGTCAGGCTCTGTGAGGACAGCTCGGAGCCTGGAGCCTGCTTCAGATTCTGTCTCCCTCTCTCTCTGCCCCCTCCCCACTTGCGCTCTGTCCCTCTCTGTCTCAAAAACAGATAAACATTAAAAAAAAAAAAAAGTCCAGCCTTTTCAGAGGCCAGAAAGGTATGATGCAGCTGAGGCCCCTGGGTTGGTCACATCTGGCCACAGTAAGGTAAATATGGTACATTTACTTTAGTATACCATGGAACACCATAATTTTCATCGGGTGCCACGGTATGAAAAAGTATTAAGAGTGTCTGGGTGGCTCAGTCGGTTAAGTGTCTCGGCTGAGGTCATGATCTCCTGGTTCGTGGACTCAAGCCCTGCATTGGGCTCTGTGCTGACAGCTCGGAGCCTGGAGCCTGCTTCAGATTCTGTGTCTCCCTCTCTCTCTGCCCCTCCCCCACTCACATTCTCTCTCTCTCTCTCTCAAAAATAAACATAAAAAATATGAAAGAGTAATAGAAAATATTAAAAGATAATGCACATAAAGCATTTACCATAGTGCCTGCCTGACATAGGAAATACTTAGTAAATGTTAACTCTTAATATATTTGTAACACTGTTAATCCATTAAAAAGATATTTATATATGCCAAATCATTCACAGGAAAGAAGGCGCATTATCAACACATTCTGGGACTGTATCTGGTTACCAAGGAACAGATCTTAAATTAAGAGGACCTGGTAGGTTTTCTACCGCACCTTAAAGCAGATACATAAATCACATTCCAGTTTCCTTTTACAAAGCAAGTAATCAGAGTCAGAGTTCTCTCTCTCTCATATCAAAGTTCCTGTCAATAAGCCCCAAACTGTACTTGAAATTCAACTCCACCCTAAATGAAATGCTCAGTGGAATTTGCCTTATGTTGTGCCTGAAGAATACAAAACCCAAAAATATCTTGAAATCAGCTTTTTTGATTTCTCTACCTTCGGTTTCAAATCCACTGGAATGTATGCATATTTTTGAGATGGGAACTAAAGCTTGAATAGGCCATATACTAGTGAATAAAAACCATACCGAGCAGAAAGATATGAGAAATGAAGTACCATTCAAGAGTAAGGTACAAATCAAAACCACAATGTGGTACCCCTTTACACCCATTAGGATGTCATACCTCCTGTTTAAATCAAAGACATAATAACCAGCGTTGGCAAGGAGTGGAACACTGGAACCCTCATACACCACGGGTGGGATTGTAAAACGGTAAAACTACTTTGGGAAAAAATTTGGCAGGTTCGTAAAATGTTAAACACAGGGCCACAATATGATCTAGCAATTTCACTCCTAGGTATGTACCCAAGAGAAATGAAAATATATGTATCTACACAAAAACCTATACCCAGCATTATTCATACTGGCATTATTTACAACAATGTTATTCTTTTTTTTTTTTTTTTAATGCTTTACTTATTTTTGAGAGAGACAGACAGACGGACAGAATCCAAAGCAGGCTCCAGGCTCCGAGCTGTCAGCACAGAGCCCCACGCATGACTCAAACTCACGAACCGTGAGATCATGACCCGAGCCGAAGTCAGACACTTAACTGGCTGAGCCACCCAGGTGCCCCAACAATGTTATTCTTAATAGCCCAAAAGTGGAAACAACTCCAATGTCCATCAACTGTTAAGCAGAGGAACAAAATGTGGTATATATCCATGCATTGGAATATTCTTCCAATATTAGGTTAATAAAAAGGAATAAAGTGGTGACACATGTGACAACACAGATAACCTTGAAAACATGCTAAGGGAAGAAGTCATTCACACAAAAGAAGTATTATTTATGAAATACCCGGGATGTATATATCTATAGAGACAAAAGTAAGCCAATGGTTCCCTGAGGCTAGAAAGGTTCAGAATAAGGGAGAAGTGACTACAAATGGGTATGGAGTTTCTTTTTAGGGTGATTAAAGGTTCTAAAACTGACCACGTTGCATAACTTTGCGAATGCATCAAAACACACTGGATTGTACACCCTAAATGGGTGAACTGGTGTGTTAATATAATGTTTAAATGGTTTTAAAAAAAAGAGTAAGATGTAAGAACATGCAAAGGCCAAGTCTGTAAATAAAATTGGGGGGGGAGGGAAGTTGCAATCTGTAATACATAGAAACTCCTTGGTTGCTATAGGTAGAAGTTTCAGAACACTCTTTGGACAGGAGGTAAATCTTTCTCGGTCCAGGAAAACAACAACAACAACGACAACAACCACCAGAAAACAGGAAGAAAACAAATCAGTGAGTCAATTAGCCCTGAACTTTTTTTCTCTATCAGCTTAATACTTTAGCAAGAAGTCATTTAGGTTCATTTATCCAAAAGGGGTAATGAAAAAGAGAAAAAAATGGGGTGGGTGTCAATCTGAACTCACCAAACAGAAGAAACCTGGTAGATTTTTTCCCCTTCTTTTTACCTCCTCTACTCTCAGCTTTTAATTGTAATTTGTTAACTGAAAATGAGAAATATATCAAAGGCTGTTAATACTGAAACTACGTATTTAAAGTTTTCTCTCCCTGTAGACAGATCACTTGAAAAGCCATTTAATCAGAGTGCTTGGTGAGCGTGGAGTCCAAAATAAGAGAAACTGAGTAAATCAAATATTTACTGGAATATTTCTCAAAGTGTGTTCCACAGAGAGATTTCATGAAGAGGGTCTCATAACCAAATGAATTCGGGAAATGCAATCTAGTTGTTAAGCAATACTCACAGGCTCTGAGAAGCACTGTAAGAAAGAAATCCAGTTGATTATGTTTAATGGCAAGACACTCACATGGTTCCTCAAAGTGATAGCCATAGTAGAGAAGAGTGCTGTCAATGTTGGCCAAGATTCCCCTGTTCCACAGACCCTGAACTCTAGAACACCATCTTCTAGAATTTCCCTCTTACCCCCAAAGCTGACCAATTCCTCTCCTGACCAATTATTTAAATAAGCTGATACATTCCATTGAGAGTGAAACCTTCAGAGATTTGGGACTCATTACCTTCCATTTTGACCCAAGGTTGCAACTAGTATCTCCGATTTTTCCCAAAATGAAAGTAACACTACTGAATTTTGTGTGTGTTACTGTAAAAGGGATATACATGCATTGTAAAAACAAAATCAGGCAACTCAAAAAGGTTGTTTTATTTTTTTATATTTATTTACTTAATTTGAGAGAGAGAGAGAGAGAGAGGGAGAGAGAGAGAGAAAGAGAGAAAGAGAGAGAACCTTAAGCAGGCTCCATACTCAACACAGAGGCTTGACCAATGTCTCTGGGATGGATCATGACCTGAGCCAAAATCAAGAGTCAGATGCTTAACTGACTGAGCCGCCCAGGCACCCCAGAAAGGTTCACACATCTCTCTGCTTACATTTATACCTAACAGATACACAATTTTACTTAAGCAGTGTAATATCATACATATACGAAAAATGAATTTCATTTTTCAGATTAACATAGATGAATCCATATTTCAATATTTATCAGATAAAATGTTTTTAAAAGAAAATATAATACGTATGTTCAAACATAGTTATAATGGCTTTCTCAGCTTTTAAATTCTCATTTGTTCCCCATTATCAAAAGTTTTTCTAAATAATTCTTATCTTAATGGTCAGCACAGAACTAACAGGAAAGTGCAAGAACTGTGGGTATAAAGCGTTCTCTGGAATATCCAGATACAGAATTTGGGGATTATCAAGACTCTTGCACATACGTCATCTCGCTCTTCTCCCAATTTAGAGAAGCTAAAATGAGTCAGACTCAAAAGAAATGTCTTTGGAGATGCCAAATCTGTAGTTAACATTTCTCCTCAAAACAAGCCTTTCAAAAATCTATAAGATATCTAGAAACCCTTTTATTTTGGTTTTTTGTTTTTATTTTAAGTAGGCTCCACACCCAATGTGGGGCTTGAACTCACGACCCTGAGATCACAAGATGCACTCTCCACTGACTGAGCCCGCCAGGCGCCCCTCTAGAAACCCTTTCAAAGGTCAGTTTTCAGTAGCCAAAGGAAAAATGCTTACTAAATTAATTACCGAAATGATTCTGGGAAAACTTAGGTCCCACCACACTTTCCACTCGTTATTCTTATTGCTCTCACAATGATCCTTCCAAATTACAAATATAATCATCACCCTCTTCTATTAAAAGTCTTCAGGGGCGCCTGGGTGGCGCAGTCGGTTAAGCGTCCGACTTCAGCCAGGTCACGATCTCGTGGTCCGGGAGTTCAAGCCCCGCGTCAGGCTCTGGGCTGATGGCTCAGAGCCTGGAGCCTGTTTCCGATTCTGTGTCTCCCTCTCTCTCTGCCCCTCCCCCGTTCATGCTCTGTCTCTCTCTGTCCCAAAAATAAATAAACGTTGAAAAAAAAAATTAAAAGAAAAAAAAAAGTCTTCAGCGACTCCCATTTCCTTCAGATAAAGTCCAAATTCTCAAGCATGAATACCAGGCTTCCCTGGCACACTTCTTGTTCAGACTTCCTGCACCCCCAAGCCCTAGCAACCTGCCATACACCAAATGTTCCACGCTGTTCTATATATTACTTCCTTGGCTGATCTTCCCCAAATGCTTGTTTTTCGTCACATCCTATTCTTCTACCTGGCAAACTTCTAGTCTACCTTTAAGAGCCAACTTAAATGTCTTCCTTCTTGACCCATGTAAATAGCACTGGCAGAATACAGAAACTCAAAAAATGCTACTGTTTTTGAATATCCAGTTATCTGAAGGATTATTTTAATTCCCCCATTTAACAATGAAGACCACGCCCCTAACAAAAGGCCTTGATACATCTGTGACACACCAGGGATAAATATTTTAAGGTATATATTAGTCAAAGTATGATGGATTTCACTGTGCTAAAATTATATATTAACATAATTAGGTTTTCCAATCACCTTTAAAATACTGATTTTAATGTCAGTTTGGAAAATATATATTTTTTAATTTTGAAAACAGTATAGCCAACAGAACATCATTAAAACAGAATTTACAAAACTCTGGTGCCTGGCCTCATATAAAACTTTCTTTGGAGCTAATACCGTATTTTCTTACTATTTACCAAAGCTAAAATTGGATATACTACTTTAATAAGAGACTGATCAGGATGAAAAGATTTGAAGAATTATATCATAGAATGATCTTCACTGTCTAACAAGGAAACTACTTTAATGAATACCTATTATGTAACTGGTATCCATTTTCTCTCCCCACTCCCCCTTCTTCCTTCTTTTAATACAAGAAAAGAGGGGCACCTGGGTGGCTCAGTCCATTGGGCATCCAACTTTGGCTCAAGTTGTGATCTCACAGTTTGGGAGTTCAAACCCCGCGTCGGGTTCTCTGCTGACAGCTCAGAGCCTGGAGCCTGCTTCGGATCCTGTGCCTCCCTTTCTCTCTCTGCCCTTCCCCCCCACTCATGCTCAGTCGCTCTCTCAAAAATGAATAAACATTAAAAAAAATTTTTTTTTAATAAAATAAAATAAAACAAGAAAAGAAAACCAGATTTTGTTTGGTCATCCAGACTTCCTCTCCAGCCTTATCTTGAAGAAGAGACTGACCCTATCTCCCAGCTCTAGAACCATGTGGTTAGACAAGCAATCGGTACAGCATTTCCCTGCATACTATTATTGGCTCAGGGATGGAAACGGGAGACCTGGAGAGGCCTGGTCAACCTTAAAGGAAGGATGCATACTACCTGAGAAAAATGAAGTTCCCCTGTCCTCCCCTGCCAGGCATAAACAAGGAGGCATACAACTCTAAATGCCCTGACAACCACCTTTTGACCACAAGGAAAGCCAGCCTGAGATCGGAGCTGATGTTGTGAGTGGCCATGAATAAAAACAAAAAGATAATAAGTCCTTGATAACATCACTGGGATACTGATCATCCATGTTATTGCATTTCTAAATTTCTCATATGAGGTATTTCCTTAAGTAATTTATTGTTTGAGCCAGTAGAGTTTACCTATTTTGAATTTTTTTTTTACATTTACTTATTTTTTTTTAATGTTTTTATTTATTTTTTTTGAGACAGAGAGAGAGCATGAGCAGGGGAGGGGCAGAGAGAGAGGGAGACACAGAATCCGAAGCAGGCTCCAGGCTCTGAGCCATCAGCACAGAGCCCGATACGGGGCTCAAACTCACAGACTGCAAGATCATGACCTGAGCCGAAGTCGGATGCTCAACTGACTGAACCACCAAGATGCCCCACATTTACTTATTTTTGAGAGACAGAGACACAGCACAAGTGGGGGAGGGACAGAGGGAGAATGAGACACAGAATCCAAAGTAAACTCTACACTCTGAGCTGTCAGTACAGAGCCCAGTGCGGGATTATAATCCCCACTTCACAAATAGGAAACTAAAGCTCAGAGAGGTTAAATATATATAATAAGGTCAGGCAACTGGAACTCATGTGTGTCAAGCTCTAAGCTACTACAGTTATTTCCAAAATTCCAACAGTGAGAATAGGGAATTGCAATCATACTTTATGACAGATGTTTTAAAATCTCAATTCCTTATTCCCTCTAACCATCTTCTCTTTCAACCTATACTTTAACTGAAAAGTTTCCTGATTAGATCATTAGTGTTTTATTTATTTTTTTAAGTTTGTTTATTTATTTTGAGAGAGAAAGCACAAGTGGGAGAAGGGCAGAGAGAAAGGCGGGGGGAAGAGAGAAAGAGAGAGGGAATCCCAAGCAGGCTCCTCACTGTCAGTGCAGAGCCCAATCCAGGGCTCAAACTCACAAACCAAGAGATCGTGACCTGAGCGGAAGTCAGCCACTTAACGAACTGAGCCATCCCACCACCCCTATAATTAGCATTTTAAATGTTTCTTCTTCCAGCGTTATTTTCTAGTTTTAGTAAAATATAAACGTAAGATGATATATTTCTTGTCAGTAAAAATGAACAAATTTAGTACATCAGGCCACTGAGAAAAAGGGATATTTCATATCAAAGGGAACCAATGTTATCAGAGAGCACAATAAATCAATGTAATGCATAACTTTAATCCCGACACCATATTAAATGCACAACATTGATATAAAGACGTGTTTTCATATTTCCAAGAAAATTCTTGGCTGGAATCCAAGTGAGTGTGCCCCACATTAAATGAATAGCTTAGGAAGAATAATAGTAAGGTCCTAGAGTTGAGCAATGGCTCACCTCTTGTACACTTAATGCAGACAAGATAAACAGCTACTGGGGATCACAATATTATTTATAAATTTGTTGAGATAGTAAAGACCTTTTTGCATTCACATCAATGCCATAAAAAATATGTAATTTTCAGATAAACCTGTTGAAAAAACTAGTTTTGAATGTGTTGGGATTAGACCTACATACAGAAATTGTTTGCACCCTTATCAGTAGGTACAGCAGTAGCAATGAGAAAACAGATACCAAATATTTAAAAGATCATTTCATATGATCACTTATATTAGTCTGCACTAATCTTTCACCTTCTTATTTCACTATTTCCAAGAATTCATGGTGCAGTACTCATGTAATTCTACATTATTTGCAGCGAACAACTGTTTTGATAAGTCATTACTCAAGAATATCCTGGAAAATATGGGAAATTTCATCTGAGAATTAGAACCTTAAAAAAAGAATGAAAGAAAGAAAATTCTGCACCTAAGTAACACAGTATATGAAACAAGGAACTCAATGGATGGATTTAATAGCTGATAAAAACAGTAGAATACAGGACTAGTAAACTGAAAGGTCAATAGAAAATGTCCAAACTAAAGTTCAGAGAAATAGAAGTCAGAAATTTAGTTCAGAAAGCAAAATAATTTTAGAAAAGTCAGAAAATAATTTATCCTGAATAAACATACAGTTAGAGAAATACTAAAAGAGTTTTTCAAGCAAAAGGAAGGTAATTCTAAGAAAACACAAAATTACAGGAAAGAATGAAAAACAATGAGGGGGTAAATATGAGTATATATGGAAAAATACTGACTAAATGTTTTCTGTTGAAACAATAATAAGGTACAGTAGGGTTTAAGATACATGTAGAAATAAAATATCTAAAAGTAACAAGACAAAAGGTAGGAGGGAGGGAAATGGAATTTAGAGGGACTTAATTTTCTGGCAGTATCGGGAAAGTGATAGAAGCCATCATTTATATTAAATATAAACGAGTCAAGGGCACATGTTTAACCATTAATCTTAATCATTAATCTTTTAACCATTAAAATAACAGTAAAGTAATGTATAGCTCAAGTTAACAGGGAGAAAAAAAATGGAATAAAAAATTGACTTATCTAATAAATCAACAAAGAAAAAGAAACATGAAAGAAGTTAAATAGAAAATAAATATTTAAACCAAAATATATCAGTAATTACGTTAAACGTAAATGGATAATATACTTTCTCTAAAATTAAAACTTAAAAACACCATAAATAGAAATAAGGGACAAGTCACAAACTTGAAGGAGACAAATTCAATTCATATAGAACCCAATGATTAGTATCCAGAACAAATGGACTTTCATGAGTCAACAGGAAAATGCCATGCAACCCAAAAGAAGAAAGGGCAGGGGGTTTGAGTGCACATTTCACAGAAAAGAAAATGTGAATAGTAAATAAACATGAAAAGATTCTCAATCTCATTTGGAATCAGAGACATTCAAATTAACCAGCAGATACCATCAGACTCACATAACGTCTGACGGTATTAAGTGAAAACAAAAAGGAAAACAACAGGAATTCTCATACAGTGTTGTGGAATAAACATCAGCACAACTACTTTGGAAAAAAACTGTCATTATTTAATAAAGCAAAAGTAGCAATTTTACATCTAAGTAAATATTCTAGAGAAAATCTTCATGTATACCAGGAGACATTTACAAGATTATTACACATGGCAGGACTGTTTTTAACAGCACCAAACTAGAAACCACCCACCTGTCCACTGATAACAGGATGGATAAACAAATTATACTGTATTTATTTAGTGGCTATATAGCAGTGAAAATAAATGAATTATAGCCATATTCTACAGTAAGAAGAAATATCAGGAATACAATGTGGAGTGAAAAAAAAACTGAAGAATACATACTATGTTTTCTATTTACTTGGAGTTCAAAAATGAACAAATCTAAACAATGTATTATGTAAGGATACAAACATAAATTATAAGCCTTTAAAGAAAAGCGGGGGGCGGGAGGCGCCTGGGTGGCTCAGTCAATTAAATGTCTGACTTCAGCTCAGGTCCTGATCTCATGGTTCATGAGTTGGAGCCCCGTGTCAGTCAGCTCGGAGCCAGGAGCTGCTTTGAATTCTGTGTCTCCCCTCCCCGCCCCCCACTCCCCCCACCTCTCTCCTGCTCACATTCTTTCTCAAAATAAACATTAAAAAAAAATTTTTTTTTAAAAGAAAGGTAGGGAATGATAATCAGGGTAAGTCAGCTAGTGTGAGGGACAGGAAGCAAAAGGAAGGAATAGGGGAGGCATATACAGTACAAAGGAGACTCCAAAGGCAGTGGCTTTTCTCAAAATATAGGCTGAGCATGTAACAGTTATAGTAACATGTTATTTAATAACTTTTATATTTCTTGTAAGTATTCATTTGTATATGTTTACATTTAATAAAAAGGACAATATAAAACATGCACTAGTCCTATCCCTTTTCATTTATCACTCTGTATGTACAACACTGAACCTAATTTTTTTCTTCTAGTAAAAAAAATTATATAATGACGTATGTTTTTAAAGAATTAGTTCTATGGGGCGCCTGGGTGGCGCAGTCGGTTGGGCGTCCGACTTCAGCCAGGTCACGATCTCGCGGTCCGTGAGTTCGAGCCGCGTCAGGCTCTGGGCTGATGGCTCAGAGCCTGGAGCCTGTTTCCGATTCTGTGTCTCCCTCTCTCTCTGCCCCTCCCCCGTTCATGCTCTGTCTCTCTCTGTCCCAAAAATAAATAAACGTTGAAAAAAAAAAAAAATTAAAGAATTAGTTCTGGGGCGCCTGGGTGGCTCAGTCGGTTACGTGTCTGACTTCGGCTCAGGTCACGATCTCGCGGTCCCTGAGTTCGAGCCCCGCGTCAGGCTCTGTGCTGACAGCTCAGAGCCTGGAGCCTGTTTCGGATTCTGTGTCCCTCTCCCTCTTTGGATTCTGACCCTCCCCCGTTCATGCTGCCTCTTCCTGTCTCAAAAATAAATAAATATTAAAAAAAAAAAAAAAAAGAATTGGTTCTAAAACTATGAAAATTGTACAAATGTTTTCCAAATCAAACTCCTTAAATTATCTTAGATTTTTTTTAATAAGTGGTACTTGCCATATGTCATTAAAACTGTAACTAATCTGGGGCGCCTGGGTGGCTCAGTTGGTTAAGCATCCAACTTCAGCTCAGGTCACGATCTCGCGGTCCGTGAGTTCGAGCCCCGCGTCGGGCTCTGTGCTGACCGCTCAGAGCCTGGAGCCTGTTTTGGATTCTGTGTCTCCCTCTCTCTCTGACCCTCCCCCGTTCATGCTCTGTCTCTCTCTGTCTCAAAAATAAATAAACGTTAAAAAAAAATTTAATTAAAAAAAAAAAACTGTAACTAATCTGAACGTCGTCAACATCAATACACAGAAAACTCCAAAGTCACTTTGAAATACCTCATGCTCCATGATACATAATCTAGTGCTTGGGCCAGCATTCTACCTTCACGTGGATGCCTGTCTGTACGCCTTCAGTGTATAAAAAAACTTTCACTGAGCAACGATCATTTTTATGGAACCAAGGGGTCAACATGAGCAAAGGCCAAAAAGCCAGACAAACCTGGCCTGAAATTCAGGCTGGGACGGGGTGTGGGAGAAGATGCTGCTCAAGAGGAAAGTTAGAATGTTAACTACAGAAGACCTCCCACGCTGTGTACTGGGAATCTCTTTTCTGATTACGGGAAAACTGGCATTGTGACAGCACACACACAATATATAGTCCCCCTATGTAATACCTCACATTCTACACAAAGATCATCAGTGAAGGATTAGGCTCCACGGTAGTGGGGAGATGCCGGCGATGGAGGGAGGTATGTTCTTGGAAAGCTTGTGCCCCACTCGACACCACAACTTTGCTGACTACTGCAGCAGTTTTTAAGACTGGTCATAAATGATACTGTGTAAGACACATTCAAGGAAACAAAGCTGGAGGGAGGGAGATTTCCAAGCAGTTACTGCACTAATCTTGAAATCAAAAAGAAGGGTAAAATTTGAGACACCTGAAAAAATAAAAGACTGTTGGGTTTGGCCGTGTGAGATGAGCAAGAAGGCAAAGTCCTCTTAACCATGAGATAATACAGGCACGGTACCTTGGGCTTTCTGGTCTATGAAAAGCTATGCAATATGAAGGAAAAAAAAAAAAAAAAAAAGGTGCGCTCCCAAATACAAAAGGTAAACTCGAAATTAGAGTTAATTTTAAAAGCATTAATTTTTTAAAAACACCTAAACAATCTTAACACCAAAAAATATATATCTGATATGGGATACAGCGTTTGCTGTGATGTGAGGGGAGGCCCTCTAAAGGGAGTAGTGCCGGGGCCTACAAACATCTTAAAATAGAGCTAAGAGAAAAAAGAAAAGTGATGTCTTGGTTTCAGACTTATGGACTGACTAAATCATAGTGTCATCAGCGAACAAAGGGAATATAGATGTTACAGCATATTTGGGAGTAAAACTGGTGAGTTCAGTTTTGGACACAATGAGGTTGAGGTGCCAATGGGGCAACTTGCGTTCAAGGACGTGTTCCAAACTTAAGGGCCCATGGTTAACGCAGTAAAAGCATAATGAACGTTGACGCCTGTAAATTATAAAACTGGTTCCCGAAGAAATAGTGCATTACGTTAAAAACGAAACAAACTGATGTGAATTGGGAGAAGCACCAGTTGAAACGGGGACTATCAGATACATCAATACGACTTATTTTCATATTCTCCTTAACACTTCCCTGCTGTACATCTAGCTCAAAGCAAGGAAGATCATATTTTAGCATATAAATTACTCACAATGTGTACTCACAAATTCCCTACTCCCACTACCACCGCTTTTACTCACTACTATTTCTTTTCCATGTGACAATTTTATGGTCATTTTCAATAACAAAAGGAAGGCTGTAGGTTTCCCCAAGACATAGGAGTTAAAACCATTCCCAACAATTTAATCTCCTCTATTCTCTATTCTAGGATTTCCTGGGCTGGAGTGGATGGAAAGTGATTCAAAAATGACAGTTAGGAGTAGCATGAGAGAGGGTGAGAGGGTGGGAAAGGGGTAGAGCTTGAGGGCTTTGGGTGCTACTTTTCTCTACAGCAAACCCTTGACCCTAGGGTGTTTACTGATGTCCTTCAGTGAAAGCTGAGTGACAGCCACGCTAGAAGATGAGTGGCACGATGGCATAATGGAAAGTACCTGAACCTGGCAATGAGGCAAGACTGAGCTCAAATTCAGTTCTGTAACTTACTATGTGATCTCAAAGGGATTTAGGGCAGATGGCAATAAAGGGGAAAGGAAGAAGAGTGTTGTGCAGACACCTGTCTCCCCCTCACCCCCTCCCTTCCTTCTTTGTTATTCTGGTCTGTAAATCTTTACATGTACACTCGTCTACCCTAGACACACAGATGACCAGACTATTTGGAAATGAGGTGCTGCAGAATCCTAGAATTACAAAATGTTATGAGTGGAAAGAGGGAAAAACTGACTTTAGGAAGTTCTGTATGATTTATGCCGAATCAGTCTTTAGTTCATTTAGTGGTAATAAAATAACTATCTGAATTCCCAGCCCAGATTTTTTCCCCCTGTATGTCACAATGTAAACCTGAAGAACAATATAATTAAATAATTGAAGGGGGATTTACACTTTATAATTTGCCATAAAAAGCCGATTTCCACGCATGCAATGAGCTTTATTCTGCAAGTACACAATTAATCCAGAATTCCGTACGAAAAAGTACTGAATTATATTGTTCTCCTTGTCAGAAAGATTAAGTCTTGTGGATGAAATTAAGAGCAGTCCCTGCTCGCTCAAACAGGCGTAAGTGATTGGAGAAAGCATTCGACACGCTCATGTTACAGCAATAACATCATCTTTCTGTTCTCTCCTAGTGGCTACCAAAGGAAATTGTCATGTCTTTGACCTTTTTCTTAGGAAGTTTCTACTTTTAAGTCTTTTCGAAAGAATAGATGAATGAATGAACAAAGACAACGGGTAAATATTCCAGGCCTTTGGAGAGGCAGCAATGTAGAGTGAGTAAGAACACAGACTCTGAAGCCAGGTTATTTGGGTTCACGTATCAGCTACACAAATTATTAAATGTATGACCTTGGCCAAGTTATTCAATCACTAGGTCCTCAGTTTCCTCATCTGCAACGTGGCGATAGTGACAGAACATATATCCTAGAGTTGCTGAGAAGATTAAATGAGGGTCGAGGCGTGACATAAGGTAAGCCCAATGGATAAGCAAGCTACTGTATTACTGTTCTGTTTTTATTGCAGGGTTAATGGAAATATTTGTTTCTGGGCACTGTACTATAAGCTAAGAACAGCCAAAATACTAGGCAAAGTTTAGTTGACAGGGAAGAGCCAAGAGCTCTCAAGAAAAGCTGCTTCAGCCAAAAGCCATCCGAAGAGAAATGATATTGGCTTTAATTTTATGAGTTACAAAGATCTTTTCTTAGCTCCTTTCCTTATTCAAGAAATAGATGGGAGCTGACACAGCAGGACAGACGGGGGAGAATGGGTAAGATGAAATAGAAGAAAGCAGCTACAATAAAAATGCTTTAAAAGTTTTTCAATTCTTAATTACTGAGTGCTACCATTCATGAGGAATTTTTTAAGGGTCTCAAAGCTATTAAAATGGTAATTAGGTCCCAAGAAAACAAGAACCAATTCAATTACATGCTGGATGCTTTTAAAATTTAAAGCCCTCTATTAAGAGGGTTTTAAATGAAGCACAGTTATAATTACAGGTCCACGACCAACCTTAAAGCCAAAGTGTAGGTTCCTGGCTGACGCTGGCTCTCGCGAATGAGGTAACTCCCCTCAGCCACACTCAAGAGCTGGTCTGCTTCTTCTCGGGAGATCATGCCGTGAAACCTAAGAAAAAAGTCATTTCAGAAACTGAATGCTTTCCACCTTTCTCAATAAAGCAAGATAAAACAAAACCCTCCACCTAGACAAAGTACTGCCATATAATCGAAGGGGAGCAGTTGGGTTTAACTCTGCTTGTGTTTCTCTGGGCCTGGCTCCTGGCCAGCTTCTCTGCGGTAACGAGAACCGCACCAAAGTAGTTCTCCAATCCATTTAACAATTGTGAAATCAAAATTCACATCCATCTAAGGGAAGATCAAACCACCTCTCTCAAGAGGACAATTTCCTTCTTATGTAGCCAGCTGACCATATGGACGTACTAAAAAATATACAGAAATGTGTCCCATTTCCTTCCTTCACGCTAGTGGCACCGCTCCAGAATTTTGGCTCACAGTCTATGTTGGCAAGCTGCCAGGACCCTGGGTTGCCCTTAATTGGCATGATTGCCCAATAATGTGCATAATCTGCATCACTGGATACTCAAGCCAAAAGCAAACAACAGGAATACTTGCTTTCGCTCCCTGCTAAAACCCTATTTTTGATTAACGTGGAAAAAAAGCACGAAGGAAAAAACATAAATAACACATTCTTTACACAAAGGCAGTGGATTCATTTATAGCATTCGGACAGGAAACACTGACAAAGAAAGAAAATGTTAGTGGTGACTGCTGATTAATACTAAAAACTAAAAACCACCTTGTATCTGTATGGTGACTTACAATTTACAGAGAACTTACACGGACATTACATCTTTTCAGTAATTCAAGGATAAGTGAACTGAGAGACTGCTCAAGTGAAACCGCAGTTTTTACTGGTATGAAAGAAACAAACGTCATTTGATTATGGAATGATACATTTAAAAGGCCCTGAAACGGCACCTTAATAATTTAGGAACTATACTAGTGGGTAAGTGCTGAGCTTCCGAAGTCTTTCTCGGGGGAACAGTTCTGTCTTTCTCAATTCAAGTCTTAAAACAGTTCATGATACAAATGTTCAAATCATAACAATCAGGGCAGCTAGGTCTGAAAGGAGACTCCAGGAATTTCTTATTCCCATATATTCCTAAGTCCTTCAGAACCAGGTCCATCAGACTCTGCTGGAGGCAAGAAGATGGTAACCTATCCCTGGTGGTTGCACATTCCATTAGATTAGCATACTGGCATTTTGTTTTACGTTGAAATGACATTAATTAATCAAATTAGTAAAATTTAGTATTTATTTGTTTTTAAAAACTCAATTAATTTAAAAGAAAATCTCATTAAAGGACACAAATTTTGGAAAAGAACTTGACAACAGGGTATTTAAAGAACTGTAAAACTGTTCATATCAGTTGAACCAAAATTTCCACCCCAGAAAAAGCTTTATGCGCTAAGATGTTTCTGATGGTGTTATTTTTAATAATATAGTTTAAAAGCAAACTAAATGCCAGAAGCAGCAAAGTGACGAAATCATGGTTCAACTATAAAAACCAGCAGTGGCTCCCCCCAACTTATGTGTCTGTGTTCTAGTCACAAAAGTCTTGAAAACTTAGGCAGAATTTTGAAAACATTTAAAACATTTGCTATATACATCACTGTTTATCTGATACGATCATAAGTCTTGAAAAACAAATGATTTTATTTGAAGAATGATGGGATTCTTCATTTTTAGGTGATTTTTATTTTTCTTTCCAAAGGCCTATATTTCTCTTTTTTATATATATATACTCAGAAAAACTAGTAGGACTTTAAAAATTATTACATTTTTCATAAAATAGAAAAATGCTCATTAATATTAAGTGGAAAAATCAGGCTGTAAAATTGTAATACCTAATTGTTGTAAAACCATTAGGAAGACAGAGCCTCAGAAGGTAATATTTCAAATTGTGAACATTAGTTATTTCTGCACAGCATAAGTTCACTTTTAGAAAATTTGGACAATAAAGAAAAGTGTTACAAAAAGCCACCCATCCCACTGTACATACATGTGTGAATATATATTGATACTTAATATATACATACGCACACAAATATATACATTTTCCTCATACACATCTAGTATTACTTATCTATATGAATTGCATCTGTATTTTAACATCATTCCATACATGCATTTTTCCATGCTATTTTCTTCTCCACACTTCTTTATTTTCCATATTTTCACTAATTAGAAGAATTCTATTTCTAATGAAAAAAACAATTTAACTCACTCAAACTTGAATACCTCCTTCATCTTGCTTTTATTTTTACTAAAAGCATCCATTTACCTGCCTCTCTTACATATTCCAATCTATAAAATGTTTTCTCATAATCCATACTCACTCTCTTCCATAATACTTTGGTCTGTTTTCAACCTATTTGGGAAGAAAAAAAAAAAAGATATTTGTGAAAATGCAAATGTCCACAACCTAACTCAAAATTTTGCATTTTGTATTTGTGGCAAATTAAAGCATATATATATAATTAAAGCATATATATATATAATTATGTATAATAATTATATAGTATAATACTTATATATATAAATATAATTAAAGCATATTCATATATATATATAGTTACACACACATATATATAATTACTCAGCCATAAAAAAGGATGGGATCTTGCCATTTGTAATAATATGGAGATACTATGCAAAGTGAAATAAGTCAAAGACAAATACCATATGATTTCACTTATAAACAGAATCTAAAAAACAAAGTGAACAGACTCTTAAATACAGAGATCAAATTCATGGTTGCCAGAGGGGAACAAAAGGGAGGGGATGGGTGAAATAGATAAAGGGGATAAAGAGGTGCAAACTTCCGGTTATAAAATAAGTCATGGAGATAATAGGGAATGTGGTCAATAATATTGTAGTAAGGTTGTATGGTGACAGATGGTGACTACACTTATTGTGGTGAGCACTGAGTAACCTACAGATTTGTTGAATCAATATGCTGTATACCTGAAACTAATGACATTCTATGTCAATTACACTTCAATAATTTAAAAAAAATAAAAAAATAAAAAAATAAAAATAGGGAGCCTGGGTAGCTCAGTTGTTAAGCAACTGACTTTGAATGAGCTTGAGTCCCACGTCGGGTGAACTCGTACCGTGCTTTGGATGAGCTCCAGCCCCATGTCGGGTGAGCACGAGCCCCAGGTGAGCCCCGCTTCAATCTCTCTCTCTGCCCCTTGTGGGATTCTCTCATTCTATCCCTCTCTCTCTCTCTCTCTGCCCCTTGGTCACTTGTGCCCTCTCTCTCTGTCTCAAAAAGAAAAAATTAAAAAATTAAATTACAAACATTTTAAAATTTTTACTAAAAAATTAAAAATGAAAATAAATATATTTATGCCAATATACACCAATAGAGGAATAAGTAAGCTGATTTATAGTAAATGCACAGCTTGGATTTATAGTAAATGCACAGTAAATGTGTAGCTCTACAGGGACTAACATGAAGAAGTCACCAAGACAAACCATTAAATACAAACATAAGTTAGGAAATAATTATACAGTATGACACCATTTAGGAAAAGCACATTCACATGTAACACTTTAATATATGTTCATAGATATATAGAGTTGTGGAAAAATATATACCAAATTCCAGTGGTTTCCTTCCAGGACGGTTGGGGAGGAAATGAACTGATAGGCCCATTAGAAAAGCAAAAGAGAGGTTTTAGTATTATCTGTAATATAATTTTTTATTTATTTCTTTTTTATACATTAAAATTTTTTCTATTGGAGAGAGAGTGAGCACAAGTGGGGGAGAAGGGCAGAGGGGGAGAGAGAGAGAGAATCTTAACCCAGGCTCCATGCTCCGCATACAGCCCAACATGAGGCTCGATCCCATGACCCTGAGATCAAAACCTGACCCAAAATTAAGAGTCAGATCCTCAACCGACTGAGCCACCCTAGCACCCCTGTAATATAATTTTTAAACAAAGAATGCATTCATGCATTGCTGATATAGCCAATATCACCTTTAAAAAACAGAAATCAAGATTAACTTTTGTGTAATTTAATATTAGAGTCTTGGACACATTAGGATCTATTCCCTCAATGGAGTCCCTCAAATCGTAAGATCTTTGGCTGAAGGTAAAAGCGCTTTATCAAGCCTATGGGAATGAAGTAAAATGAAAGGAAAGTTCTTGAATACACCCTACACATGGATGAAAATTCTCAACAAGTACAAAGTGGCGTGGCTGAGGAACTGGTGGCCATAAATGGTGTAGCAATACAATGGTGTTACAACCCAAAACAAATAGTGATTATGTCCTACATTAAATGCACAATAAGCTTCCACTGATTGCCTAAATAGTCATCTTTGTAACAAAAGTGATTAGGTTTTACATTGCTGAATAATTATTTTGCTTTACTCAAAGATTTTTTGAATTAAAGGAAATTAGGTAACTTCCTTAGGATGATTAATATTACTGTTAAAATATCAACAAGCCCAAAATAAAACTGACAAACCCATTGCACCTTGTCTGCATTTCTATAATGGAAATATCAAATAAAACAAGTTTAAACTAATTCTCTTTCTCTCTTATCTAGATAGTGAAGGGGTTCAGAATATGCCATTTTAGGATAAGGATTATTTTGCACTGAAGGCGATTAAGAAACAGAGAGCATGGAAGAAACAATGAGCCTGCCCCCTTTCCAACTCAAGGCAGGGCAAAAATTTCCCTTTGTAAAGGGAGAGGATAGCTTTACAACAAGGAAGAGATAACAGGGAGAGAAAAACACAATGACTCGGGGAACAACTCTTATCATCTGAGGTGACTTGAGTCTGCATAATAAACCTTACCAAACAACCCTTATTTACTAAACATTTCCCAGTCCCCTTCCCACAACTGACCCTAACCCCTCTAAAGCCCAAAACACTTCTGTCTGGTCTCTTCAGCACACTTTATCATCCTTTGTTCAAGTGGTATAGAAGCCATTGGGTGAAACTGCCTCTTTGGGGTTTTCAATTACCTGCTGTGAGCCCCTCCTCCTGTGTGCATATGAAATAGACCTGTTGTATTGTTTTGCTTTTTTTTTTAAGTTTATTTATTTTGAGAGAGCGAGCAGGGGAGGGGCAGAGAGAGAGGGGGAGAGAGAGAATCCCAAGCAGACTCTAGGCTGTCAGCACAGTGCCCAAAGCAGAACTCCATCCCACGAACTCTGAGATCCTGACCTGACTGAGCCAAAATCAAGAGCTGGACGTTTAACTAACTGAGCTACCCAGCCTCCCCAGAACTTTTCTACTGTTAATCTCTCTTTCGTCAGTTCGATTTGTTGCCCCCAGGCATTGAACCAAAGAGGATAAAGGAGAAGTTTTTCATTCCCTACAACATCATTTAGATTTTTGCTGATGTCTAAGATGTCAATACTTAGGTGGTGAGCTGGAATAGTCTCTTCAAACTCATAGGATAGCATTACTCTGATACATAATCAAATAAAAAAGGGTTCGTAATATAAGTAATGATTATTAATGATCCCAACTGATTTACTTTCAAATACATCAAACTGGGAATCTAAATGCCATATGCAATAACAGAAATGTATTTACATGCTTATACAAACATTTGTATAAGCATAAGCTTCTAAGTTTCTAAAAAAATAATTAAAAAAAATAAAGTTCATAATAGTAGTTGAGGGACTTTTAACAGTCTGACATCAATATGACTAAGTAAGACCTGATTTTAAATTAGTACTTATGTTGAATTATTTGCTTTGCTTTCTCTAATTTTCTGTTTAGTTAACATTTTTTTCATGATACCATATCATGGGTAGGAAAAATGGCAAACAAGGGGAACAAAAAAGATTCCAACTAAAAATAAAAGACGTTCATAAAATGCTTTGTAGCTTGGCTGTCATACCTCAGAGAAAGAAAGTTTTAAGTTAATCTACCATTATTAAATATGACATAAAGTGCAAAGTACAAGAATTCAATAGACGCCATTTTACAATATTTGAAATATCAATGAATTTGTTACATTAACATTTACTGTAGTTTTGTAACTAATGAACTATTTTTTCTTTTTTTAATGATTATTTTTTAATATACAGTATTATATATTTTCTTTACATATATATACATATATATGTATACATATATATACACGTATACGTATATATCTATACGTGTATATACATACAGATATATACATATAGATATATACGTATACGTATATATACATATAATTTGAGAGAGAGAGAGAGAGAGAGAGGGAGAGGGAGAGAAAATCTTAAGCAGGCTCCACACACAGTGCAGAGCCACATGGAGGTCTTGATCCCATGACCCTGAGATCATGACCTGAGTTGAAATCAAGATTTGGATGCTCAACTGACTGAGCCACCCAGCCACCAAGAACTATTTTCTTCATATCTAAAACATTTTAATCAAATTCATCAATCACACTCTTTCAAATTGAAGAAGTCTTATTTCTTTATCTTATTTTCCACAAAAACAAGAAGAGCTTGTTTAATATATGTTTCTTGCTCTCCAAAGGAAATCTGGAAACTGTAGAAATAAACACTAAAAGCATTATATAAATGTTAATTCCCCCCCTCCTCCCCTACAACGTTATAGACTGACCTTTCAGATTAGTTTTTTTTTCACTAAGGCAACTTTATCCCATGACTATAAATCAGAACAGTTGTTCCCCCACCCACAAATTTTTCTAATTTAAATTCAAATTTAAAGAACATGTAATTCTGAAGGCAATGTCACGAGAACAGTGAAGCAGAAAATTCAGAAAATTTCCAAAATGTTTAATGCTGCTCTTTTCTAACAGTGGTATTGACCTGGTTAGAAGTTACAAAAAATCATTATCTCTTTCTTGTTCCCACTGTAAAAATAGTACTTGGAGGCAGGTACTTTAAACCTAGTCTGGAAGTCTATATGATGTTTGTAAAAGTTAGGGTATACATATGTGAAATTGTAAGAAATAACAGAACCCTGGCCAAATATTTACTATTTTTTTCAGGCAGTAGTCTAGAGTACATATATAAAGTCTACACACAAAGTACAAATGTTTACAAGTGTCAAGATTTTGTTTTGCGTTGTTTTTCAAAGTGGCTCAGTTGTTTAGAGACATAGAAGAGGGGAAAAGGGAGAAAAATACACATTTGGTATTTGCTTCCTACAATGGTAGATTCTGAATTAGTAAGTCACTCAGTACTCTAACTTTGGATCTATTTTAGTTTCCTGTATTAGTCAGGCAGGAGGAAAGGGAGAAGGAAGTGAGAGGAAGAACTGGAGGAGGAATCTTACAACCGCTCAAGGACAATCAAAGACTAGAAATGGAGGGGCGCCTGGGTGGCTCGGTGAGTTAAGCATCCAACTTTGTCTCAGGTCATGATCTCGCAGTTCATGGGTTCGAGTCCCACATCAGGCTCTGTGCTCATGGCTCAGAGCCTGGAGCCTGCTTCAGATTCTGATTCTCCTTCTTTCTCTGCCCCTCCCCCACTTATTCTCTCTCTCTCTCTCTCTCTCTCTCTCTCTCTCTCTCTCTCTCTGTCTCTCTCTCTCCCCCCGCCCCCAAATAAATAAACAAATATATACACACATACATACATACATACATACAAGACTGGAACTGGATAACCCGGAAGGATGTGCTACATGTAAACAATGCACAGTTTTCCACTGAAGTACAATTTTTTTTCACTACATTTTCTAAATTACTAGGTTTTTTTGACTGCACTTCATACCACAGAAAATATCAACATGGGTAATAGTTAAGCTTCAACAAGCCATAATAATTTAAACTTACAACAACTTAAAAAAAAAAACAAAACAGTGCCAGCATAGTGGAGGAGTAAGTACACATCAAATAACTACATGGCTGGAAATGACTTCTAGGGAAGAAGTGAGAAAAAAAGAGATCAGAAATGTTATAGAACTTACAAAGACTGTTTAATGTTTTATCCTCCATTAACAGTAAGATAAACTTCTAGGTACCTGCCGCCCTCCTCAGTTCTGTAGCATTCTTGATGATATTTAGATCAAAGTGAAAAGTGCTAAGAGCGCAGCTTCCTTTTCATTGTATTTTAGACTTAGCCAAGAAAACCACTAACCTTCAGCATGCCAAATAGGTTATTTCTCTATTTACTGTCAGATTTCACAAATTCAATGAAGAAAACATATTTACAGGGTTTTTTTTTAAAGCTCTGTAATTACTACTCAGTGACTTGCTAAACACCAGTTATTCAGCTTCCTGATATTAGTTTCTTCTTTTATTAATAGACTGAACTAAAAAAGGATAACAGATAAATTTAAAAACACAAGATTCTTTGTTCACTACTTTCCCACCTTAGATTAAAGCAACTTGTAGGTTTGGGGAATAGAGAGGTAGAAACCACCAATCTGTTTATGTAACAGTTAACGTGGTAAAGGAGCTCTTTTTGGAATTGTAGTTGTGATCTCCAATTTTATAAATATACTTCTACATTGGGGCATCACAGATTGTGACATCAAAGCATATCTTACTACCCAATTGCTTACGAACACTGAATTTTAAACAAGAGCAAAAAATGACACCAAAAAGGGGCCCTTTCAAAAGTAAAATAAGGTGAAAACAGGCTCTGAGTGACAGGCTGATTTTAAAATAAATAGTTGGTTTTGCTAATTCAACAAACAGGACTAGTCAGCATTCATAAAACAATACTTTCCAGCCGCATACTTTAAGTGTTGAATAACGAATGGTCACAACACCCAAGAGATCTATCTATGAGCATGATAACCTATATTTTTAGAACCCGAAGTTCTAAAGCTATATATAGCCTGTCAGCATATAGCAGCAATCAGTTGTGAAGCTACAACTGCAATTCAGGTGCTTTCTTCCCACTTCTGAAACAAACTCTTGTGCTCCCACCCAGCAAAATAAGTCCTCTAAAACAGAGTAAACGTAAAACAAATGCTTTATACCCCCAATTCATTCACATAACCAATGTCTTTATTAAGCACCTACTTATGTGTCAAGCACTGTTCAAGGCACCTGGGACATACTGTTGAACAACACAGACCAAGATCCTACCCCCACGGAGCTTATATTCAAGGAAAAGGATATCGCAATAAACAATAAAGATAATAAGTAAACTACACAGTATGTTACAAAATGAAAAGTGTTATAAAAACAACGTAGAATAAGTAAGAACTGTAAATGCTGGGGGGTTGACAAAGTAGAATTTTAGTCTTTTTTTTTTTTTTCCAACGTTTATTTATTTTTGGGACAGAGAGAGACAGAGCATGAACAGGGGAGGGGCAGAGAGAGAGGGAGACACAGAATCGGAAACAGGCTCCAGGCTCTGAGCCATCAGCCCAGAGCCCGACACGGGGCTCGAACTCACAGACCGCGAGATCGTGACCTGGCTGAAGTCGGACGCTTAACCGACTGCGCCACCCAGGCGCCCCGACAAAGTAGAATTTTAAATACAGTGGCCAGGATGGGCCTTACTGACAAGGGAAGACTTGAGAAGACTTAAAGACTATGAGGAGAAATATCAGAGAGAAGAACATTCCAGAAAAAGGAGTTGGTGCAAGGGCTTGGAGAGAGGAGCACAGTTGGAGTATGTGAAAAACAAGAAGGCTGGTCTGGTTGAAGCAGGATGGGCTAGAGAAGAAGAGACAGGGAAACAGTAGGAGATGAGCACAAAAAAAATAAAGTGGATGGGGAGATTATATAGGGCTTCAGAAGCCCTTGTAAGGACTTGGCTTTTACTCTGGGTGAAATGGGGAGCCACTGCACGGTTCTGAGTAGAAAAGTGACGAGATCTGACTGAAGTTCTAAAAGGAAACTTCTGTGATGAGAGCAGACTACGAGGGGAAAGATCAGTTAAGGACTATTTCAGTTACACAACTGAGAGATTACTGTATGTTGGGGCAGAATAATTTACGATGACAAATTGGCTGAAATATATACCAACTAGACACAACAGAAGTTTATTTCTTGCTTGCATAACATCTCTAATGGATTAGTATTCAGGTCAGGAAGACCAACATCCAAGCAGCTTCCATCTTTTAGCTTTGCCACCATCTTTTCGAGATCCCCTGTTTTTATCCGAATCCAAGCAGAAAGGAACAAACACAGAGGAACTTAGATGGGAAGGTTTAACGGGTCCGGCATTCAAGTTCACTTCTATTCCACAAGAGAACTGTCCTATAGATGAAGACGGAGAGATTTAGCCCAACCAGGTTTCTAAAGAAAGGAAGAATGAATTTGGGTGGGTATCTAGCAGTTCTCACAGTTCATACCCAAATGGCAGCCATGGAAGTAAGTGGTAGGATTCTTGACGTATCGTGCACATATTCTGAAAATAGACCCAGTATGGTTTCCTGATTAATCATGGGTTGGTGAGAGGAAAGAAAAAAAAAAAAAAAAAGAAAAGAAAAAGAAAGAAGAAGAAAAAACCTCAAGGATGCTGCATGGTTTTTGATCTAAGCAACTGGAAGGAACAGCCATTAACCGACACGTGGAAAGCTTTGTTTGGTAAAGCAGGCTTGGGGAGGAGGGTAAAGTTCAGTTCTGTTTTGGATGTGTTATATTTGAGATGACATCAAGGTAGGATATAGAAGAAGCAATTGATTACATGGTCTAGAATTTGGGGAAAGAAGACTGGACTGGGAAATGTAAGTTTTATTAAAACCTGAAACAGCAACCTCACCAGGGAATAAATAGAGGCAGAGAAGAAATGAAGATCAAGGATTGAGCCCTAGAACACCTGAACACTGAAGCCAGGGAGAAGACGAAACAGCAAAGGTGACTGTGAGGGCAGGAGAAAAACCAAAAGGCTGTTGTCCTGGAAATGAAGTGAGGAGAGGGTATCGAGAGTCATCATCTGTACCACGTGCTGCTGACTGGACAAGCAGAACTGGCCATTAGATCGAGCAAACTGGAACTCATTGGTGACCTTGCCTTATGCAGTTCTACGGGAGCGGTAGTGGGTTAACAGCCTGACTGAAGTGGGTTTAAGAGAAAATAGGAGGAGCAGGATTGGAAGCAGCAAGTATAAGTAACAGTTTCAAGTGTTTTCTACAAAGGGGAACAAAGAAATTGGGCAGGGCAGACGGAAAAAGTAGGGTCAAGACAATTCTTTAAGATGGGAGAAATAACAGGATGTTTGTGGGCTGATGTAAAAAGCAAAACACTGCTGATGATAAGAGAGGGGAGATTGCTAGGATTGGGTCCTCAAGGAGATGAAAGGAAACGGAATCGAGTGTAGCGGATGGCTTCCCGTGATTTAGGATAACAGGCAAGAACGCAGAACACGTGGACCCAAACCCTGACGGCTGGGTAGATGTGCACTGAAAGTCTGTGGAAATTCTCTTCTGATTGCTTCCATCAGGAATAAAGTAGGATATAAAATTATGAGCTGGGAATTAGGGGAGGAAGAAGGTATTGAAGGTTTGAGGGAAAAGCGTGGTATGACTACCAGCGAGCAGGAAGAATCAACTTGAGGTTCATAAATTTCTTGTGAAGCCTATTCAGCACTTCGTTTTCCTCCAGCCATATACGGTTTCTTGGAAGTACGTGAGGAGTAGGCAGAAGTAGATTTTAAACAGGGTTGTGGTTTTGCCAAGCAAGTACGACATTAGAGAAGATCGCGAGAGGGAAGCAGACTGGCTCGCCATCATCTACCTAGACTTCTCTCTCATTCAGCTCCATGACTCTCTACTCAGCAGAGTCCTGTGAATTCTACCGCTTCACCTATTCCCATTCCCGCCCCTCTCGGTTATTTTCAGGAACAGTGTCGTATTATGTGCCTTCATCACTTTCCCCTAGGATTATTGTAACCCCTCCTAAACCAGTCTTTTGGTCTCTAAAATGTCCATCTTCCTTTCCAGTCCACCTTCACACTGCAGACAGAAGGTGCTTTCTATGTCTAAGTCCAATCGCATGAACACACTTTCACTCTCCACAGCTATCAGGATAAACTCCCAAGGTCTATGCTTAGAACACGGAAGTTTTTATTAGCGATGCCTGCTTAGCTCTGCGGGCGCATCTGCCACACTCCCACAAGAACTCTGCACTTGCCCACAGGAACTGCACACGCGTAACCAGGCAACTGCCACCAGATCTGCCGTAATGCTGGATTCATTGCTCCATCCTCTAGCTAGACAGGAAGCTCCTTGAGGAGAGGGGACTTGCTTTATTTGACTTGAATCTTGAAGACTTCGCAGACAGAAGCCCCTCAGAGAATACTGATTCAATAAATAAATACACACAGGCCACAAAAAGGACTGGAGCCTCTCTAAGAGCTATAGGCATTAATAGACGTATTTTTGCAAACCATATAACAAGAGCATTATGTTGCAAAATAAAGTACGCAACAAGATTCATTCATCCAACAAACATTTATGAGCCTTTATTACGCAGAAGTCATCATAGCCAGGTGCTGAATATAATCTGCCGGGGTGAGACAGTAAGTAGAGAAATGATTACCGTCAATTTCATACTTCTATAACCAGATCTGAAGAGAGACTTTTTAAAACATGTGCTGGCAAAATGTGTATCAAATATACATCTACCCAGTGCTGTGACTAGAATTAGAATACAATGCAAAATGTGTAACTTTCTCTATATTTCTCATTACACTAACAGCACTGAACTTGAGTTTGATGCATTCCGTCCAGCCTTAGCCTGCCTTACCCATTACCCTGGAAAACACAACTGGTTGTTATAGTAAGAAGCAGCTTCCTCAGAAATGCTATCCAGCTCCCTGCAACACCAGCTCCAAAATGTGTCACAAAGAGCAGAGATTTGGTTTTGTGCACTTAAAAGTCGTAACTACATTCCCACTCTTTGGCTGCCAGAAAAAATAAAAAGTGTATCCATTTTAAGACTTTGTGTTTAAGGATGCTCAAATGCCAAACTAGTTTGATTTACATCATATTAGTACAAATCAACTAAAGATATGGAAGTTCTTTGATATCTCTACTCAAATATACATATTGTGTACCTGTATAATTTATACCTGTATCTGTCTCTCTGTCTGTCTCTCACTCTCTCCCCACCCCCCAACCCCCCACACATTTACTTGAATTCAACCAGGTGCTTGACATAAAATAACAAAATCAGGGTGTCTGGGTGACTTGGTCGGTTAAGTGTCTGACTTCAGCGCCTACTTCAGATCCTCTCTCTCCTCTCTCTCTCTGCCCCTCCCCTGTTCACTCGTTCTCTCTCTCTCCCTCAAAAAGAAACATTTAAAAAAAAATAACAAAATCACTTTACATAACTGAAAATCTCATAAGTATATATGTGATATATTTATTATAAGCTGTATTTCATTGCATTATATATTTATACATTTCTACATCCACCCAGAGCTGCATACACAAACATATACACTTTACAGGTGGTAAGCGATTTCTAGGAGAAATTCTGATTATGTAAGACTTTCACTTCACGTGCTAAATTCTGAATTCACTCCACTGTAAGGTAAAACTGCACTCTAACAATATTATTAAGAATCATTTTCAGGCTTTTAAGTATTTGCTTAGTCTCTAAAACATGCCTAAAACACTTAGTTGTGGACCTGGACATCTTTCCTTCAAAAAGAACTATTTATGGGGCGCCTGGGTGGCGCAGTCGGTTGAGCGTCCGACTTCAGCCAGGTCACGATCTCGCGGTCCGGGAGTTCGAGCCCCGCGTCAGGCTCTGGGCTGATGGCTCAGGGCCTGGAGCCTGTTTCCGATTCTGTGTCTCCCTCTCTCTCTGCCCCTCCCCCGTTCATGCTCTGTCTCTCTCTGTCCCAAAAATAAATAAACGTTGAAAAAAAAAATTAAAAAAAAAAAGAACTATTTATATTTAAATTTCAAATTTTTTCTCCTAACAAATAGCCTTTAATAAAAAACGTTCTATATTTCAGGGCACTGGGGTGACTCAGTCGGTCAAGAGCCTGACTCTTGATTTCAGCTCAGGTCATGATTTCACTGTTCGTGAGTTCGAGCACTGCATCGGGCTCTGTGCTGACAGCAAGGAGACTGCTAGGGATTCTCTCTCCCTCTCTGCCTCTTCCTACTTATGTTCTCTCTCTCTCTCTCTCTCTCTCTCTCTCTCAAAAATAAATATTTTTTAAAATGTTACATATTTTAACACTCACAATGGCAATTGGAAAGATCTTCTGAAATTAGAAAAAAAGCATTACAATTTTATTTTGTTAAATTATGTTATTTCTTACTACCAGATATACCGTGTTTTACGAGTTGTCTTCAATAATTTATGATTTGTTTGAACAGTAGAATTCAGGTTTTAAAATACAGTGTTATGTGTCTTGATCTGATGAATGCTAATAGCAATTCAGCTGAGACAGTGCAGAATATGGAGCTCCTCACCGGGTAAGGGCTTAGACCACAAGAGAAAGTCACAGAACATGGCTGGCAACTAAATGCGTACTCCCTTTGGGTGTGCCTAATTCCCCAGCCTCTGAATTGATAATCTGCAATACAATGCTACGGTTAGAGGAAAAGGGAAGGGAAATGTTCACGTACACATGAACACGGTCAGTTCTCCCTCTCTTATGACTGCAGACATTTCCTTAAAAACAATGTCATTGGACCATTTTTATAGTTATAATTAGTGCCCATAGAATTTAATAACCTTTATTTAAAAGAACCATCAGTTTATCTACCGCATTAACTTTTCTCTTTTTCTCTCCACATTTCGGTGGTAATTAAATCCTGTTTCCTTTTCCCCCTTAAAAACACAGTGGCCTCTTAGTGCTTAATGTCCCAAATCCAATTCCCCAGTTAAATATTTGAGGTTGAACATCAACTGGTTACTCAGTACATTTTTATCTTTAGTGCTCATCACTCCCAAGGACCTTTAATTCTCCCACACTATTTACCATTTAATCAAGACTAAGACTGAAACTTTCTTTATCCAAGAAGTATTTTTACATTAGCTCCATCTCACTGATGAACGCTTTACTTTCATTTCAAATAGATATCTAAGTTATTTGACTGTTTTGCGGGAATTTAATGAGATTGACTATTGCTCAAAGTAGGTTATTAGCGTTAGTGACATACTCTTGGTATCTATATTTATAAATTTAACATTACAGCAATATTGAGTGGGAATGTCATGTCTTTAAAACGAGACCATTTGGGGCGCCTGGGTGGCGCAGTCGGTTAGGCGTCCGACCTCAGCCAGGTCACGATCTCGCGGTCCGGGAGTTCGAGCCCCGCGTCAGGCTCTGGGCTGATGGCTCAGAGCCTGGAGCCTGTTTCCGATTCTGTGTCTCCCTCTCTCTCTGCCCCTCCCCTGTTCATGCTCTGTCTCTCTCTGTCCCAAAAATAAATAAACGTTGAAAAAAAAAAATTAAAAAAAAAAAAACAAAAAAAAAACCGAGACCATTTCCCACTATTTATTAATAGTTATCTGTTGTCTATTAATAGTTGTCTGTTATCTATTGTCTATTATCTATTGTCTATTAATAGTTATCTGTTATCTATTAATAGTTGTCTGTTATCACCTGGTGAAAACAGAAAGATGTTGTTATTACAGAAATTGGTCACATACAGGAATATCACTACTGACTTGCTAATTAAATATGCATATTTTATGCATGCATAACTACCCTTTATTAAGCAAAGTTGAGTAGCTAATAGGTTATCAGTTTTGAACAACAATGTGTGAGGGTGGTTACAGTCTGATAGAAGGGCCAATCCACAGTAAATCCTTTTGCCCACAAAGCAGCATTCCTTGCCCACCAATTTTTAAAAAATTTTTTAAAGTGTATTTGTTTTCGGGGCGCCTGGGTGGCGCAGTCGGTTAAGCATCTGACTTCAGCCAGGTCACGATCTCGCGGTCCGTGAGTTCGAGCCCCGCGTCGGGCTCTGGGCTGATGGCTCAGAGCCTGGATCCTGTTTCCGATTCTGTGTCTCCCTCTCTCTCTGCCCCTCCCCCATTCATGCTCTGTCTCTCTCTGTCCCAAAAATAAATAAACATTGAAAAAAAAAATTTTTTTTTAAAGTGTATTTGTTTTCGAAAGAGACAGAGCATGAGCGGGAGAGGGTCAGAGAGAGAGGGAGACAAAGGATCAGAAGCAAGCTCTAGGCTCTGAGCTGTCAGCACAGAGCCCGAAGTGGGGCTCAAACTCACAAACTGTGAGATCATGACCTGAGCCGAAGTAGGACACCCGACCGACTGAGCGACCCAGATGCCCCCCTTGCCCACCAATTTGCCCTTAGAACATGATTACTAACTTCCTGTGAAAGAAACCTAAGCAGACTGAAAACAATTTAAGAAAGAAAATTTAGGGTCACCTGAGTGGCTCAGTTGGTTAAGCGTCTGACGCTTGATTTCAGCTCGGATCATGATCTCACAGTTTGTGAGTTCAGGCCCGACATCAGGCTCTGTGTGGGCTAACAGTGTGGAGCCCGCTCGGGATTCTCTTTCTCCCTCTCTCCCTCTGCCCCTCCCCTGCTCACACACACTCTCTCTCAAAATAAATAAATAAAACATTTAAAAAAAAAAAAAGAAAGAAATTCATCTTTAAAAGAAAACGGGAAAATTTAAGTAAGAAAATCTCAATTGTATCCCTTGTTTTCCGGTACTTCTATGCCTTCCTTTAACCAACAGTATAGAATATGACTCTCTTGTTTTTCAGGGCATGGCAGGATTTTGTCAATTACGTCACAAAACTAAATCAAGAGAAATTATTTTCAGAGACTCTAAGAGCCATCCAATCTCCTAGCATTCTATGTGGTCTCTTTGTACCAAGGTGGATCGTCAGAAGGCTACAGTTTAGCCCTTTAACAATTAGCTTCACTAATTTGTTGCTCCTTAATGTTATGCCAGCTGCTATAAGAAACGATCATAAACCTACTTTTGCTGTAAGACTGTAGCTGCTCAATGTAAGTAACATCAATAAATGTATTTCATTTAGTAAGCTACATAATTTTTTTAAAGAATTTAGTTCAGGTAAAAACTGGATCTTAGTAGCCTTTCTGATCCTTAAGAATTGCGTACTTTATTACTGTGATTCCCTTTTCACACAATTTTATTGATCCTTAATCAGCACTGCAATCAACCGGCATATATGTGTTTTTTATTTTCCTCAACTTTTCTTTCTGAATTCCTTTTATTATGTCTTCATTTAGGTGGCCTCAAATTCTAAGAAAGGCAAAGTACAGATATTTCTCAATAAAGATAACTGCGTTAATAACACTTCCAGACTTTTCACAGAACTACTGCCAATATCTTACTTTCTCTTAAAAGTTTAAAAAGTTGTGTCTCGCCAGAGTATAACAGAATGAAACATTTTACTAGATAGCATTTATAAAAAATGTTCACTACATATAAAATTATTTCGTCATGCTTGATCATGGCACAGTAGCAATAAAATGCAATCATCAAGCACTACCCCATACACACAGACGTGCAGACTGGACACCTACAAATACTTAAATTGCAGCAGGACACTTAAAAGATAATCCCATGAAATCCCTGACTAATTTGATAAATTAATTTTATGACTACATGCTTTCAGGGCTGTTCAATGTTTAGCCAGTTTTCACAATAACAGAATCCATTTCACATGTTTTTAAACAATGGAGAAGCAATTCTTTTTAATAGTATATCATCTAAGAAAGTTGTTAGGATTCCCTATTACCTAATATATAGTTCATATTCAAATTTCTCTAATTATACCCAAAATGTGCAGCCTTAAATAGAGAGAGAGAGCTGTCTCTACGACCCTCTCAAGGTAGGCATACTGCATACGGTGGTCATATCTCTTTAGTCTCCTTCATTTTAGAATGTTCCCACCACTGTTATTTCTTTTATGAAAAGGACATTTGCAGGACCGATGTCTTATAGAATGTACACATTTTGGATCTGTCTGATTCATACTTCACAAACAGATTTAAGTGAAACATTTTTGGCGTAAGTACTATCTAGATGGTATTGTGTATGCCTCATTACATCACATCCAGAAGACACGTCAGTTTGTCCCAATACAGGTAATGCTAAAGTTGATCATGTAGATAAGGGTGAGCGTGCCAGATCCCTCCACTATAAAAATGTATCTTTCTCCTTGCAATGCATAAATAATTAGTAGGGTGACGCCTTAAAACCATGTAAACATTCTCTTCACCTACAGTCTTTTTACTCAATGGTTTTAATGTCCAGTGATGATCCTTGCTTGACTCAATTATCAGCACAATCATTATCACTCCTTCTACATGTTTAGCTATGTTTCTGCTGTAAAGAAAGGACTTTATACTCCGTCCCTCTGTTGTTGTTTTTTTTCTTTGTATTGGGGTAGTTTTTTTGGTAAGCATCATTATGGACCAACAGATTATCTTTTCTGTGTTATCTGTGACAACCCTTCAAGTGGGCTCCTAGGGTCTATTGACATGTCCCCATCCATTTGACTTCTTCTTGCTTTCCGATATAAAAGGTTCTAAGAAGTCATTGCCCCATGTTCTGGAATCAGGAATTCTTGTAAGGAACACTGGCTCCTTTCAGTAGGAGATAGTACTTGGAAACCAAATTTGGGCACCGAGTATGTTTACTCTTACGAGGGCATCACTGCTTCTAAGCCCTTTCCACGGACTGCGATAGAAAATATACTTTTAAAAATCTGTGAATTCACATTTATGCCTCCAACTCGAATTCAAAGCTCCATATTTATTTATATCTCCCACGAACACTGGCTCCCCAAAATCTAATATAGTTACTCATTTGTTCTATCCTGTATTACACACAAAATAATTTCAGAATTACCACACAAAGTGCTACTGACAACAAATTGCTAAGTATAAAGATCTCTTTGCAGGTTATGATTCTTAGTACATTTCCCCCTAAGTTTGTATGGTCAGAATAATGTTTATAAGCTATGTAAATTAATTTTGGGGTGAGGATGCTATGAATTTGTTAGGTTCATTTGTTTCTATTTGTATTCAATTTTAGGGTTTGCTTTTTAAATCGTTTTTTACTTAATTCTGTTGTTTGCATATGTGAAATATTTGCATAGTTCAAAAGTTGCAACTATATAAAAACATCATCAGAGAGGTCTGACTTCCATCCTTATCCTCCCCACTCTGCCCCCCGCAGCCCCACCCCTGCCCCACTCCTTACAGATAACTATTTCACCGGTCTCTGGGTTAATCCTTCCCGTGTTTCTCTTTTGCACAAAACGCTTAACTTTTTTCCTATTTTTCCCTTTTTTACTACTAAAAAGGGACCATAATTACCATACAGGCACACCTCATTTTATTGTGCACTTGACAGACACTGGGGATTTCACAAGTTGAAGGTTTGTGGGAACCCTGCATCCAACAAGGCTGTTCATGCCATTTTTCCAACAGCATTTTCTCACTTTGTGTCTCTGTGTCACAATTTGGTAACTCCCACAATATTTCCAACTTTTTCACTATTATCATGTTTGTCATGGTGATCTGTAATCAAGGATCTCCGATGTTAGCATCATCATTGTTTTGGGACACCACAAACCTCACCCACATAAGACAGCAAACTTCATCCCTACATGTTGTGTGTGTTCTGACTTCTCCACCAACTGGGCATTCCCCATCTCTTTCCTACTCCTTGGGTCTATTCCCTGAGACACAACAGGATAGAAAGTAGGCCAATGAATAACCCTACGGTGGCCTCTAAATGTTCAAGGGAAAGAGTCACACATCTCTCACTTTAAATCAAAAGCTAGAAACAATTAGGCTTAGTGAGAAAGTCACTGAGAGAGGCCAAAAGCTAGGCCTCTTATCCCAGTTAGCCAAGCTGTGAATGTAAAAGAAAAGTTCTTGAAGGAAATTAAAAGAGCTACTCCAGTGAACACATGAATGATAAGAAAGCAATAATGGAGAAAGTTCTGGTCTGGATAGAAGATCGGACGAGCTACCACATTCTCTTAAGTCAAAGCCTAATTCAGAGGAAAGCCCTAACTTTCTTCAATTCTATAAACGCTGAGAGAGGTGCGGAAGCTGCGGGAAAAAAGCTGGAAGCTGGCAGAGGTGGGTTCATGAGCTTTAAGGAAAGAAGCTGTCTCTGTAAGATAAAAGCACAAGGTGAAGCAGTGAGTGCTGATGTGGAAGCTGTAGCAAGTTATCCAGAAGATAGAGCTAATGAATGAAGGTGGCTACACTAAACAACAGATTTTCAGTAAAGATGAAACAGCCTCATATTAGAAGAAGACGTCATCTAGAACTGTGAGAGAGGAGAAGTCATTGCCTGGTTTCAAAGATTCAAAAATGAAGCTGACTCTGGTTAAGGGGCTAATGCAGCTGGGGACTTTACGTTGAAGCCCATGCTCACTGACCATTCTGAAAATCCTAGGGCCCTTAAGAATTCTGCTCATTCTACTCTGCCTACGCTCTATAAATGGAACAATAAAGTCTGGATGACAGCACGTCTGATTTACTGATTATTTTAAGCCCACTGCTGAGACCTACTGCCCAGAAAAAAGATTCCTTTCAAAATATTACTGCTCAGTGATCATGTACTTGGTCACCGAAGAGCTCTGAGATGTACAATAAGAATGATGATGTTTTCATGCCTGCTAACACAATATCCATTCTGTAACCCATGGGTCAAGGAGTAATTTTGATTTTCAAGCCTTATTACTTAAGAAATACATTTCATAAGACTATAGCTACCATAGATAATGATTCCTCTATAGATCTGGGCAAAGTAAACTGAAAACCGTCAGGAAAGGATTCACCATTCCACATGTCACAAAGAACACTCATGATTCATGGGAGGAGGTCAAAATACCAACATTAACAGGAATTTGGAAGAAGTTGATTCCAACTTTCATGGGTGACTTTGAGGGGTTCAAGACTTCAGTGGAGAAAGCAACCACAGATGTGGTGGACAAAGCTGAAGAACCAGAATTAGAAGTAGAGCCTAAAGATATGACCGAATTGCTGAAATCTCATGATAAAACAGGGGAGTTGCTTCTTGTACATGAGGAAAGAAAGCAGTTTCCTGCGATGGAATCTACTCCCGATAAAAATGGCATGAAGACTGTTGAAACGACAAGGATTTAGAATGTGACCTAAACTTAGTTGACAAAGTGGCAGCAGGGTTTGAGAGGACTGACTCTTGATTTTCAAAGAAGTTCTGCTTCTTTCAAATGCTACTCAACAGCATTACATGCTACAAACCGTACGTGAAAGGAAGAGTTCATCAATGTGGCAAATTTCATTGTTGTCTTATTTTAAGAAGCTGCCACAGCCACCCCAGCCTTCACCAACCACAAATGATCAACTGCAGCCATCAGTATTGAGGCATGAACCTCCACCAGCAAAAAGATTACAACTCACTGAAAGCTTACATGAAAGCATTTTTAGCAATGAAGTATTTTTTTTTTAATTTTTTTTTCAACATTTATTTATTTTTGGGACAGAGAGAGACAGAGCATGAACAGGGGAGGGGCAGAGAGAGAGGGAGACACAGAATCGGAAACAGGCTCCAGGCTCTGAGCCACCAGCCCAGAGCCTGATGCAGGACTCGAACTCACGGACCGCGAGATTGACCTGGCTGAAGTCGGATGCTTAACCGACTGCGCCACCCAGGCGCCCCAGCAATGAAGTATTTTTAAATTCATGTGTGTAAATTGTGTTTTTAGACATAATGCTATTGCATGCTTAAAAGACTATAGTATAGTGTAAACATAACTTTTATATGTACGAAAAAACAAAAAAATTCATTTGACTCTCTTTATTGCAATATTGGCTTTATTGCAGTGGGTCTAGCCAAATCTACAGTATCTCCAAGGTATGTCTGCGTATACACTTTCTACCTGGAATCATTCCGTATCGGCTCACAGAAACTTCCTTATTCCTTTTAATATCACAGTTTATTCAATCAGTCTCCTATGGACTGATATTTAGGTTTTTTTCCTAATATTCTGCTATTACAAATAATCCTCTAATAAAAAACTTTGGGTGTATATAATTCCATATTTGTACAGGTAATTCATCAGGGTAAGTCACTAGAAATTGGACTGGTAGGTAAATGCAGGTATCGATTTGTCAGATACCACAAAATTCTCATAAAATGTAACACTTCACATTCCCATCAGCAATATATGAGAGTGTTTGTTTCTTCACAGACTTACCAACTAAGCATAGTCTAATCTTTTGAACTTTTGCCAATCTAAAAAGGTGGAAATGGTCTCTCTGTGAATTTTAATTTGCATTTCTCTTATTGTTTGCGAAGTTGAACATCTTTTCAGTACTGAAAATACGGTGATAAGTACCGTTCATGTCCTCTGCTCATTTTCAAAACCACAATATAAATCTTTCTTTTAATGGAAAAGTTACTTCAATAATGCCTTCAAACTTTATTGAAGAATGTGTGACTTAACCGAGAAGAATACCAACATCACTTAAAACTACACTGTCACATTCTATACTCCATTCCAAATAGTCCATTAAAAAGTGACAGCGCAACTGAGGAGAACGTTAAGAAAGATGCATTCAAGTACAACTTTATGAAGCTAACTAACATAACTGGCCAATCCCACAAATAACCATGCCACGGGAAGAAGGTGAGAGTTTGGTAAACACGTGACCGAGAGACATTTTGGTTTTTTGTTGGTTTGTGGTGGTTGTGTTTTTTTCAGATTTTAATTTAAATTCTAGTTAGTTAATGTAGAGTGGAATATTGGTTTCAGGAGTAGAAGACAGTGATTCATCACTTGAGAGACACGTTCTTATAACAGTCGCATCACACCCACCTCATTAGTACAGGTAATTCTTCGAGGATGAGGGGCTTCCTGCTGCAGCTGATATACTGTAAAGACAGAAAGTAAATCATTCCACATCAGCTCACAGATATCTTCCTCGTTCTTTTTGGTGTTATAGGTTATTCAGTTAACCTATGTCTCTCCTATGGCAGACACTTAGGTTTTTTCTAATATTCTGCTATTACAAACAATTCTTAATTGCCCTTATGTAGAAAGCATAAATATATCAGGAATCACAAACTGGCTGCTTTTTACAGAAAACTGTGGTACAGTTCTATTTGTTATTAAATTAAAATCTGTTAAGAGCAACACGAAGAAAATAAAACAAACTAAACTTAGTGAAAGCCCAAAGGCAAGCATAAATAGGAAAATCATAATCCACACAAATGTCTTTTTACCTTGTAACAAATTAGTACTGGGTATTTGGCTGTGTTCTCCAAAATCTGGCCCTTTATTTTCCTGAATTCTTGGTGGTTGTATTGCATAAGGCACGTCTCTAATTCAAGCAAATAATGGTTATATATGTGTATATTTTTTAATTTTTTTAATGTTTATTTATTTTTGAGACAGAGAGAGACAGAGCAGAGCAGAGGAGGGGCAGAGAAAGGAGACACAGAATCCGAAGCAGGCTCCAGGCTCTGAACTGTCAGCACAGAGCCCGACGCGGGGCTCAAACTCACAGACCAAGAGATCATGACCCGAGCTGAAGTTGGACACTTAACTGACTGAGCCACCCAGGTGCCCCAATGGTTATCGATTTTTAAAGCACATTATTACATGTCAAACTTGAAACTAAAATTAGGATTATGGTAGAAGTAACGGATGTGTTTTTCTCCCCTATTTATATTGCAAACATCTATCTTCAAAGATAATCTCCCCTAAAAACAAAATTTCTGAGCCAAAGTTACCACCGCTTCTTCAAATAGAGTAAATGCAGCAAAAGAAGGAATTCAGATACTGAAATAATTTGCCAAGGAAAGGATAATTTTTAGAGTATCGGAAAATGAATCAGTGAAAATTACACCAATACCACGACATTCTAGCCTCACTTCAGGTTGATTTGTAATGAAGAAAGAATGAATAGAACACGGTGGTCATCAGAGAAAGTATGTTTATGAATATCTAAGTTTATCTCTGGGAGGGAATTTTCCTTCTCTTTCTACGTATATAATCGCATATTATTGAATTTAAGCATGCTTGGGTGGCTCAGTTGGTTAAGCGTCCGACTTTGGCTCAGGTCATGTCCGACTTGGGCTCAGGTCATGATCTCACAGCTTTTGAGTTCGAGCCTCGTGTCAGGTTCTGTGCTGACCGCTCAGAGCCTGGAGCCTGCTTCGGATTCTTTGCCTCTCTCTCTCTCTGCCCCTCCCCCACTTACACTCTTTGTTTCTCTCTCAAAAATAAATAAACATTAAAAAAAAATTTTTTTAATAAATAATAAAAATCCTCAACTTAGACTTCTTGCTAGTTCTATTTTCCTATTGGTTCATATTTGTAAAGTTTTAGAATCATGCTGCGGGGAGCTCAGGCATTGAGGTTACTAAAAAAAAAAAAAAAAACAAAAAACTAAAACTCAGTAGCAGAATCGTCTCCAAAAATAAAAATAAAAAGAGAAATATGCCATTTTTTTAAAAATGATGGCTACTAGGAGACATTTAGAGATACAGAAATACAAACTGCCTATACTACATTTAGTGATCAATATTCTTAAGAGGAAAAAAAATCATCACCATGATTCCATAACAGTGTGAGGCTTCATAGATGCTCTTACATAAAAAATGTGCAAGGTACAAGTCAGAACAAAGAGAACAAAGGTAAACTGAAAACCAGAAAATGCAGACAAGAATTTTAAATAGGTTTTTAGCCAATGATATTGTGAGACAAATTTTTAAGAAGAACATTAGTCATTTTTATACATTCTTTGAACTATACTTCCCATAAACAAAAAAGGCACAGGCAGGGGTGGGGAAAAAGTCTCGATGGCAGTATCTCTAGAGATTATTCATATTTTGCTTACTATAAGTAGCCCAAAGCAGCAACCTGCTGAAATAAACCTATCTGTTGTTCTGGGAACACAAAACCAAGAATCTGAATAGCTGATCCTGCAGGCGGCAAATTTCGGCAACTTACAAATATCAAAACTTAGGATAACTCAACACTTACAAAGGTGTTGATAATGTATGTCTAAAGTACAGGTTTCTCAGGTTGCTTATGCAACTCCGTACATAAACAAAAACTTACAGTAATGGCGTCAGCAGTATTCATGGATTTCTTTTTAAGGCTACTTTGATTATATTAATCCCATTTCCACTTTTAAAAAATCTGGGGGCGCCTGGGTGGCGCAGTCGGTTAGGCGTCCGACTTCAGCCAGGTCACGATCTCGCGGTCCGTGAGTTCGAGCCCCGCGTCAGGCTCTGGGCTGATGGCTCAGAGCCTGGAGCCTGTTTCCGATTCTGTGTCTCCCTCTTTCTCTGCCCTTCCCCCGTTCATGCTCTGTCTCTCTCTGTCCCAAAAATAAATAAATGTTGAAAAAAAAAATAAAAAAAAAAATCTGAAATATCTTTTACTTGAAGAGACAATATTCTCAAGGACAAGGAAGGGAAAATAAAGGGCAAAGAGCCTAGACTCTTTTGAAAAGATTTTTATTCTAATGCAAAGTTTAAAGAGCAAAATAGAATTCAAAGGTCTCTCATATGCAGGAAAGCAATTCCTAAAACAAAACAAAACAAAACAAAACACCACTTTTGCCTGTTTTCATCCATTCATTCTATGAAGACAGCCTCCTGACTTATCATTTATATAGCCCATAGTTCTTTTCCATATAAAGAATTAGGATCTGAGAATAATTAGATTGCTTGAATTCTCAGTTAGCTTCTCTTTTCATTAGTTTTTATCAGCCAATGTCAACAGGTGGCCTCAAGTTCAATATGGAATTTCATGCAAGCTCAGAGAGATGAGATGCATTCCAGACATGCAAACCATAGACAGACCTTATGGAAACACTCCTGTTTTCCCACAATTACTACTTCTACGCTGTTCCCAAACCCTGCTATAAATTAATTTTTCAATAATGTGTACAAAACGAAATGAATCTTCATACCTAATGATTTTAATATTTCTATATCACTTATAAAGCACTATAACCCACCCAATTTAAAATTATTTGTATACTTACAGTAAGATTTCCAAACAGGAGGTCTATATTCATCTGTATCTGGAAGAATAAACACCAAGTTAACATTACTGAATATTTATATCTTAATCACATATGGTTAATATACATTAAATTAAGTTATATTAATATATACTTAATATATGTTTGTTGATGTCTATGTGTCCTAGGCATCGTGTTAAGACTCTAAAGGACATTCAGAGGCTTTTTAGTCTTGATCTTTATTTTCTTGGGAGCACGGTTTCACAAAGATGTTCAAAGAAAGTGACTGTATTTATTCAACTGTTTAGCACATAAAAACACCAAGGTTAATTTTTACAGCATGCACTCATTTCTCACAGTCACTGATAGTCAATAAAGTCTTTGTATCTTTGGGCTTAATTCTACAATTAAGGAATTCTCAGATCCCTGAAATTACTGGAATTTTTTCTTTTTCAGTCAAATTCACCAGATAACAGTTTTAATCCTCAGAAGTGTATCTCCCCATCGTATTTGGAGGATTCCAGTGTAACTGGTTTTACTAACTTCAGGAGAGAAGAGCAGCAAGGTACTTAGTGTCTTCATGTATCATGAACAATCAAAACCAGGAAAGGAGAAACACTTCAGTGGAGGAGAGTATCCAGGGAGCCACAAAGACCATGAGGTGAACATCTGCTTTTCAAGTCCATTTCCCCTCACTCTGCTTGAATGAGGGTTTAGGAGACAGTGTAAAAGAGGATGTGGAAAGAGATGGAAATAAAAACACGTGCGGGAGATGGGGAGAGTTAGAAAAAGGAGAGGTACCAGTGTGGTCTGGCATCTCATCAGTAAAGCACAGCTCAGTAATAATGTTGCTGGTCAAAAGCTCTGCCCGCAATACCATGTAGCTAAATCGGCTGACATAGCGTCTCGGCGTGGGAATACGTGGCCGGCTACCTCGCCTGGTTCTGCTACCACCCGACATGAACCCATTAAGGAATCTGCTCCAAAAAATCCTGGTCTCCACGGAGGTAAGTAAATTTACGAAAAGTTTATGGAGAAGGCTGAATCTAGCATATGTAGGTCAAGTAAAAATGATCATAGACTCAAAACATTCCCCTCAACCTTTAAAACGCCAACACTTCACTTATGTTATCATGAACCACACAAATATTTGGAGTCAGAGGGCTACAGCAAGACTATTGACGATAGGCATAAGAACACAAAAAGGAAATTCTAAGTCATGTAGAAATTGCTTGGCACCCAGTAGAAGTGTTCAAATATATTTTTTAATGAACAAATAAAAGATGACATGAATAAATGAGTAACGAAGTAAAGCAGCAAATACAGTTGGTTCTCGTTATTTCAAGTTCTATTCTACAGAGTCACCTTGAACACTCAATTAGTGAATACTGAACCACTGTTCCTTGGGGAAAACACAAAGTTAGGTTCCTATATGCCTCTGGTCACAACATTCTTATCAACCTATGAATACATAACCTTGTTTATTTGTTTCTGTTTAAAGACACCTTACTTAATAAATATTGTGATTCATTAGCACTGAACTCACAGCCAACAGCTGTATACTGTAACTCATGCCTCAGTGAAACTTATCCAACACATGTATCTTCTCCGTAAGATACATCACAGCCTTCTTGAGCTTCAGAACCTCAGAAAGCACTTCATCACTATGTGTGGGGGCTTTAAACAGAGAGGACAAAGGGGAGCTCCACATTTTGTCCTTCTCCCGGTCCTGGCTGTACATGCTTCTTCCCTTGGCTGATTACAATTTGTACCTTTCCCTGTAGTAAACCCTGACTGTGAGTGAGTTCTAGGAGTCCTTCTAGTGAATTATCAAACCTGAGGAGGTGTCAGAATTAAGGAAGCCTTTGGGACTGTGCCCTCGAACTTTGTAGTTAGCCCTAATTCCTCACAAACGCTGTACAAAGCCTGTACCCAAGCAGTGATAGCCTTCTGCAGGTTGCTTTGACTTTGGAGAAGGTGAGAAAGAGGCTAATTCTCAAAATCCTGCCTCTGGAGAACTGTGTATCCAGTCCTAGATAAGACTTTCTTAGGGAAACATCAACTTTTACCTAAAGCTGTGTGGCTTTAGGAAATTTACTACCTCTCTGTATCTTATTCTTTATTTATAAAATGGAATAATATCATCATCTGAAATGGGAATAGTGACAATACAGGTTTCTTGTGAGGATCAAATTAGGTGTCATACATAAAGCACCCTGCGCTTAGGAGAGCTTTAGTAAATGAGTACCCTCTCCTGCCCTCACCAAAAGTGAATTTAAAAACAAAATGATGTTACCATATTAGCCTCAGGCCACTGCCAATGATTTCAGCTGTGCGTTCTCTTCTTATTTTGTTCTTCCCTGTATACCTACTATATTACAGAAGGCATTATTATTCAAGATGCTACAGATCACAATTATGTGGCCAAATAAAATGAGCATTTAGCAAATAACCAAGAAATAGTGGGAGAAAAGTTTGAGTTTCCTTTAGTATTAAAACAATTCTAATGATTAGTGACTTGTAAGAGTGAAGTTTGGGGTTGTTTGAATTTTTTTTTTTAATTGTTTTTTTTTCAACGTTTATTTTATTTTTGGGACAGAGAGAGACAGAGCATGAACGGGGGAGGGGCAGAGAGAGAGGGAGACACAGAATCGGAAACAGGCTCCAGGCTCTGAGCCATCAGCCCAGAGCCTGACGCAGGGCTCGAACTCACGGACCGCGAGATCGTGACCTGGCTGAAGTCGGACGCTTAACCGACTGCGCCACCCAGGCGCCCCTGTTTGAATTTTTTTAAGGTCTATTCATTTTTGAGAGAGCTAGACAAAGCGCCAGCGGGGGAGGGGCAGAGAGAAAGGGAGTCACAGAATCTGAAGCAGGCTGCAGGTTCTGCGTTGTCAGCACAGAGCCCAATGCGGGACTTGAACTCGTGAACAGGTTGAGATCATGACCTGAGCCAAAGTCGGACGCTTAACCGACTGAGCCGCCCAGGCACCCCTTGAGTGAAGTTTGGGTTTTAAAAGTCTTTTCCTAGCCATGTATTTTTCTGCTGATGGGAGCGTAAACTGGCACAACCTCTCTGGAGAGCAATTAGCAATACTTATCCTAAGCCTTTTAAAGTGTTTAACAGGCACCTGTCATGACAGAGCTCAAATAAGATGCTCTTTGAAGGAAAACCCTTAAAAATTATGACAATCTTTCTAATGCTTAGGGAGCCTTAGGTCACCTTGGTCTTTTTGTTGACCAAGTTAGGCAACGAGCAAGCACCACTGCCCTCAGAATCAGGGGAAAGCAGCCCATGGAGGGGGCATGGCTAGATGACTTAGAGAAACAAGCCCCAACCTCTTGGTGGGCAGAGTTCGTTGCTAGAGTTGGGAAGACGGATTTTTCTAGGACCCTAAGTCCTTCTGGAAGGGAAGAAACATCACTCCAATCTTTGATTCCTCAGATTCAAAGTTAAGGAATTCTGCTCCAGAAGAAACTCATAATCCAAACCAAGTTCCACTGGCAAGAAAAGGCAGAGACACTCCTTAAGTAAAATGACCTTGAAAATGGATTAACTGAACCAGTGATCTGGGGCCACACAAAAGGACTTATGGGTTTATTGGGGAGGACAGATTCCGACCCAGCATGAGACTGATGCACGAAGCGTCCTCATCCTCCCTGGTACACTGAAATCATTGAGTATAAGAGCATGAACTAGCAAACTGCAATCCGGACCTCCAAGTGGGGTCACTACTGTGATCGTAGCGGGATTCTCGCACAGAGAGTGGTGACACAGAGGCTCTTCTTCCCAGGAAGCAACTTTATTCCTGCCGGCATCGCTCAGTCGGGTTCATACCCAAAGAACTGAGCCCCGAACGCCAGGGGTGTCGTTTTTTTAATATACTGTTTACTTCTTTGTCTCCCATATATGGTAACACACAAACATGTAGTCTGATTAAGTGGCCTCATGTTACAAGGTCTTGAAGGAAGTTGTCAAGTACGTGAATAGCAAGGTTGCCTTGAGGGTTTTTTTTCCTTTCCTTAGGGAGGGGACCCTACCACCTGACCTGGGCCAAGTCTGACCAGAAACAGGATCCCAGCGGCATTAGATAAGCAATTATCACAAACAATATGGGGCTGGTCTTCAACACTGACAGAAACTGATAAAAATAAGGAAGACAGAGAGTGTACTGTTACACTGCACCTCTCCCTCTGCATTTGGAAGAGGATGGGACCACTGTGGGACTGAGTAAGACTTCAGGGGCTCAAACCTACAGGAAGAGGCTGCCTAAAGAGAAAGACCTTGGACTTCCTGATAACTGGGGCACTGATTACCAACCCCAACAACAAACAGGGGGGCATACTTGACCCCTGAAGTTATATAACAGGTCATGTCAGTTCCTTCTGCATACCTTCTGACCCAGCAGTTCTGTTCTCGTTCTAGGAATTTACTGTAAAACAATTAAGGATGTCTGGAAAATAGCAATATAGAAGAATATCACTGCAATATTCCTTTAAGACTGAAAAACTGGACTCAACCTAAATGCCCAGCAACTAGAAACCAGTATGTTCAATTACTGTATATTCCAGTTTGAAGACACCTTGACAATACCAAAAGGACTTTATCTTGTAATCTGTTAAAAGTCTGTTTTCTTGGGGCCCTAGGTGGTTCAGTTGGTTAAGTGACTGACTTCAGCTCAGGTCATGATTTCACAGTTCCTGAGTTCAAGCCCGCAATGGTCCCTCCGCCATCAGCACAGAGCCTGCTTCGGATCCTTTCCCCCTCTCTCCCTGTCCCTGCCCCTCCCCCCCCCCTTACCTCTCTCTCAAAAATAAAACACACATAAAAAAGAAAGTCTGGGGTTGCTTGGGTGGCTTAGTTGGCTAAGTGTCCGACTTTGACTCAGGTCATGATGTCGTAGCTCATGAGCTTGAGCTCTGCATTGGGCTCTCTGCTGTCAGGGCAGAGCCCGCTTAGGTTCCTATCTCCCCAACTCTCTCTCTCTGCCCCTCCCCGGCTCTTGCTTTCTCTCTGTCTCAAAAATAAATAAAAACATCCACAAAAAAAGAAAAAGTCTGTTCTTCTTTAAATATTTTACATCTCTTAAACCAGTGGTTCTCAAACTTTTGGTTTCAAAAATCCAGATTCTAAAGAGCTTTTAATATCTACTGATACGAACCACATTATAAAACTGACAAATTTTAATTTGTTTTCATTTGTTTTAATAAAATTTTTAGTTGCTAATTTGTTAAATTATAAGGGCATTATATTTTAACACTTTTATGAAAAATAGCTATTTTTTCAAAACCAAGTATTTGTTTTACATTTTGCAAATTTTTTTCGTGTCTGGTCTAATTGAAGACAGATTCTCATACCTGCCTCTATATTTAACCTATTGTAGTATCACTTGCCATGTACCTTCTGGAAGATTCAAGTAGACACTTGTGAGAGAAGAGGAGTGAAAAAGGCAAATGATGTTGTCTTATTATTCTAATTTAACTTTGTGGAAACTGAAAAAAACTTGAGGAACCCCAGAGGTCCCCAAACCATACTTTGAGAAGAACTGTTTTAAATCGTGATCTTTTTGGCATATCTAGGATATGGGGTATGGTGGGCTAAGATACATTTCATCTAAGAAAAGAAATACAGAAGGTAATGAAGAAAAGAGAGGAAATTGTGTGGTCTTTTAGCACTTTAAAGTCCTTTCAGCCTTGGGGTGCCTGGGTGGCGCAGTCGGTTGAGCGTCCGACTTCAGCCAGGTCACGATCTCGCGGTCCGTGAGTTCGAGCCCGGCGTCGGGCTCTGGGCTGATGGCTCAGAGCCTGGAGCCTGTTTCCGATTCTGTGTCTCCCTCTCTCTCTGCCCCTCCCCCGTTCATGCTCTGTCTCTCTCTGTCCCAAAAATAAATAAACGTTGAAAAAAAAAAAAATTTAAAGTCCTTTCAGCCTGTTGAAAGGAAGTTACAGGCCAATAAGTCCCAAATGTCTGTGATCTGCCTTCAGCTGGCAGTCTCTTGGGCTCCCCTCCCCCCTTTTTGATTCCGTCAGGGAAACCACCCACACCAAGCTTACAAACGTGACAGACTTCCATCACTAGAGCATGACTGAGAATGACAGCCAGACAACATATGATTCAGGGACAGCTCACCTTAAAACCATCTTAAAAACTCAGGGACAGCTGCTTAAAATAACCTTCGTATGGTATGGACGAGTCTTTAAATTAAGTACATACCTACAAAATCCATTAAAAGATTTTCTCCATCACATTTAAGTGTCAGTAATACTTTTCTATCTACACAAAAGGAAATTTTATAAGAAAAAAAAAGTTATGCTGCCACAGACAATGTTAAAATAATCAGAAAGTTTCGTTCACTCAGTAAATATGTATTAAACGCCTTTGGGTAAGAATGTCAGTTACAAGGTGGGTCCAGATGTAATTTATTTAGGAAAATAAGGTGGACATTATTACACAAACAAGATAATAGAGGTAAAACCATGATTTTGTCAAAATTCCTGGCAAGAACAGGTCCCCAGTAAGTATCTGCTGAACTAACTGACGAAAGAAAAGAAGGAAAGGAGTCGTCACTTTTAGCCAGAGCGCCAAGAAAGAAAAACAGAGATGGTATCCTCCGATGAGAGTTTTCAAAGACAGATGATTTTTAAAGTCAAAGAGCTAAGGAAAGGAGACTGGAGGTAAGAGGAAGAACACCATTCTGAACAGAGGGAATACAGTGATAAGGACACAGAAACAAGAGAGTTCAGAAGTGTTTGAGGAATCACAAATAATGCAGACTGGTTGAAATAAAAGACATGTTGAGGAAAGCGGGAGATGCGGGCGCTGGAGGGATCCTGGGCTGAGTTGTCCAGGAAGCATCCACAAGGTATGAAATGTGTTTTCTTCTGCTTGGTACTTACTTCCCACTAAACGCTCAGATGTCTGCCGAGAGAGGGGTGCTACAGTCAGGCCCAGACCAATTCTCAATTCTCATGAGGTAGAAGAAATAGCCAGTAAAAAAAAAAAAGAGAAAGAAAAGAAAAGAAAGAAAGAAATAATACTGACGGAGCGAAGATGCAGAGGTGGGGAATAATGGGCTCAGAAGTCACAGGTGCGTCTAAGCAAGTGGAAAAGTAGAAAGGTTCTGTTCGAGACATTCTCCTATGGGACTGTAAGCAAAATCTAAACAAATAAATGCAGAAAGCCAAAAGAAAAAAAGAGAGATCAGTAAACTGTATGGAAAATGAAGACCAAGTTGATTAGTATGTACCGTCTGATTGCACTTTTAGAAATGAAAGAAAAGATGTGTGTGTGTACATACATGTGGGGGCAGAGAGCCAATGAGACAGAATATGAAAGATCTAGAATAACATACCATCATTTAAGTCACATTCATGAGCTCTACATCAGCCTTTCTCATTCAGGTTCCTCATCTGACCTACCTAGTACAGAAAACGTTCTGAGTGACTATTTTCTCAGTTCCCCCACGTATGGTAGATAACCAGTTTCTCCCTAGAAGCACAGGAGAGGAGTTAACTTATTACATACAATGGATGCCCTAGGCTGTTGGGGCGTTATTTTTTCCCAGAACCCGGAAGAATGAAGTTTCTCTAGATGGTGTTTTTTACTTGTCTTATAAGACTATGTGGTTAAAAAAAAAAAAAAAAAAAAAAAAGTATTCAAGGAATATATTACATTTGTGCTAAGGAGGAAAAAAAAAAAGCTGTTAAAAACTAAAAGTGTAAGTTAACTATCTGTAAGAAGAGAAAACCGTGGAAACTGATTCAGATAAAGAAAAGTCCCATTCGGGGCGCCTGGGTGGCTCAGTCGGTTGGGCGGCTGACTTTGGCTCGGGTCACGATCTCGCGGTCCGTGAGTTGGAGCCCCGCATCGGGCTCTGTGCTGACAGCTCGGAACCTGGACCCTGCTTCCGATTCTGTGTCTCCCTCTCTCTCTGCCTCTCCCCCGTTCATGCTCTGTCTCTCTCTGTCTTGCAAAAAATGAATAAATGTTAAAAAAAAAAAAATTAAAAAAAAAAAAGTCCCATTTAACAAACTCCACAAGACTCATTTTTTGAGTGGGCTCTTGAAATGAACACACTATCCCAGTCTGAGGCCTGGGAATCAAATATAAGCTTTGTGGCAAATGTACACATTTTGAGGCATCATCTTCCTCTATGGCCTTTGAATTCCCCTCAGAATCTCGCTGCAGGTCCGCATTTCCCTCTTCTCCCTGTTCTAATCGAATCTGCTGAATGGGAAGCTGTCATTAAGAAAAAGAGAAGTTGCATAATTAAATTTTCTTTTCTTTTTGGTTAACTGCTAGAATTGTGAGTCAAGGAAATCTTACTTTTCCATATTTTGTCATGTCTATAAAAAATTATTCCAATTTTTTCTTGCTTTTCAAAACTTGAAGATACAGATTTTAAGCAAGTCCTAATGTTAAACTTATCTTTGCTATAATTTTCTTCTGTGCTTTTTTCTCTAAGTATTAATATTTTCAGGACATTCAATTTTCCTTTAATATTAAAAATTTCAAAATGCTCATCTGTCTCTTTAAGCAATGATTAAAAAATCTTAAGAAAATATATCTAGGATAATATCTTTGATAGGATATAATTTACAATATTAGGGCTATTTGGGAGGTACTCAAAATGTTCATTTATTGACATGATTAAATATATTTATAAAATATCTTAATATGCTGAATTTTTAGAATAAATATAAAACACTGTATGACTGGGACGCCTGGGTGGCTCAGTCGGTTAAACGTCCGACTTTTGGCTCAGGTCCGACTTTGGCTCGTGGTTCATGGGTTTGAACCCTGCATCGGGCTCTGTGCTGACAGCCCAGAGCCTAAGCCTGCTTCAGATTCTCTGTCTCCTTTTCTCTCTGTCTCTCCCTTGCTCGCACTCTCTCTGTCTCTCTCTCTCTCAAAAATAAACATTAAAAAGAAATTTTTAAACATTGTATGATTGAGTAAATCTTTGTGCTCTCTCCAACTGGATCCTATTTATATCCAGTATGTCTATGCATATTGTTGAAAATGACTGACTTTAGAAAACAAAACAAAATTTTTTCACTGTTTATATGAATAGTTTGTGTATCATTATATAGTTACGTTAAATGAATTCTTTGGTTTAGAACAATATTTTTCTGTTAAGTTTAAATCTGCTTAACTTTTTATTTAAAAAATAAATAGTTCACCGTAGAACAGACTCGAATGTTAAATTTAAGCTGTTTGTTTTAGGCTCAAACCAAAAGTTTTTAACAATATGATGGATTTTTCTCAAAAAGGACTATGTTGCATTTTAAATGAGGTTTAGACTAATGAGGCATGAACACTCAAAAACTGTGATTAATGTTTTAAAGAACATTTGTTTCAGATTGTCTTTGGTTTGAAAATTAGCAATTTTTATTTCTGTAAAAAGAATGACATTTATTGACAAGAAAAAGAGTTTTTCTCCCCTTCAAATGAAGACCCACCTTTCAACCAACTGGCAAGAGATTCCCTGTCCTGCTTTAATCAGAAAATGAAAGGCATTAATGACATGTTGCTATTCTGTTTCTGTACCAAATTCTGGCATACTAAAATAATGAGATGCTTGTGATCACAAAAGTCTATTTTACTATAAAGTGATCTTTTTAAAAGAACAAGGGCATAAAATCCACAATAAATACCAAATAATTACTACTGCTAATATTTGAGAGAGTCACAAAGAAAACAACCAAACTTCTTACTCTAAAAGAAATATATTTCTTAGAAAATGAAAATTCAGAGGAAAAAAAGGCTCATAATAACATAAACAATTTCAACAAGGAACAAATAAAAAAGTGCTTCACTAGGTTTCTAGGTATCTCCTACCTTGACTAAACCTCTTTCCTAGAAAATGCTTCAAAATGTGGGAAGGAAGCATTTCACCTAAGATAATTAAAATTCACTCTGGAAAGTGATGGCCAAATCAGGTCAGTTAAATTCACCCTTAGAAAACACAAAGTCATTTAAAACTGTTCCAAGTTGAGAACTGATGTGTCATGATACAATTCTGACAGAAATAAACTATTTTTAAACCCAAAGATAATTGTTTTTAATTCTTCAGAGAATAATGACCCAGAACTGCTAATACATGGAAGAAAATTTCTGACTGCAACTACAGTGCTCACATTCAGTTTCATCAAAGATCTCTAAAACCAAATATTTTACAAATGCAGTGTTCATCTCTTCACCATGGACCCACAGCTTGAGGCCAACAAAGCCTCCTAAATGAGATGTGAACCAAACTTGGAAACCTCTCCTTTTTAAAACTCAAGTTTGGCTTTTAATAAAGACCTAAGCAATGTTTCCTCTAACCAACTTGGCAGACCTCGCAAGCAGACTACACAAACAAAGTCTTTCTGCTTACTCAAAGTTTTCACTATAGGCTTGGAAACAAAAAGCTATACACGGGAACTGGGTCATTCAGCTCAATTCAAAGGTAAGGGTTGTCATTTTCCAACCTACTATTTCTTCTTCTAGACAGCAAGTCATATCTCTCTGAGGTTTTCTCTTTAAAGAATATGATAATTTCTGATACTGTTTATCCAACTTGCTGGCACATTAACAGAAAGTCCTCAGATAGGCCTACTTAACACCAGGTTTCTGACGGAGAACTTCAAGAGGAGACTTAACTGCCGCCAAGCCTCCCGGTAACTTCTCAACATTCTCAAATGGCTCTCGTTTGGATTTCGTGAAGTAAAAAAACTCACCTTTAATAACAGGACATATTTCCTAAAACCCTCTTCCACAAAAAATAGATGACACGAAACTCAATCATAGCAAAAAAAAAAAAAAAAAAAAAAAGTATACCCTTCTACTTGATTTCTCTATAGCTCACACACCTAAAATCAGACAGCAATGAATTAACTTTTTATGAAGTCCTTGTAATTCATCCTTAAAGGAATATACCATATGGCATAGACATTTCACCACACACACAAAAATACACCTGATTAACACTTCTTCCAAATCCAATAACTTAGACTTTTAACCATCCACAGCACTTGAAGTTACAGACAATAAAAATGTAATCACGTGAAAACTCCTGGCAGAATTTTTACTTTTTATACATACAAGTTCTGGAAAACAACCAAGTAAAACTATACTTTTAGTGGAGATCTTCCCAGATAGTTATCTAAGAACCATAACCCTGTTGTCTCAAATGCTCTCATTTCCTTCAGTAGAAACAGTACAAAGTTGATCCTTGAACAACACAGGTGTGAACTGTGCAGGTCCGCTTATACATGGATTTTTTTTTTTTTGATAACTACAGTACAGTACTGTAAATGTACTTTCTCTTCTTTATGATTTTCTTAATAACATTTTACTTCCTCTAGCTTACTTCATTGTAAGGATACGGTATATAATACATACAACCTACAAAATATTTATTATTAGTAAGGCTTAGTAGTTAAGTTTTGGGGGAATCAAAAGTTACACTTGTATTTTCAACTGTGTGGAGGTGGGTGGGTCAGCAACCCTATCCCTGCAACGACCAAGGGTCCACTGTGTATCTTCCTTGTTCTTTTCTTACAGGAAAAGCTGCAATGTTTTTCTCTTAGTTGTTATTCATCCTTCAGACAATTATTCCCAACCCACGCATTTCCCATAAACCAACATAGTTTTGTAGCAAAAGGAGTCTATCGCCATTTTCTCAGGCTTAGCAGTTGCACTAAAATGTGTTTATTAGAATGTGCATTTTTTTGGACACAGATTCATATAATAGTTAGGATTCCTTAATGATGAGAGTCAACATATCATTTTGCCAGCAAGCATTAAAACAGCAACCTTTCAAAATCTTGCCTTATATCAGTGTTTTCAAGCTTTATCAAGAAGACAGGTACTCAGAGCAGGGATATAATAACCTTAAGTGAAACTCTACTGGGAAAAGAGAGATAATGCTCCTATTAGTAATAATTTGACATCACAGATAATGGAGATGGGAAAAGATAGCAACAAATTTTATCATGATAATTTCCTACTGCATTTCTTTTAAACTGGACTTCTCTGGGAAAACCAGTCACCTAAAGAAAAAAAAAAAAAAGCGGATTGTGAAGGACACAGAGAAGTTTGCTTTAGATTACAAGACGTGGGGCCAAATGTGGAAGAAGGCAGCTCAGAGCTGTAGGAAAGAAAGCAGAGTCTGATATGGAAGTAATATTGTGTTAACCACAAATGAGCAGAGCTGGATAATTCTAAGCACATGCTAACTGTCCCAAGGTATAATAAAATGCTCAGCATGTTTTAATTAAATGTGCTTTGACTACACACATGACAGTCCAGGCTGCCAAGATGAAAAAACTCTTTGGAAATGAGAACTTGTGTTCCAAATCGATAGGTACCTATTTTTCTTCCTTTGAGAGCAGGACCTGGGGCATGAAAGCGCTCTCTTGTCCACAGCTGCATCCAACAAGGCCTGAAATGAACATGTAATAGACTTATTTGTCTTAAAAGTTCCTGCAGTGCAGGGACAGGAAGAGCAACTACCTGAAAGTATAATAGAAACAAAGGTCCATCTTTTCTCAACTCTAAAATCCAAGTGCTTTGAAAAGTAAAAGTATTTTTATAACTCATCTGGCAGCAAACACTGGTCTGTCCTAAACCTAAAAGTATTTTTGTAATTCTTTATAATTCATTTGATGGCAAAAACCTCACCTGAATGGATACAAGAATATTTACAGTCTTAGGGCACCTGGGTGGCTCAGTCAGTTGAGTGTCCAACTCTTGATTTTGGCTCAGGTCACGATCTTATGGTTCGTGGGTTCAAGCCCCACGTCAGGCTCCACACTGATAGTGTGGAAACTGCTTGGGATTCTCCCTTTCCATCTCTCTCTGCCTCTCCCCCACATGCTCTCTCTCTTTCTCAAAATAAATAAACTTAAAAAAAAAAAAGAATATTTACAGTCTTGACTTATTCTGTTGGAGTGTGACTGTTCATTTCACTGCAGAAATATCAATGTATGACTACAGAGTGTTTTCTCAAACATTGCTGGAGTGTCATAAAATACATATATATGAAATGTATTACCATTCTAAAATCTGGAAAATTCTAACACACATCTCTTGATAAGTGATTACAGATCCACTACTGTTACTATTATTTATAGCTGACCATGTTAAGACACATGCGAGAACAGGCCACTGTTCTGCTAGATTCTCTCCAATGGCTTCCTACGTCACGCAGAATAAAAGCCAAACTCTTTACAAATGCCTACAAGATTGCTACTCAAAGAGAACCACAACATTGACCTCACCTGGTAATTTGTTGGAAATGCGGAATTGCAGGACCAATTCCCATCTATGAGTCAGAAACTGCATTTTCACAAGACCCCCAGCTGATGTGCATGCATGTGATTTTTTGGAAGTGCTGACCCACAAGACTCTGGAGGGTTCTTCGTACCTTGCTAGGTTCACCTCTTCTTTCCTCTCACCTACTCCTCCCCAGTCTCTGGTTTCCTTGCCATTTATGAAACATAACAAGAAACACTTCCAGGTAGCTGTTTCCTAGAACTGGAATGTCCTCCCCGCAGGTATCTCTCCTGACTTCTCCCTCACCTGCTTCAGTTCTTTCCTCTAAATGAGGCCTTCTCTGTCACCCTATCTAAAATGTTCAAAACCCCCTGACAATTCATATTCTTCTATTTCATTAGTTGTCATATTTTTTCTCTTTAGTACCTGTAACTATCTAAAGTACCAACACTTTACCAAATTCTGTTGTTTTTTTGTCTCTTCCCAGTAGAATGTAAGTTTCATGAGGGCAAAGAATCTGTTTTTCACAGTGCCTGGAACAGCAATTTTCAGTGTGGTCTGTGGACCTCGTGGATCACTGAGACTCTTTCAAGGGGATGCACAAGATCAATTTTCGTAATTATACTAAGAGGTTATTTGCTCTTCTCACACTCCGTGCAAAAGCTGTGGTGGGTAAAACTGCTGGGCTTCAGTGCAAAGCAATGCAGTAGCACCAAACTATCAGCTGTCACTGTACCCTTCACCACCACATGCAATCAGGCTTTAAAAAAATTCAAGGGGCGCCTGGGTGGCTCAGTCTGTTAAGCGTCCAGCTCGGCTCAGGTCATGATCTCACAGCTCGTGGCTTCGAGCCCCGGGTGGGGCTCTGTGCTGACAGCTCAGAACCTGGAGCCTGCTTTGGATTCTGTGTCTGCCTCTCTCTCTGCTCCCCCGCACCCCTACACTCATGCTCTGTCTCTCTCTCTCTCAAAAATAAACAAACATTGGGGCGCCTGGGTGGCGCAGTCGGTTAAGCGTCCGACTTCAGCCAGGTCACGATCTCGCAGTCCGTGAGTTCGAGCCCCGCGTCAGGCTCTGGGCTGATGGCTCAGAGCCTGGAGCCTGTTTCCGATTCTGTGTCTCCCTCTCTCTCTGCCCCTCCCCCGTTCATGCTCTGTCTCTCTCTGTCCCAAAAAAATAAATAAACGTTGAAAAAAAAAATTAAAAAAAAAAAATAAACAAACATTAAAATTTTTTCTAATTCAATTTCACTTAATATTCTTGATGAAGGAGTTTAAAAAGCATTAATTTTATTAAATCTTGACCACTGAGTATGTATCTTTTTAATATTCTGTGTGAGAAGAAGAGAGGTGTGCACAAGGCATCCCTACAGCAGGATATTATCTGGGGGAAAAGCATATGTGAGATTATTCAAGCTGTGAGGTAGACTAGCTGCAGTTTTCTTCAACACCATTTCACTGGAAAGAAGGACTGACAAACTGTGTCTATTCAGACCTGGCTATATCTGGTAGATATCTTCCTGAAAATGAACAAAGTTACTTTCTCACTTCAATGACAATAACTGACCATATTTATTGCCAGGCATAAAATCCAAGCTTTCAAATGAACATTAGAATTTGGAGCAAATTGTATCCACCATTATGAGCCTGACAGTTTGTTAATATTTAAAGACTTATCTCATAAGATTGATAGTGATATTAAAGAATGTGATTTGTTAATACACTGTATAGTGAAATGTGCTAACATTTGTAAAATCTGTGTAACTCAATGAACTAATGTTTCTGAAATGACAAAATACATTATAGTACAAAACCGTGCATGGGTGAAAGATCTAGTCAGACAAGATAGACCAACGTATTTTTTTTAAAGACTTTTTATTTTATTAAGTAATCTCTCCACTCAATGCAGGGCTCAAACTCACAACCCTGAGACCAATAGCTGCATGCTCCAACTGAGCCAGCCAAGCACCCCTAGACCAATGGATTTTAATGTAACACCATGAAACGTTCACTGATACGGTTTCAGAGTCTACATTTCAACTGACCTTGAAGAAACTACCACTTGTCAAGTTTTAGTGTAGTATCAAAGAATAATCACTATTTTAAAAGATTATTGGGGCTCCTGGGTGGCTCAGTCAGTTAAGCGTCTGACTTTGGCTCAGGTCATGATCTCGTAGTCCGTGAGTTCAAGCCCCACATCAGGCTCTGTGCTGACAGCTGGGAGCCTGTAATCTGCTTCGGATTCTGTGTCTCCCTCTCTCTCTCTGCCCCTCGCCTGCTCGTGCTCTGTCTCTCTCTCTCTCTCTCTCTCAAAAATAAACATTAAAAAAATTTAATAAAATAAAGATTATTAAATACTTCCCCCTTTTCCAACTACATACTTGTATAAGGCCAGATTTTCTTCATATACTCCAATCAAAACAACACATCACAACAAATGACTGCAGATAGGAGCTTTCTTTTAAGCTAGACATTCAAAGAGTTTGTAAAACTGTAAAAGAATGCCACTCTTCTCACTACTTTAAACATATAGTTATTTTCATAAAATTTTGTGTTAACATGTAATGGGTTTATTATTATTTTAAAATCAACTGATAATTTTTTTTTTAGTTTCTCAATTCTATTTTCAAAAATAGCAAACAGCAATACATGTGACCCACATAAACAAATGCTCCTTAGGTTCCGTGGTAATGTTTAAGAGCATTAAATGGGTCCTGTGATGAAAAAGTTTGAGAGCCACTGGCCTAAGACAATACCTAGTAGGTAGCAATAAATTTTGTGGCACTGAACACTTGCATTGTGCTTGGCTCTTACTAAATGCTTTCACACTTACTTCGTTTATACCTCAAGAACAACTTTATAAGGTACTGTTACCATCACCATTTTCTAGATAAGAAAACCGGTACTTGAGAGAGACGAAGGCATTAGCTTAAAGTCGCAAGCAGTGGCGCCAGCACTTGAGCTGAGGTCACGTGACTCTGGATCGCATGCTCCTGGCTGCTACCGATACTATGATAAAGGCATGCTATGTTAGAAACAAGATCAACGGTGCGAAGCCAGGTGACTAAACTTAAAAATATGAAGGCACTAAGAAGGAGTCAACATAAAAAGTGAAATGCATTAGGAGGAGAACATCTAAGGAGGTTCATGTGAGCAGAAGAAAGGCCAGGCCAACTTCTTGGAGGCAGAATGCAAATGTTTCAGGAAGTACTTCAAGCATAGACCACATGGCACAACTACTATCACAGGCTGAAGAAGGACAATAAAAACCCTAAGATGTCTACTTGGTTTCCAGACTGGCTTCCAAGGATAATAAATCCCTTCTGGTCAGATTCACTCCTGACACTATTAAAGTCATCTTACTGCTGTTGGTTTCCCTGTAGCTCAAGCTTGAGTATAACCTTCAATGAAATGTTCAGCATGCTCTTTGGTTGCCACATCCAAACAGAGTTTCCACTTATCAATTTGGGTTGCCACCTATAAAGAGACTAAATCTATGAACTCCAAGAAGTGCCTCCTCTCAAGCCTACAGTAAAGTGATATCCTGAAGTTTTGTCATCTTTTAAAAAAATTTTTTTAATGTTTTTATTTATTTTTGAGACAGAGCATGAGCAGGGGAGGGGCAGAGAGAGAGGGAGACACAGAATCCAAAACAGGCTCCAAGCTCTGAGCTGTCAGCACAGAGCCCAACACAGGGCTCGAACCCACAGACTGTGAGATCATGACCTGGGCTGAAGTCGGATGCTCAACCGAGCCACCCAGTCGCCTCTAAAGTTTTGTCATCTTGATTGGATTAGTGACAAGAAGGGCATTTAATGTCTGCATTTTATGAAAAAGTCCTGTAAGGCCAAGAACAGTAATTTCTTCCCAGCTTCAAATCTTCCTAAGCTAAAAATTGCTGCTAGAATATGCAGATACACTTTTCCACAGTCTTGAAAGTTCTACTTCCTGTAATATTTAAACCATGAATCACTCTTGCTAAGGATGATTAAAAAAGGAGTGAGCTAGGTTTGGGAAGGAAAAACAGAAGATGAAGTGGGTGGCAGATCAGTAGCCACGATGTAGCGATGTAGCATTCAGATCGACAGTGGATGTCAGGGCGAAAACAGCAAAGTCAAGTCCTGGAACTGTTTTCCCCATTCAATTGGGACAGAGGTCAAAAGTCAGTTACAGTGTTCACTGCTGTGTTAATATGTCCGATGTTGAGACTGTGACGAGTTAAGCTTGACAGCGCTAATCAGGAGGTTTGAAAAAGTCTGACTCAACTCTACATATGGAAGACCTGAAATAGAAAAGTATAACCTCTTAATATGTACAGTATCTGCAACAATGAAAAACAATGAATTTATAAGCATATTCTCAAAATTTGGGGAGATCCTAAAAAGCTCCTAGGATATAAGGAGGTAAGAATAATAACTACTGTTCTTTCTCTGGTCTTCTATCTTCATTTTAGTTTAGTGACTATAAAAAGAAAATGAAGAGGGCTTTCATAGCTTCACCAGTGATCTAGGATTACCCTAACACTGGAAACCTTCAGTTCCTCAAACACCAATTCTTCTACGTGGGACCATCAAAGTAAAAGTCTAAGATCAGAAAGAGAATGCTGGATAACTGACGATGCTCGCTGGTATTTTCCAGAGTTGAGTGGGCTGGTGTCCAATGATCATGCCTCCTTCCATCACTGCCTATGCTTCAACATATGATATATAGGACTGCAACAATTCAACATTTTGCTAGATCATAAGACAGAAAACATGTAAATGAAACACAATTATTAGTATTTAAGATTCCACAGAATACTGTGGTCTTTTTGCACGACAGCAATGGACCAACTTAGACTGCTCAAAGCCCATTCCCAAAACACAATTTTCTTAGGAAGGGCAGAAACCAGGAACAGAAGCTAACATTATATCCGCTAGTGTCTGGGAAACTAATGACTGAAACAAAGTTGCAGGATGTTTTTCTATGAATAGATCAAACACTCAAAAGAACCAGGATGGGTGGGTGCTTCACCCAAGAGTACTCAGGAGGAAGAGGAATGATACATTGTCTGCTAGGCCAGTGTTAAGTTTCAGAAAGGAGGAGAGGACCTGCCCTGTACTAGCTTTGTCAGAACTGGTTACAAGTATGGACTCTGTCTGTTGGACTAGTGCTTACTAATTGTGTGTCTCACCCTGGGAAATGAATACTAGCTGTTATTATTAGAAAAAAAATTAACTTGATTCCTGAGGTAACAGACATTAAGGAAATTCGCAGGGAAAGAAATGTAGATGTCACTAGGAAGATTTTCATAGACAGTCTTCAGAACATGTAAGGTGCCCTAACCTAAGCCATTACCTAACAATATTCCTTTTTGTCATTCTGCCACGAGCATTTCCTAAGCTACTGAACATCTTCTGTAGCATACGTGACAAAGAGTTTAACAGAAAGTGATCATCTGATTTGGAGTCAAAGATGTTTAATTCAATTCCAGCCACCATTTATCTGTTAAGACTTCACCCCCCCCATGAACATGACAATTATATATATGACAACCTATGACATATATGCCAATATTACGTATCATAAATATATAGTTATATATATTACAAACATTTATATATATATACATGTATGTGTATACGTGTGTGTATTTATATATATATAAAAATAAATATATAAATATATAAATAAATATATAAATATATATAATATACATATAAAATATATATATATTATATATGTAATATATATAATATATATAATATATATAATATAAATATATAAATAAATAAATAAATAAATAAATAAATAAATATATATATATATATATATATATATCAAGCATGGGCACAGTAAAAAAACAGGTTCTGGTTAAAACTGTATGCAGAAATGTCTGAGTTAAACCAGTGGCAGGGATCCTTTATACAAAGACACCTAGGACTCCGTGAATTCCTACCAGCTCTGATGGGAAGTAAGGACTACTACCACGTAAACAGAGAACCTGGAAGTCTCTCCAGATACCACACTTTCAATGTCCTTATGTAAAGAATGTCACTTCTTTTTTCCCTCACTTCTACTTCAGGATCAGAAAGAATACTGTGTCAATGCCCCCACACACTTCACACATGAAATGTTACAGTCCAATAGTTTTACCAAAATGAAAAGCAAGATGATCAGTTTATTTTTAAATATCTAAATAGAGTCTTCTTTTAACTCCAGACTTGATACAGCTTTCTAATAAGCAATATTATTTGTTACTCAAAAAGCAGACTGAATGATTTATGTCATGCAGCTGTGAACAAGCATTTTGTTGGAAATACTGTGCATGCTTTACTGCACTAACATTGTTAGAATGCCCTCAAGGATGCTGAATACTACGGATTGGAAAACAAAAGGTCATTGTCACAGGAAAATGAAAAAAGACTTATCTGATTCAAACCAACATCAAGCACAGAGAAATGACAACAATATAGAAAAACATTTCATGTGCCTTTATCAGTCTGTAAAGGAGAGTTATTTATCTCTAATAAGACTTACAATTCTTGTAATATATCATAACAAAAATAAATGAATTCATTTAATTGTTCACAAGTGACAATTAGATCACATGCTGTTTTCTCATAAATTTAAAAATATTTGGTGTACCTTTGAAAGTCAGTGCAAATATGCTGGTAGTAAATGTTTTCCCAACAGCAATGAAATGCTCAAATTTAAAGGTAAAGTAATTTCATTTATATCATTAATATATACCCATACATGAGACCAGATTATTTCACACATACTATATGTGTATATGAAATAAACAATTTCAGAAAATTTGAGTCCTCAGTATAAAATATGTGCCTGCGATTTTTTTAAATGTATATTTATTTTGAGAGAGAGAGAAAGACAGAGTGTGCGTGTGTGTGTGTGTGTGTGTGCACTCGTGTGAGCGGGGCAGCGACAGAGAAAGAGAATCCCAAGTAGGCTCCATGCTTTCATGCTGTCAACACAGAGCCAGATGTGGACCCTGATCTCACCAACTGTGAGATCATAACCTGAGTCGAAATCAAGAATCCGACACTTAATTCATGAGCCACCCAGGCAACCCCTGTGCCTGTAATCAAAAACAAACAAAAAACAAAAACAAAAAACCTCTTGATTTTCTATGTAAATAGGCCATAAAAAAATGATAAAAATAACAGGTGACATACTGACAGAAGCTACACTGGCCACTAGGCATTAACTGTCCTAACAAAGTTGCCTAACAGACAAGGAAGGTAATTTCTGCATTTTACTAGTACATGTAATATTTTGTGAAAGCACAGGAAGTTATTTTTTGATATTTTTTTTAATGTTTGTTTATTTTTGAGATAGAGACAGAACATGAGTAGAGGAGGGACAGAGAGAGAAGGAGACACAGAATCCAAAGCAGGCTCCAGGCTCTGAGCTGACAGCACAGAGCCCGATGCAGGGCTCGAACTCACAGACCGCAAGATCATGACCTGAGCTAAAGTCAGATGCTCAACAGGCTGAACCACCCAGGCGCCCCTGAAAACACAAGAAGTTTTAAGAAAACTCCTGGTGTCAAACAAATGCATGTTATTAACCTCACCATTTTATTCCCCCTACTACTCAGCAGTAAAAGGCTGATACAATCAGAAGCAAGCTAGACTAATAATTAAAAGGTATATATTTGTGTTTATTGTATAAATACAAGTCTTGCCTCTAAAAGAAAAGTGTGGGGAAGCAGGGGGAATGGTTTGTTTTTCATATGTTTGAGAATTCTTATTTCTGTGAATTTTTTTCTCCATTTTTTTTTATTTTGAGAATATCCAAGCCTACAAAAAAATGAAAGAATAAGTACATTGTTTAGTGCATCTTTCATCTAAATTCACTAATTGCTAACATCTGCCCCATTTGTTACCTCCTCCCTCCTCTAACCCCCCAAAACAATTTCAGAGTAAGTTGCAGGCATCACAAAACTTCACTCATACATAGTTTAGCATGTATATCCTGAAAACAAAAATTCTCCTATACGCACACAATACCATTCTCACACCCAAGAAATTTAACCCCCTTGTAAGCCAGGGAAAACAGTCATCGCTATTTACTATCTGGGTCCATGAAACTTTTATTTTACTTTTTGTGTATTTAAGTCATTTTTGAATAACCTACCAGTTCAAGACTAAAAGGAGAGTGAAAAACAACCTATTATAAATTTAATAAGTATTTAAACATGGCAAGCCCAAATTTGATTCCATATTTTTCTGCTTTGAAAATAATATGTCTTGACATTATTTTCTGAATACAACTAGTTGCTCACCAACAGTCCTACGTGAACCTACATATTCATTTTGTAAGTACTGACTCCAGGTCTCAACTACATCTGTAATAGAATGTAGCTTCTCATTGAAGTACTTTTTCTTGCACTTACATTGTCAAAATGCAATATTTCATATTTTAAAAATATCTTCTTAATGTTCTAGCTTATAACTATTTCTGGTTCTTCCTCTTACACTTACATCTTCAAAACATAACACTTCTGAAAACTCAGATGGCTCACAGTTTTGTCGGAGAGAGGAGAGTCATCTTCTTTGCTCCATAATTGCAAAACTTTTTAGGTTTGTAAAAACTAATTAAAATGACCAATCCAATAAGTTTGTCATTTCCACACCATCTCTTTCCTTCCTGTCACTTCTGTACACACACCTATCTTAAGCACCTGTCCAGTTAAGAACTGTATCAGGTGTATTCAAGTGCGCAGGCATCGGGAAAGATGAAAAAACTAACACCCTCTGTCCTAATAGCAAAATGGGATGGTCCCGATTCTTGATGCAAAATATGATGCAATGAAATGTTTCCTGTTGAATGACTAACTGGATATTAATACCTGATTTCCTTTTTTCCTTAGACACATACTGTTCATTGTCAATTCTTGAGTTTGAGAAAATTCGCCTAACAATTAGTTGGCACTTTTTTTTTTTTCCTATAAGCGGCCAGATAAGGAGCCAAATATCTTCAGCTTTGCAAACCAAACCACCCTTGTCTCGACTACGTAACTCTGCCTGTACAGTTGGAAAGTAGCCACAGACAACATTAAACAAATACGCATGGCTTTTCCCAGTAAAATCTTACTTTGGGAAACAGGTAAGCTGGCTTTCTGACCCTGGACCTTGGATATCATCACTTGATAATTTACGTTCTTGGATTTCTTCTGTATGATAAATTTAACCATCATCAATAAAGACTAGAGGACTATGATATGTTCATCTTCTCATTTATCTAAGAGTTGTGAAATGTCTTCCTCTGTCAAAATACTTTCCTTTGCCATTACGCGCAGGAAATAAAAAACTCTAAATTTCTAATTGTGTTCAGTGAAGTGTGTTCAGTGAAATTTTAAAACACAACTACAAAGATAGTGACTCCAAGCTTCTCTTATACCTTCTTAAAAGATGATGCAAGGGGCGCCTGGGTGGCGCAGTCGGTTAAGCGTCCGACTTCAGCCAGGTCACGATCTCGCAGTCCGGGAGTTCGAGCCCCGCGTCAGGCTCTGGGCTGATGGCTCAGAGCCTGGAGCCTGTTTCCGATTCTGTGTCTCCCTCTCTCTCTGCCCCTCCCCCGTTCATGCTCTGTCTCTCTCTGTCCCAAAAATAAATAAACGTTGAAAAAAAAAAAAAAGATGATGCAATACTTTGGGCAGCACAGTAAGAAAACTGGACAATGACAAAACAGCAAGCAAGTATTCCACAACCACAGTGTTCCTCTGTTTTCTTGTTAATTTTAGGGTTTTTTAGCATAATTGAGAATAAAACTGATAAGTAATGATGAAGTAATTCCTAGGATGAGAAAGTGGCAAAATGTTTCAAGATACAGGAAAGATAAGATCATAAAAATCCCTTAATGTATCTTAGATTTATAAAGAAACCCATATGGTAATGGCAAAATATTGTTCTATTTTTTAAAAGGTAAAATTTCCTTTGTTCTTTAGAAGATCCCTAACAAATAGCTAGAACGTCCCCAAAAAGAAACTCAATAATTTTTTTTTTTTTTTTTTTTTTTTAAATTTTTTTTTTCAACGTTTATTTATTTTTGGGACAGAGAGAGACAGAGCATGAACGGGGGAGGGGCAGAGAGAGAGGGAGACACAGAATCGGAAACAGGCTCCAGGCTCTGAGCCATCAGCCCAGAGCCTGACGCGGGGCTCGAACTCACAGACCGCGAGATCGTGACCTGGCTGAAGTCGGACGCTTAACCGACTGCGCCACCCAGGCGCCCCGAAACTCAATAATTAATACTGAATAAAAAGGACCCTGACGGCATGTCAAGATGCAAACACATCATCAAATATACCCAACTACGTGAAAATGTCCTTTTGTGTTTTGATCCAGGATCCGAAGTTCATGCATCACATTTGGTTGCTATGTCTTCTTCGTGTTCTTTAAACAAGAACAATCTTGCTCTCTACCTTTTTAAAAAATCTTTCATGACAGTGACATTTGTAAGAAACCTGTAACTTGTCTTGTAGATGTCCACATTCTGTATTTCTGTGATTACTTCCTCATGATTCAGATCAGGACCTGTTACATACTTTTCCAGTCCCTTGTTTAAAAATTATTAAGAATTGCAAGATGGCAACGGCACAGCATTAAACCCAAAGCAAGGTTCTTCGGAGTGTGGAGCCGTGTGTGACTGCTCACCTCCACATACCCACCAAGCCAGTCAGGATTCTGAATTAGCATTTCTGCAAGCCTACCACACAGATAATGATTTAGACTCCCCACTGTATCACATAGGAGACATAGCCATTTTGTAAATATTAATTCCAGACTTCAAATACATCTCTAATCAGTTCTAGTTTATCAGGACTTCTGGTTCATTTTAACTAGCATTTGTGAAAATGCAATAAAGACTCTAGATTTAAAATACATCTTAATAGGGGCGCCTGGGTGGCTCAGTCGGTTAAGCGTCCGACTTCAGCTCAGGTCATGATCTCACGGTCCGTGAGTTCGAGCCCCACGTCGGACTCTGTGCTGACAGCTCAGAGCCTGGAGCCTGTTTCAGATTCTGTGTCTCCCTCTCTCTCTCTGCCCCTCCCCTGTTCATGCTCTGTCTCTCTCTGTCTCAAAAATAAATAAAAAAAACATTACAAAAAAATTTAAAAAAATACATCTTAATAAACTGTACCTAATGTGAAATGTAGTTAATGATACACAGTAATTTTAAATTGCTCCCAGCATACTATCCTTACCCTTCCATGCTGACTGGAATAAATTCATAACATAAAATAAAATGTTTTCAAAATATCTTGGAAATAAAAATGATACCCAAACTTTTAGTGACTCAAGAAAAGAAAATGTGCATCATCGTCAATCAGATAAAATCTCACCCATCAAACACATACCAAGTGCCAACTATGGATGAGATCTTGGACTAAGTTATACAGAAAGGAATATGAGTAGAACACAGTCCTATACTGGAGAGTTCCATAGTTTAGGGCTGACAAAAGACACGAAATATTCACAATGCAGTGTGAGGAATGCTACAATAGAGTTACTAATACCAGGAGAGCCAATTTCAAGCCCAGACTCGGCCATTTACTAAATTTTAAGAACACCCAGCACATTTGGCATAGGATTCAGTGGAGTCACAATAAAAAAGGAAGAGCTCTGGAAACAAAATTATTAAGTGATATAGAAAAATGACAGGTATTATCATCATCAAGCATAATAACTTGTTCTTGATACACATAGTGATTATTTCATTTGATAACATACTCATGAGTCATGGGTGGTTTCCCAGATGATACATTAGGTATGGGTTTTAAAAGAAAGCAAGAGGAGGGGCGCCTGGGTGGCGCAGTCGGTTAAGCGTCCGACTTCAGCCAGGTCACGATCTCACAGTCCGGGAGTTCGAGCCCCGCGTCAGGCTCTGGGCTGATGGCTCAGAGCCTGGAACCTGTTTCCGATTCTGTGTCTCCCTCTCTCTCTGCCCCTCCCCCGTTCATGCTCTGTCTCTCTCTGTCCCAAAAATAAATAAACATTGAAAAAAAATAAAATAAAAGAAAGCAAGAGGGGCGCCTGGGTGGCGCAGTTGGTTAAGCGTCCGACTTCATCCAGGTCACGATCTCGCGGTCCGTGAGTTCGAGCCCGCGTCAGGCTCTGGGCTGATGGCTCAGAGCCTGGAGCCTGTTTCCGATTCTGTGTCTCCCTCTCTCTCTGCCCCTCCCCCGTTCATGCTCTGTCTCTCTCTGTCCCCCCAAAAAAATAATAAATAAATAAATAAACGTTGAAAAAAAAATAAAAGAAAGCAAGATCAACTTAATAATGTCACCCAAGCTAAAATCTCTGTCCTCTCTGTTCTTCTTTCTCTACAGCCAACCCAGATAGGCAGGTTCTGGCCACCCATAACCCGCAGGGTACGAGGCAGTATTTGGACTGTAGGTAGGATTAACATGGCACATCTTTCTAAAGCAATTTGACGCTAAGATTTATAATTCTTAAATTTTTGTATTCCCAGCTGACTCTTGCTCTTCCCTAGGGCAAGGGGAGGTTACAAAAGCCCTAAGAATAGAAATGCTTCCTAACAAAAAACATAACTGGAACCGTTGGCACTTTTATGTTATTAGGGTATTATTCTTGCTGTCAAGTCTAAGTGAACAATAAAAGCTAATGCTCTGAGAAAAAGACAGACTAGTAACACTAACCAACACCACCTCTGCTATCTTCAGTTCACCAAGAAAGTAGAAGGACCCAACAGCAAGATTTAGAAGGGGAAAAAAAAAAAGTTTTCCCCTAGAACCCATGTTTTGTTTGTTTGCTTGTTTACTTGAAACAAAAACCCTCACAAAGTCCCACACATCAGTTCAATTTTCTGCTGCAACTACATTTCATCAGGTTTATAAACACTCCTTCTCTGACACTGTGAGTTCCTGTGATATAAAAATAGCTGATGTCCTGTTTTTGCATGTGAAAATTTACAGTATTATGATTTTAAAACAGTTTTCAAACGAGAGCATGGTTAAAAAGGAAAAGGGTGCAAAATTAAGCTTACAGCACATGTGGAGGTACAAATGATTACCAAAAAAAAAAAAAAAAAAAAATTCAGGGGCGCCTGGGTGGCTCAGTCGGTTAAGCATCCAACTTCAGCTCAGGTCATGATCTCACAGTTCGTGAGTTCAAGACCCACATTGGGCTCTGTGCCGACAGCTCAAAGCCTGGAGCCTGCTTCGGATTCTATGTCTCCCTCTCTCTATCTCTGCCCCTCCTCGGCTCACGCTCTGTCTTTCTCAAAAATAAACAAACATTTTTGGGGCTCCTGGGTGAGCTCGGTTGAGCGTGCGACTTCGGCTCAGGTCGTGATCTCGCGGTCCATGAGTTCGAGCCCCGCATGGGGCTCTGTGCTGACAGCTCAGAGCCTGGAACCTGCTTCAGATTCTGTGTCTCCCTCTCTCTCTCTGACCCTCCCCCGTTCATGCTCTGTCTCTCTCTGTCTCAAAAATAAATAAACGTTAAAAAAAAATTTTTTTTTAATAAATAAACATTTTTTAAAAAGAGAGAAAGAAATTCAGAAAATAACTGGTTTTCTTTTTTTTTTTTAGTGCTAGTTTTTGAGAGAGAGAGAGCAAGAGAGAGAGAGAGAGAGAGCTCGAGCAGGGGAGGGACAGAGAGAGAGACAGAGACACAGAATCCAAAGCAGGCTCCAGGCTCTGAGCTGTCCACACAGAGCCGGACGCGGGGATCAAACTCACAAACTGTGAGATCATGACCTGAACTGAAGTCAAATGCTTAATGGACTGAGCCACCCAGGAGCCCCTACACCTGGTTTTCTAATGGTGATTAGGATGCTACGTTTTTCATCACCCCAACTAATGAATCAGTCATAATTTGTAGTCATCATCTCAAAAGGCATAAGATGTACTTAAAAACTGACTTTAAAATGGACAAATCGTTGTGAACAAATGAACCTGAATATTTATTTATATTTTCTATATGCACACCCTCCTTGACTTAAGATGGTTCATCTTACGATTTTTCAACTTTACGATGGTGGGAAAGCAACATGCATTCAGTAGAACCATACTTTGAGTTTTGAATTTGGATCTTTCCTGGGCCAGTCATGTACAGGAGGATCCTCTCTCGTGATGCTGGGCAGCGGCAGCCGCAGCTCCCAGTTGTCCAGCAAGCACCAAGGGCAAACAACCGGTAAGCTTACGGCCATTCTGTTTTCCACTTTCAGTACAGTACTCAATAACGTACATGAGATACTCAGTGCTTTCTTATAAAATAGGTTGTGTGTTAAAGATTTCCACCCAACTGTAAGCTAATGTAAGTGTTCCAAGCACTTTTAAAGTAGGTGAGGCAAAGCTATGACGTTAAGTAGGGTAGGTGAATTAAATGCATTTTCAACTTACAACGGGTTTATTGGGAACAAAATCCTATTTAAGTGGAGGAATATCTGGATAAGAAATACCTGCAAATGAAACTATCACTCTTGGAGCACCTGGGTGGCTCAGTTGGTTAAGCGTTCAACTTCGGCTCAGGTCATGATCTCATGGTTCGTGAGTTTGAGCCCTGCATCAGGCTCTGTGCTGACAGCTCAGAGCCTGGAGCCTGCTTTGGATTCTGTGTCTCCCTCTCTCCCCGCCCCTCCCCCGTTCGCTGCCTGTCTCTCAAAACTAAACATTAAAAAAAAATTGTTTTAATCAATAAAACATTAAAAATGTTTTTAAAAATATCACTCTTGTAATGAGTTTATAATCACATAAATTTGGCAGGAAAAACCTCAAAGATATTTTCCAACTAAACCACTAAAAACTGCCATAAAGGTCAGTTTAAGAATCATTGTGAAACGTAAAATTTGGCCAAACTCTGTGCTTTGTGTATAGTTGAATCCACATTTGGCAAAAGGAGGAAACCAAGTTAGAGCAAGGTGCCATCATCAAATGACATCCTTCAATGTGCTCAAAGATCTATTTAAGCAGCTGGTTGAAGAAGCTAACCTGGCTCTTTAACTTCACGTTGGATAAGAATTTTAATAATCCGGTATTTGTTCATCTTCTTATAATAATATCTACACGGATATGTCATTTTGTGAAGTGCTTGATGACAGAGCACGAATTTTGAGACCTACTAAAAAATTCATGGGCATATATCCAGAAATTGGGCTAAAAAGAAGACAGGCTAAATTGTGGAAAGGTTGTCAGCAGCAGGGCCATTGAGCACCCCAGAAGCCACTTTATCATTCACAGAATCATCATCTTTAGTCACTGAGGATTCCTTTAACAAATATTTTTGAGACAATAAAGAACGTTAACTTATGAATAAGTGACTTTCAGTTTTCCATACAACAAAGCAGTTTACCTTCTCAGCAGATAACGCAAGTATTGAAACTCTTAATTGAAGCACAAAAACACTACCCAAGCTACTCAGCATCCTTCCTGATGGCCGCCTGAACACATCTCACAAAACAATAAAACAATTCATCCCATTTGAACAGATGTATATGAATCTGAACACTCTAATTCAATGCAGTTTTCCAAAAGTGACAATTCATCAGCATTTTGTCCATTAATTAAGGAAAGCAATAGTAAATACTTTTTTTCCAACAGGGAAGAATATTATATTAAAAATAGACAATTATGGAGAATATCAAAATTCCCTAATGTTTTTAAATGTTTATTTCGAGAGAGAGAGAATGCACACGCACCCCTACAAGCAGGAGAGGAGCAGAGAGAGAGGAAGAGAGAATCCCAAGCAGGTTCCATGCTGTCAGCGCAGAATCTGATACAGGGCTCCATCCCATGAACCGTGAGATCATGAGCTGAGCCGAGATCATGAGCTGAGCCGAGATCATGACCTGAGCCAAGATCAAGAGTTGGAAGCTTAACCGACTGAGCCACCCAGGCGCCCCTCTAATTCTCCAACTTTTAAGATAACATTTAGTTCAAAGAAATACCATGCTTATGGTTACATCACTTTATGACACAGAAATGTCCCTCAGCAATCCCTAACTCCATGCATTCATTCTCCTCTACCTCTGGTGGCAAGTGGGAAAACAAATGTAAGGGTATGTTGCTTGCTATAAGTTACTTTTCCCGTAGGCAACAGCACATCCCTTCACCTGGTACCAATCTCTTTCAGGAGTTTAAAATAGTTATATACCAAGAAATTCTACGTTCATTCGTCATTAAAAAATTTTAAAACACAATATTCTCTTACACGTACATATCCCCTCCCATGATATTCACAAGTATTTTACTTGGTTGAACTGCATTCTACTAAAGACTCCAGTATAAAAAAAAGCATTTCAACATCACCAAAAAGAGAAAAACAGCTGTCTAAAGAAATGGGCAAAGCTAGTCTCTACCGTTAGATGTTAGGATGGTGACAAACTCTGGGGAGACATGCTGGGATAGCCGGGAAGGAATTCCAAGGGGGTCTGTCTATGAGGCTGGTAACGTTCATTTCTTGACCAGAGTACAAGTTACATAGGTGTGTTCATTTTGTAATAAAGCATCAAGCTTCTGACTTCTGTATTTTACTTGTTTACTTATTTGTGCATCTTATTTAAATATGCTCATGTATCATGTATTTTTAATGTATCACACACTTTAAAAATGTATCATGTAACATACACTTTAAAAATGAAGAAAAAAAATCCTTGAGGAATAAATCAATATGGCTCCTTACAGTTCCACTGTTCTTAGTATAACATCAGTGGTTCTACTGACCGAGTCTGAGGAGGGTGCCATAATTACCTCGAATAGTGCTTGTCACAGGCCAAAAAATCTCAGGGAGGCTCCACACGTAAATTTAGCATTCCACCGTTACAGAATAGAAGAAGAAATAAGAAAAATGTACCTAAGCCTAGAATCAAGTTTCCAAACTCACGCATTCAGAAAAAACAAGTCAATCAGTCAACTAACTTTAAAGGCAAATCCTTGCCTTGCCTATTACATACATACCTACAATTTCAAAACATGGGATGAAAAAGAACACGAACACATTTCTGTTTAAGCTATTTAATTTTCCCTTGTTTTCAAATGTGTACTATGAACCTAAAGACAGAAGGAAAGAATTCTAGTCCTTTTTTTTTTTCCATTTTCAGAAATATTTTAGAATTTAATTCTAGAAAAAACAAAGTAACTGTTGTTTAAAAAAAACCAACAGGCCTAAAATGGAGTCACATGTGCTAAGTCCACCAAACCCAGACTTAACACCTAAACTAACTGCCGTTTGAACCTTCCCCAAGAATGAAAACTTAACCCATCAGTCTGGAATTTTCCTGGTCAGCACTGGTTAGATAAACCATCTGATAGCCCCTATGTCCCCCACCCCCCTCCCAAAAAGGTGACCCTGCCGGAAATAATCCTTTTTTTTTTTTAAACCCATTTGTGACTTCCTGGCCCTACCCCTTTCTGCCTTTAAAAACCTTTCCTCTTCTGCAGCCCTCTGGAGCCTTTGTATTTGCTAAATGGTATGCTGCCTGATTCATGAATCTTTGAATAAAGCCAATTAGATCTTCAGATTTACTCAGTTGAATTTTGTGTTTTTAACACTAGAAACGGGCACATTTGAAAGTGCAATCTTCATTTTATCAATGGAAAATCAAAGCACTTTAAAAATAAAATCTTAGGATCTCAGTATTCAAAGATGCCAGTGGATGAATCAGCACTGTGTGCTATGTGTACATCCGCTCCATCTGCTCCCCTATTCCATTTCTCTGACCGATGTTTCTCAAGAAGTTCCTTAGCTCAGAAACTAAGTTAGCTTAAATTCAATGTTTACATAAATTCAGCGAAAATTATTGACTTTAAAGAGACTGTGTTTTATAAGCCCATGTAAAGCACATCTTGCGCAAAACAGTATGATGTAAATGATGGCAACATGAAACTCAACACTAAACCCTTGATACAGAAAAGGGCAAGCTAACAAAGGAATGGGTTCACTGTGCAGCCTACCCACAGAACATATTTATTATGCAAGCTTAGCAGCCAGCACATACAATAATTGTTTTAAAAAAGAACCCTTTAGTGATTCTTTCTTCGCATATAATAGATTCCTTCTTCCCAAACCCTCACAAGAATGGTGAAAGAAATGACTACTTTCACAACCATCTAGAGTATTTGGTTTAAGCCTTAATTTAATTTTTCAAGTCTGACTTCCTTTTCAACAGAAAGTTCCTTTTATTGTTCTTATTCCATAATATGCCTTTGATTCTATTGCCTGACCACTTGTCTGATGAGGCTGAGAAAAATCAGACCAATGGAATGCTACAGACCTAAACCTAACTTGCTCTAAATTCTACTGGATATACTTTCCTGTCTTAGTCTTTTATGAATATAGCTCTTTTCGTTGAAATTATGATCAGGATTTCAGGGAACAATAAAAAAAATATAAAACTTCCTTCGGCAAAAATAAATAAAACTTCCCTTAGCAACCTCAACACAACTTCAGTATAATTCCCTTCCCCGACAACGATGTTAATGTGACCAGTAAACATGTAAAATAGTGCTAATTACATGCTAAATATACAGGGGTAAAAAGGAGCCTAATGCAAACCGTGTTAGGATGGATTCCTGTTACCCTTCATTACTGTTCCAGTTATTAAATTTCATTCTTAATTAGAAATTAGATGGGGCGCCTGGGTGGCGCAGTCGGTTAGGCGTCCGACTTCAGCCAGGTCACGATCTCGCGGTCCGTGAGTTTGAGCCCCGCATCAGGCTCTGGGCTGATGGCTCAGAGCCTGGAGCCGGTTTCCGATTCTGTGTCTCCCTCTCTCTCTGCCCCTCCCCCGTTCATGCTCTGTCTCTCTCTGTCCCAAAAATGAATAAACGTTGAAAAAAAAATTAAAAAAAAAAAAAAAGAAATTAGAAATTATATTCCAAGTGTACCTTCCTGATTTTTTTTTTTTTTAATTTTTTTTTCAACGTTTTTTATTTATTTTTGGGACAGAGAGAGACAGAGCATGAATGGGGGAGGGGCAGAGAGAGCGGGAGACACAGAATTGGAAACAGGCTCCAGGCTCCGAGCCATCAGCCCAGAGCCCGACGCGGGGCTCGAACTCACGGACCGCGAGATCGTGACCTGGCTGAAGTCGGACGCTTAACCGACTGCGCCACCCAGGCGCCCCACCTTCCTGATTTTAAACTGACAACAGAACAATTATTTTAGAACAATTACTAATGGCCAGGTCCTCATAAATACCAATATTTTAAATGTTTAGAAACCATGCATGTAAACTACCTCTCATAAGTCATATATATTCTTTAAAATAAGTGTTCAAAGGCAAATGGAATGGAGGCAGCTCTTTGTATTACTCAGGTGCTAGCATTTTCAAGATAACCTTAAAATCTTCAATAAATACTCTTAATTCCTATAATAGAAATGAACACTTTTCAAAATGTTCAATTGAAACTCATCAATTTTAAGGAGTCAAGCCTTCTGGAAACCTAAACTTTGAGAATAAATGATTTACATGTTCCTTCTTATTTTGTTGCTGAATTTCCTTCCTTATGCTAAGGAAAAACTGAGGAAGCAGGTTGGGAAGCGCCATCTTGTGGGCTTCTTAGGAAATATTTTCACTCTATTCACCAGTGCAGTTCTAGAAGCAAATTATTGTAATTATTCAATACAGTATTTTTAACATTCAAAATGTTACTTGAATTTAAATCAAAGTATTCCCTAATGGTTAATTTTCCAAGGTCCAAATGCCAATAACTATAATAAAGTGGCATTTGTAGATTTGGGATAAGATCTTCCTTCTAAAGCACTTGATGATATATTTATAGCCAAACCATCACATTTTATCTTTACAACATCCTCAGGAGTTAAGGCTGGAGAGAGAGATATGTTACACAATAATGAAGCTTGAGAATCTGTATACCAAAGGAATTAAAAAAGCATCTAGGCAGTGGAGAACTTAGAATAAGTCTTATAATTTTGTAGTGTGGCAAAGTCATACAACAGTGCCTCACAAAATAGAAGCCTTTTGTTTATAAAAACTAAATCGAGAAAGTTATCAAGAATTCTAAAATTTAGTGGAACTAATAAATCCACTGTGTGTGTGTGTGTGTGTGTGTGTGCATGCACATGTGCGTGTGTATTTGTGTCTTATGTCCTGTAAGTAAGTTTACAAATTGTGTTAGGAGTTAAGGTACATAGTATATGAAGATGAAAAAACAGAAACAAAAAAATGAAAGACTAATAGGAAAGAAAATGCCCCCAAAGTCACGTTTATATGATTCTCTTTAGACTTTAGAAATAGTGTGATTCTCTCAGCTTACATATTAAGGAAGAAACATTAATTAATATTCTAAATTTACAAGTGGCCTGGAGTTGCCTTGCCACCAGCCCAAGGATATGTGTTCTTTGCCCCACACAGTGCTTTTTCTAAAGGCCCAAGTTAAACACCAACATTTAAAATCAGGAACCTCCTCAGCATTCCCTATTGTCTGTTACCCATCTGCCCACTGAAGGCATCTGAGCTGTGGGCCCTGGCTTACATTTTTGTCTTTCTAACTTAACTTTTCCTTCAGGGTTCTTTTTCCTGGTACTTTTTGGTGGGGGAGTGCGTAATGACATTCAAGCTCGGGCTATGTCTGCTTGAGGGTTCTTCCCCAATTTTCTACGCGGGAGGGGCTTCGTCTCAGTCCTGCTAATGGCTCCTGAAGCAGCAATGCCTAGAGGTTTACAGAATATTCATCTGTTTTAAACTACGTTCCGAGATGCAAAAGTTTGAGAGAGCTTTCTGCTTCACAAAGGGAAACCCAAGCCTACTGCTGGTGTGAAGGACTACAGAGATTTGTGTTAATGGTTTGACATTTTCTTTGTGGGAGGGGGACAAAGTCCAACTACTTGGGCGAAAGAGGGGAGAACATCACTTTGGTAGAGCCGAGGCTGATTTAAGATTTGACAGCATCTTAATTTCTATAGCCTCCCACATCTGTTTTAATAAAATTAGCCCAGAACACATCATTTTGCTAATGTTGCTAATTATTTTTTCCATCAGCTTTTGATTAAGTGAAAATCATTTCCAAAAATTATTTCTAAATTTTCAAATGCCTCTGTTTTCCTAAGGGCAATTACTATACTTCAAAAACAAGATAAAAGGAAAAAGTTTTGATTAGGAGAGTGAAATCAGAAGGCACCTTGAGCTGAATGAGGTCTCACCCCAAAGGAGTTACATCCTGAGACCCGTGTGCAGTCACTGCTCCCTCCCTCCAGTACCTGAGAGAGAGAGAGAGAGAGAGAGAGAGAGAGAAGGAGAAGAAGAAGAAGGAAGAGGAGGAGGAGGAGTGGGGGTGGGAGGTGGATTGAGGGACACTAAAAGAGAGCAAGAGCTCCTCTGTCTGGAGACACCGAGAACAGCAAGGGAGGGGGCAGCACGACAAAGAGGCTCGCGTCTCTCCAGAAAACTGCAGAGCCATCTGTCTGAAAAATTCAGGATGACAGGCCTCTTAAGTATTCAGCAAGTCTCCCTTCTGTATAGTAATGTCTGTTTCCTTTCTTTAATTACTGTATTAATCCTTCTTGTTCCTTTTTCTTATTTTAAAATAACATCTTTTTCATTTCAACTAAGAGAGTGAATAGACAAGTTGAAAATCCTTTCTCATTCAAGGAAAATACCTGAAAGTGTTCGGTCAACTTCTAAATATTATGATGGATTAAAAAAAAACATGAATTGTGCTTTTGTGCCTCTTACGTGTAACTATATATTTTGCACACATATATAATGAACATCTTTAAAACATTCAAACCTGAGAATATCAACAAATGCCATCCGAAGACTTAAACAGGCACTATCACCCAAAACAACTTATGGTAGTAGATATAGAAAGCAATCTCATCAAAAATTTTTTCACAGTTAAATAAAATACTATTAGCAATCTGTGAAATGTCCCATAAACCAATGATTTCATCTTTTGCGGGGGGGGGGCGGGGGGGTTCAGCACATTCTGAAAAACAATCACTAACATGAGCTTTTTGGTCCACTGCTTTGTGCTTTCTATTCAGCAACTTTAAAGACACGTAATGAGCCATTTTTTTTTTAATTTTTCAAATTATTTATTTTGAGAGAGACAGAAACAGCGTGAGTGGGGGAGGGGCGCAGAGAGAGGCAGACAAGAGAATCCCAAGCAGGCTCCGCACTGTCAGTTCAGAGCCCAACATGGGGGCTTGACTCCATGAAACTGTGAGATCGTGACCAGAGCTGAAACCAAGAGTAGGACACTTAACCAACTGAGCCAACCAGGCGCCCCAATGAGTCATTTTTTTAATGGAAGACGAATATACAAAAGTCCTGTGAACTTGGCTAACCCACCAAGGTCTAAAAGGGAGGCTCAAACGAGGAAAGGCATTCCTTCACACTTCCTTGCTAATAGCCTGAAAAGGTCTAAAAGAACAGAGAACAGATATCAAACCAGAAGTACCCATCATTCCCCTTACATTTAGTGCTGTCTGTCCAGAAGATGGTTTCTGTCTCCAGTTAAATACTGGACACCCAGCAACATTAAAAGGGCCAACAAATGAACCTGGATTCACAAGCCCTGTGTTTGCAGAGCCTGTTTAGTGTTCCTTGTCCTTTTGCAAAGTTGGAAGAAAGATGACGAGGCTTTTTTTTTTTTTACACACTATAAAGCGGTATAAAGCCAACCAGAATTTCACCAGAAACTTTTCAAAAAAGTTAAGCCGACAAAAGTGACCAATCTCTAAGTAAATTGTATGTCTGCCCTTGACATGCAACAATACGGCAGGAATATATATATTTCATCCTTTAAAGACTCAAGATAATTAGACAATAAAAACAATATGAGAGATTATGAGATATGTTTACTACTGCTAACTTGATTAACACATTATAAAGTTGTAGGAAAAATTAATGAGTGCTCTATGTTTCTACCCTGGAAATTGCTAAATTACAGAAGCACTGGGGCTCCTGGCTTGCTCAGTCGGTGGAGCGTGCAACTCCTGATCTCTGGGTTGTAATCTGGAGCCCCACACTGAGTGTAGAGATTACTTACAAATAAAATCTTTTAAAAAAATAAACTACAGAAGTATCATGGTTTAAGAACTACTTTATTCACTTAATTATTTTTTGAGCACCTACGACAAGCGAAGCACTGTGCTAAGCACTGTGAATACAAAATAAGAGAATGAATCTTACCTTCAGACACCATCAGCCTAGAAAATTATAAGGATAAATAACTACTGTGAGAGGAACACACTGGCCAATGTCACAGGAGATGTGCACATAAAATGATAACGAATTCAGAAGACAAGGGATTCCTTTGGAACGGGTGCAGGGGGCGGGGGTATGGACTGAATGAAGTACTGGAAAGAAGGGCAGAGTAACAGCAGGAAATACAGAGCAGGGGACAGATATGGAAGAACTGGCAGGAGCTGGCAGTTGACTGGGTGCAGAGGCAAGGGGAGGGAGGCTGCTTGAAGAAGGAAAGCTAAGGATCCGGCGCTGGGACCGTGTGCTGTCTGGAGTCCGCAGGAAATCCTGACAGAGATTTAGAAGGGGGCCAGGGCGGGGCTGGTGTTAGAGACTCGGGAATCACCCACGGAGTACGCAGTATTGAAGCCGACATACTCCCAAGGGAGAAAGGGAGGCCTGGTCTTGAAAAGCAGACATTTGGGGCAGCAAACAGAGGAGACTGAAGAACAGTGAAAGGGAAGAGAAGGAGTAGCAGGAGAACACAATGCCCTGAGAGACAAGAGAAAGAGGATTCCAGAAAGAGGCAGTCAAAAATAGCAAAGAGTGCAGAACGATCAAATATGAGGACTGAGGGGAAGCCACTGATTACTGGCTACTAAGTGATAAGGCACTTCCGGCCCAACAGAAGCCGAATATGAGGTGGTGGCCGTGACAGGAAGCTCCCCTTGACCAAACCTGAGTCAGGCTCTGCCAGGCCCTCTTCTTGACTAGCGTCAGCCTTGTCCCCAGGTCTTACCAGGCCTGCAACGACATTTGAGCACGAATTCTCCTATGTCAGTTTGGAAAGAACCCTCCCACCTTTGACATCTGATCAAATTCCTCACTCCCACCCTTGATATCTGATCACCCTGACCTGCCCTCATCAAGAATCCTGTTAGGTCAGGTTAGCAAGAGTTCCCCCTACCTTGTCTCCTCTTAGTACTTTTCATCCCCTGACATACCCTGCAACCTGCTCCTTGGCTATAAATCCTCACTCGTTCCCATATTCGGAGTTAAGTTCTCATATTCCCTCTTTCCTACTGTGTTCCTACCACAATAGTCTTGATTAAGTCTTCCTCATTTATTTGTTTTTTTGAGAGGCGTAGGAAGGGCAGAGAGAGAGGGACAGAATCTCTGGCAGGCTCCGCCACCCAGCATGGATCCCGACATGGGAATCGATCTCATAACTGTGAGATGATGACCTGAGACGAAATCAAGAGTCAGATCCTTAATCGACTGCACCCAGGCGCCCCAAACAGGTGTCAGAAATTTTTTTTCTTCAGACTTGTCCTTTTCCCTAGTGCTGGATGACATTCCCAAACACCTAAGTACAATCAAACGCTGTCTAGGAAGAGATGGTGTAGACAGGGTTAATGAGTAAACAGCCACCCAAGAAGAGGAGGTGGGATATACAGAATGCTCTTTCAATAAACTTCTGCCAAGAGATGGAACACTAGTAACTCAGGCTGGTACCCAACAGGGTTCCAAAGCTGAGGAAAGGCTTTCTCACCCTGACCAGGAAAGCATGGCTCTAATGTAAGGGGAACGAGCCAGGGGAGAGGAGGAAACTAATGAGACAAGACGGAGAAAAACAAATTCCCATGGTGATTATTTTCAGCCCTCTCGCATTATATATATATATATATTATATATATATAATATATATATATATATTATATATATATAATATATATATATTATATATATAATATATATATTATATATAATATATATATATATTGTAAATCACCTCATTTCTTTCTGGAACAATGAGAGGTATTAATAAATAACAAATGAAATTTTTCTTTTATGCATTCGGAAATATGAATGTTTAAATCTGTAGCACATTTAAATCTGTAGCTCATGTAGGACGCAGATTTATTATTATGGGAGAAAGACTATATTGTTTTTATTTTCAGACCTCTAAAAGGTTAAGTTAGCCATTTTCATACTGAATTCCTATTCAATTTGATTATGTTCCCTTCTGTGAGGGTAAAACGTGAACAAACCAAGCTAATTTATGTGCAATTCCTTTGTACCACTGAAATGAAAAGGAACAATAGTTTAATGAAGTGGAATCTGTTATCTAATTATGCCAAATAATTTAGAAACATCTGCTGATGGTTAGTAACACTATAGTTAAACCTCAAAGAATCTGCTCCCAGGGAGATTTCCATTTTATTCAAGCCCTTGTAAGCTTCCAGTTGGGAAATCCATATTAGACTATGGAACCAAGAGATGACATAATAGCACCTTTACTGTATTAAAAAAAATTAACAAATGAACAAAAAAATAAAGAGAGGGTGTGCATCATATTGATTTGGGCCCCGAACTTGATTCCCAAATTTAAGAAACACAGTAGCCTACTGTAATATCCAACATTCATTCGAGTATTTATTGAGTAGCTGGGATGCATCAGACACTGTGGCGGCTGTTGAAGATACAAAGAAGAAAGCTCCAACTTTCCCATTATGGAACTTCATCTAAAAGGAAAGACAAGAGAATATGTCTACCAACCACTACGTCACCACATAGTAAGTGGTAGGACAGAGATGTGCACAGGGTACAATGGATGCAGAAAAGGTGAAACTAACTCACAGCAGCAGACTACTTAGAAGAGAAGCCTATTCAAACTGAGTTTTGCAAGATGTGTAGAGATATGTGAGTGCAAAGAAGGGCCTCGGAAATGACTGTGCCAAAGGCACACCGAGTATAATCCTTTCTGGAAACTTCAAGAAGTTCAAGATGGCTGAAGCACATCCTCTTACAGAGGAGACAGTAAGAGATGAGACCAGACAGGTAAGCAAGGGTCCTATCCTAACAGCCTAATATGCAAACTAGGGAATTTGGATTTAATCTTAATGGTGATGGGGACCCACTGGAGAAGTAGGGAAGTAAATTGTTAGACTAACCAAATTTTTAATTTGTTTTTAATTTGTTTAAATTGTTTGTTAAATTAATTGTTAAATTTGTTTAATTTGTTTAATGTTTACTTATTTTTGAGAGAGTGAGAGCACGCATGCACATAAGCAAGGGAGGGGCAAAGAGAGGGGGAGACAGAGGCATCCAAGCTGACAGCGCAGAGCCCGATATGGGACTCGAACTCATGAACTGTGAGATCATGACCTGAGCCGAAGTCAGACACTTAACCAGCGAAAGCCACCCAGGCACCCCTAGACTAACCAAATTCTAAATTTTTTTTTCAACGTTTATTTATTTTTGGGGGACAGAGAGAGACAGAGCATGAACGGGGGAGGGGCAGAGTGAGAGGGAGACACAGAATCGGAAACAGGCTCCAGGCTCTGAGCCATCAGCCCAGAGCCTGACGCGGGGCTCGAACTCACGGACCGCGAGATTGTGACCTGGCTGAAGTTGGACGCTTAACCAACTGCGCCACCCAGGCGCCCCAAGACTAACCAAATTCTAAGAGACAGGTTTAAATTTCCAATTCTGGATTCTAACATAAGAATAACCCAAAATAATAAAGTTAGAAAAAAAAGATAAATGAAAGCAAATGTTTAAACTGATTCAAGGTTGCTCACAGGATAAGTATAGAGAGTGACGGTCCACTAGGAATTCTTCATTCGTTCATTTATTCATTCAGTAAACCTGGACTGAGTACCTATGACATAGCAGACATTGAGCTTACAATCCCTGATATATTTTAAGCGCTAAAAGGGCAGGGGCTAGATCTGACTATAGTCTGGATTACTCCCCGAAGCAGCAGCACTGGTGAGTGTACTTTTCACAGTTTCAGAGTACAAGAGGAAGTATCAAGCATCCAGCACTATTAGAAGTCCATCTGGTTGTTCAACGTATATCCCCGAACTGGGTCTCCACCGGAGCATCCTCAAAGTACAAAATGGCACATTTAGCAACACCCATAAACGGAAATATTGTAGGGCCACTTTCTCAAGTGGATCTTTCTCTTGTGGATCTTTGTTAACATCAACAATAACAGTGATACTGGCATCAGCTACTGTCTATCTTCACCACCGTGTGAAGAACCTCACACACACGATCTCATTTATTTCCGCACAAACGGAAGGAGGGAATTACTCGCCTGCTTATATATAAGGAAAATGAGACCAGAACGTACAGCTGACACTGTATTAACCACAACTCTTTTCCACCCAAATCTGAGCATTTCCTGTACTCCACGCACTATGGAAGTACCCATCTCATAGAGCAAAACCTGATCTTTATCACGGCTTGTAAGGCCCTGCATAATCTGAGAGCCCAAAGCTCCTCCACTCCCCAAGGACAGCTCTGTCTCATCTCCCACTGCTTTCCCTTAGCTTACTCCACTCCAGCCACGTTGCCCTTCGTTCTGTTCCTCAAAATCGTCAAGCGAGCACACCCCTGCCTCAAAGCCTGTTTCACGAGGTGATGCCCCCACTTCACACGACTCATCCCCTTGCGGTCCTCGAGTCTCTGCTCAAAGTCCACCTTGGTCGTGAGGCTTTCCCGGACATGTTGCTGGACAGCCAGCCCCATCTCCTCACCCTGCTCTGTACTTCTCCACAGCACTAGGCACCGGGCACACCATCCATTTTTTTATCATCCGTCCGCCTCCACTGCGAGCCGAAGCTTCCTGAGACTAGGAACTAAATACATACCTGGCACATTTTAGGCCCTCAATTCACTGAACAGATGAGTAAACAAATCACAAAATAAGAAAACACATCCCAAGCCTCAGAACTACCCTCAGAAAAATTCTGAAATAGTACAGCTCTTGTTCCTACTCCCTTCTCTCACTCTACGGTCCTATCCTTTCTTGCCCCTAATCCCAAATGCCCTAGGCTTTTACACTGTTCTGTTTATTACACTTCCCCCTTCTTAGTCATGCCTCACCCTCTACATAAAGGCCACCACTTTCCTTTCTCTGACAGCACAGCTCCCTCAGTCAAAATGCTTGCCCTGAGTACTTTAAGATCTTTTTTTTTTTTTAATTTTTTAAATTTTTTTTTTTCCCAACGTTTATTTATTTTTGGGACAGAGAGAGACACAGCATGAACGGGGGAGGGGCAGAGAGAGAGGGAGACACAGAATCGGAAACAGGCTCCAGGCTCTGAGCCATCAGCCCAGAGCCTGACGCGGGGCTCGAACTCACGGACCGCGAGATCGTGACCTGGCTGAAGTCGGACGCTTAACCGACTGCGCCACCCAGGCGCCCCAAGATCTTTAGTTCATAAATTAAAATCATTTCTCATGCTATATGAAGACACGTATCTATATCCAGCATGTTTTTCCTCATAAGTAACAAGCTAAGAATCCATGCTTCAATTGAAGTCTAATGGTGTAAAATTCATTCACCAAGGAAGGACTGCAGGGGAAACATTTCAGTCAGGCAGATATTTACATATCCCTTAAATGAACGCCTACACCACTTACCCACTGTCTGTCCTACCTAGCACAAGCTACTTCAAATCCTGAAATCACTTCTCATGAAGTCATTTCACGGCATTAAGGAGCTAAAAAATGATAACAAAGTTCTATATAAAAGGTAAAGATAGAGGGGCACCTGCCTGGCTCAGTCAGTAGAACATACAACTCTTAATCTCAGGGTCGTGAGTTCAAGCCTCACATCGGGCATGGAATCTGCCTACATACACACTCACATACGTACATACGTAAATACATATATACATACAGAGATCTATTTAAAAGAAAGAATATACCGTAAGGGCTGAAGACAAGTGCTAACGGCACAAATGGGAAATTAGATGTGATTAGCAGTTTAAAGAAGAGGAACGGTTGCTCAGTTTTTGAAATGTTTGTGGTCACGAAAATCTATTCGTGCAGGGAGATGTTTCTCGGACTACATCTTCTCTCCTACTTGTTTTACACCATGAAGTATACACGGTCCAAAGAAATTCAAAGGTAAAAATCAGAGTGGAGAGGACAACCTTTAGTGTGGCCAGAGGAAACACAAAGAGGTGGCCCCCTGCCAGGGCAGCTGGCCACACAGGGGCCTGACTGACCTTCCCTTCTCCCACAGGTCCCCCAACTGCTGGCATCCTTTCCAAGAAGTGCTTACTTTTCTAAATTTAAAACAACTATTCAAAACAGGCACGGGCATTTTTAAGCTATCAATTTTTGACTTTGTTTTTTGATTCTTGGAGAATAAAAGAAAAAAAAAACTGTCTAAAAACATGAACACTTCTAAAACATTCCTGGATATAAAACCATTATTTTAAAAATAGTAATTTCTGTTTTTTAGCGTATGTAAACCTTTCTTCTATTCAATCTGGCCTCCTTACTCCAGGTAATTTTTAAATTAATAACAGCTTCACTGAGATAGAATTCACATACCATAAAATTCACCCTTTAACATACCCAAGGCAGTGGTTTTTAGTATATTCACAAAGCATTCATTATGGTTTTTAGAAATAAGGAGCCAAATTAAGAAAGTATATTTATAACTCTATTTTATTAGACAGGTTTTTTTTTTTTAATTCTATATGACTTTTCAGTGTAAAACACAGTCACACCATTGTTTCTTAATTTCTCCCTATTTTGTTTTTTTAAGGATAGTAAGACTATATTCATAAATAAAAATCAAAGCTTTTAAGAATCATTTTCTATGTAAGAATGACTTATGGCTGGTAATTCGGTCATAAGGCCAGGCTCAGGGACCTGTCTTGAGTTGGGTTTGCAAGGAAAGTTCAGTGACTTCATTTATATATGGTGGACAAAAAATGAAGTTTTTTAAAGGTGCTGTTACTGATATTTTATATAAGACTGAGAAAACACCAAATATCTCTATCAAAGGATATTATTACTAGAGGGACTTGGACAAAAGCTACACAAAACCCAGCCTGGGGTTTCCCTAATAAAGATTTCCCTAAACCTTTTTTATGGCTGCTCTCCAGATGACAGTAAATGAAGTTTACTTAATTCTTAGGGTGAACCCAATCCAATGAAAAATGTATAACTTCTTTTACTAACATCATTCCTTCAGAACTATTATTATATGCCACACAAAGCATGACCAAACAGTATTTGTCTGCCTATTTCTCTTATGATTGCTTTAGATTAGTCTAAAACATGTATTCTCATTGAAGGTAACCTTTGTTTTCAAGGGAGAAAAAATTAGCTTTTGGGGATCAAAAACCTCACTCTTTTTGTGCGTAAGGCAGATACACATACACTGTGTAAAGAAACAGTGTACCTCTGCTTTTAAAGTTTCACGAAGAAAACAATTAAGAAAAAAATGCCTAAAACTTCTTATGAAGGGTGATTTTTTTTTAAAAAAGTGGACAAATACTGATCTAAAAGAAATTGCAACTCTTCTTGACAAATACGTCAAAGTTTTATAATTATACATATCACTCTATCTTCAAAGATCAGGCTGCTTATAGGACTGTTACTTGCAGGGACAAATGTCACTCAAAAGACAGCATTACCAATAATCTTTTTACACTGTACACAGATGGTAACTATCAGAGTTATAGCAACTATAATTCTTTTATCTCTCTTGCATTATACCAAGTCACCACACATCAAGAGAAAAATTTTAAAGGTGAAATATTAAGTTTTTGATATCAGGAAGAGAATATGCACAAGCATTTAAATAAGGATGGCGATTTTTCTTTAGAGAGAGAGAGTGAGCATGAGCAGGGAGAGTGGCAGAGGGAGAGGGAGAAGAGGAAGGAGAATGAGAATGGGAGTGAGAGAGTGAGAGAAAGAGAATCTTAAGCAGTCTCCACCATCAGCACAGAGCCCGAGAGGGGTCTCGATCTCATGACCGTGAGATCATGACCTGATCTCACCACTGCTGCTTAGGTAACTCCCTCTCATATTCTTTGATGAGCAATGTCCGAAAAATAAAAATGTTTAGCAGAGAGTGTATTCAAGTGGAGATGCCTACAAAATTGGCTTTTGGTCAAATAAATCATACTGAAGATGCATAGTGGATTTGTCCTTTTTTTTTTTTTTTAACGTTTATTTATTTCTGAGACAGAGAGAGACAGAGCATGAACGGGGGAGGGGCAGAGAGGGAGACACAGAATCGGAAGTAGGCTCCAGGCTCTGAGCCATCAGCCCAGAGCCCGACGCAGCGCTCGAACTCACGAACCGCGAGATCGTGACCTGAGCTGAAGTCAGACGCTTAACCGACTGAGCCACCCAGGCGCCCCTGGATTTGTCTTTTTAAAAACCAATTTTAGGGGCACATGGGTGGCTCAGTCGGTTGGGCGTCAGACTTCAGCTCAGGTCATGATTTCACACCTCGTGAGTTCGAACCCCACGTCGGGCTCTGTGCCAACAACTCAGAGCCTGGAGCCTGCTTCAGATTCTGTGTCTCCCTCTCTCTCTGCCCCTCCCCTGCTCATGCTCTGTCTCTCTCTGTCTCAAAAATAAATTAAAACATCAAAAAAAAATTAAAAAAAAAAAACAACCAATTTTAATGTCAGGGCAGTCACAGAAAATCAAAATTTTCCTAACTGCATCACAAAGAATACACCATTACCATTTAACTGCTCCGAAGGATCTCTACAAAGAGGCCCAAAGGCAGATGTGTCCGGCAGCATAATAAAAAGGTTTCTATGACGGTATAAAAGTCTGTGGAAAGGTCAGAAATTACAGTGAAATCCTAAGTATTAGGAGTGATCTACAGCAGTGATGACAGTGACAGGTAATGAAAGAAGAAAGAAAAAAGAAAGGGGAGGGGAGCAATGCCAAAGCTAATTCTACACAGACAGGGAAGAGAGTTATTCAGGGTTTAGCCAGCCCAGCTGGACTGTCACTGAGTTCCTAGCATTTGAGCTGTAAACCACAGCCCCATTTAGCTATAAATGACAGACATTCCCGCCAAAGGATAACCTGGCAGGATGCTTTTTCACCCAGCTCTGTCAAATAGGGTTTTACTGGTGTGGCCAGTCAGGGAGTTCTGTGAGGTAGACCAGCTAGAAAGTCCTAAATTAGATGATCTGAGAATTTCCTCTTGGCCCAGCAATAATTGGAGAACATGTGCTTCCCAGTCAGGGACGTTCTAACGAATCCTACTGGAGATAAGTAGTCCGTAGCTTACACTACAGTTCTGGAACGTAAGCTCTAATGAGACAGGGCCATGTCTCTTGATCGTGCTATAGAGGTATGTTGGACAAATGAGCAAGGTGAGTGAGCAAAGCATGAATTATATTTGGATTATTTTTAGGATTTGAGGATTTAAAACTTATTTGTATTGGTGCTGATGATTGAGAGGTCTAGTCATCTACAAGGGGAGAAAAATGCTAACAAATTCCTGAACTCCCAAAAATGCACATTTTCAACTCCCAAATGAGCCACAAAATCAGGAAGGATTGGGGTCTGGTTCTTTTGTCACAGATAAAACAGAAATTTGCACCAAAATATCCTTTCAAACAGCAAAGGTGATTAATAGTGACTATAAGAGATACGACAGTTTTTACACTTCAGCCTAATTTGACAGGTATTCTGAGTTGCTACAACATACTATATGCTAAACGTATATAAATGGAAAACTGTATTGGGTCATTTTAGTGGCTCTCATTTTTTAAAATGAAGCTAACTAATGTCCCATAAAAAGAATATTCTTTACAATGATTAAAAAAAAAAACCTGAATGGAAATGTAAAACATAAAGCAAAACAGAAAAAAAAAAAAAAAAAACGAGACTCTATTGCTGGCTGCTAAGCACTGAACTGTGTCTTCCAATAAATTCCTACGTTGAAGCCCTAACCCCCGAGGTGACAGTATTTGTGGAAACAAGGCCTCTGGGGAGTTATTACGTTAGATGATGCCATGAGGATGCAGTTCTCCAGAGGAGTTTAGTGCCCGCAGAAAAGACCAGAGACCTTTCCTACAGACATGCTGGTCTTAGAATTCCCAGCCTCCAAAACTTCAGGAAATAAATGTCTGGGGTGTAAGCCACACAGTTTATGGTATTTCTCTCCAGGAGCCCAAGCTGACATAAGACACTCACCTTACCAACTAACACACCCAAGATGCACAAGATGGGATCCTGGCAGTGGTTAGGGCTTTCGTAGAAACCTACTGAGCTCTGACTTTGATGACTGTTTAGTTACGTTCGTGCAGTTTCTTGTTCCTATCTTCTCCTCACTATCGTCTCACAGAACTTTAATACCTCATTGCTCCTCTGCTGTAAGTTGGTTATTAAGAGTAAATATAAAGGGACAGGAGGTACTTCTGACTAACCTAGTTAAAAAGTAGTACAGGTGACTCTTGAACAATAGATATGAACTGTATGGGTTCACTTATATAAGGATTTTTCTCAATAAAACTAGTACTGTACTTATAAATGTATTTTCTCTTCCTTATGACTGTCTTAATAACGTTTGCTTACTTTATTGTAAGAGTGTAGTGTATATAATACACGTAACATAGAAAATACATGTTAATCAACTGCTTCTGTTATCAGTAAGGCTTCTGTTCAACAACAGACTATTAGTAGTTGCATTTTGGGGGAATGAAAGGTTAACACTTGGATCTTGGACTATGTGGGGAATCAGCACCCCTAATGTTGTTGTTCAAGGGTCATGTTGTTCAAGGGTCAACTGTAACTTCCGAAATAAAATCCATTTTGGGGCACCTGGGTGACTCAATTGGTTAAGTGTCCAACTTTGGCTCAGGTCATGATCTCGAGGTTTGTGGGTTTGAGACCCGTGTCAGCTCCATGCTGACAGCTCAAAGCCTGGAGCCAGTTTCAGATTCTGTGTCTCCCTCTCTCTCTGCCCCTCCCTGGCTTGCTCTCTCTCTCTCTCTCTCTCTCAAAAATAAATAAACATTAAAAAAAATTTTTTTAGGGGCACCTGGGTGGCTCAGTCAGTTGGGCCTCTGACGTCAGCTCAGGTCACGATCTTGCACTCTGTGGGTTTGAGCCCTGCATCAGGCTCTGTGCTGACAGCTCGGAGACTGGAGCCTGCTTTGCATTCTGTGTCTCCTTCTCTCTCTGCCCCTCCGCCTCTCATGCTCTCTCTCGCTCTCTCTCTCACTCAAAAATAAATGAACATTAAAAATTTTTTAAAAAAAATTTTTTAATAAAAACCCATTTCTTCTAACTGTTGGGGACTGCTTTTATTTTTTTTATTTTTATTTTTTTATTTTTTTTCAATGTTTATTTATTTTTGGGACAGAGAGAGACAGAGCATGAATGGGGGAGGGGCAGAGAGAGAGGGAGACACAGAATCGGAAACAGGCTCCAGGCTCTGAGCCATCAGCCCAGAGCCTGACGCGGGGCTCGAACTCACGGACCGCGAGATCGTGACCTGGCTGAAGTCGGACGCTTAACCGATTGCGCCACCCAGGCGCCCCTGGGGACTGCTTTTAATATATACCAAGGCTATTTTGAATTGGGCAAATTTGAGAAAATCTCATATTTGTCTTTAATACAATAGCTCTCAAACTTGAGAGCGGCAGAAAAGGGAATCCCTTTTTTTTTTTTTAACATTTATTTTTGACAGAGAGAGAGAGAGAGACAGAGCATGAGCGGGGGAGGGGCAGAGAGAGAGGGAGACACAGAATCCAAAACAGGCTCCAGGCTCTGAGATGTCAGCACAGAGCCCGATGCGGGACTCGAACTCACGGACTGTGAGATCATGACCTGAGCCACCCAGGTGCCCCGCAGGGGAATCCTTTTAAAATCCCCTTCTAGAAATGCAGATTCTGTGGCTCTGTGGCCGAAGGAATCTACATTTTTAAGAGAGGAGATGACTGAGGAGTCGTGTGCAATGAACCTTTGAGAACATCTACCACTCTATCATTACAGGAAAACAGCCTCCGCACACAGGTGCACTTTGCTTTGTAACAGGAAAATATGCTTAAAAATTGTCACCAAATTAGATTTTGTAAATTGAGTTCTATTTTTGCACAAGTTGACTTTAAAATTTTAAAGACACTTTATGGATTCTGAGGGGTGAGAGTGGTTTATCTGCTTCTAGAACTCAAATCCGTGCCCTTCTTTTCCTCATCTCTACTTCAGTAAAGATTTAATAACTTAGGAAGCCTTTTAAAAGAACCTTATCACTCACTGTGCTTATCCCCAATTTATCTGTTTTATTCACTGAGAACGTCAAGCATTCAAAAGTGGTTGATTTGTAAACCTTACCTTTGAAAACAACGAAAATGCAGACTCTTTAGGAAGGAAAATGAATTTAGTAAAAAAAAAAAAAAAAACACAGTTTAAGGGGATATTTACTTCTGGAAATATTACTGCTATGTATTAGCTACAACAGTGTAAGAGAAATGCTTCTTCGACAGAAAATATCAATTATGACTTAAGCCTTCCACCATTTTTAAATTTTGTACAAAGAGTCCCTACTTAAGAAAAAATGCTTCTTCTAAACGATGCAGATTAGACACAAGGTATTGGAAAACAATAGTGAGATTTTTCTTTCAGAAAAAGAAGAAACATTTTTTAAAGCATCTAAAGAGAACTAACACCAAATAAGAAAAGTCATTTCTAGTACTGTGGGTATTTTGGCAAAGTAAACATAGTGTAGACTGGCAAACTGTGTTCTGGGCTCAGTTTTGCCCCAAAAAAGGGCCATGTGACCTTCGAAAATAATCTCCCTGCATCTAATTTAATTTATAAAATAAGATGATTAAATAAATGTAACGTTTTGATTCCAGCAGATTAGTTCAGTCTATCTACAGGAAAAAGCATTTGTGGTATATTATGCCTACAATGTGCTTGATCAAATGACGCAATTAAAACGTAACTGGCAACTTGATATTATGAGTAACTTACTAAGACCATCCTCGTAGCTATCAGCTTCATAGTACTATATATCAGTACATATCATACTACTTTGAACATCTAAATTTTCACATACTGAGTTTTCTTAAGGGGAGGTACATGTGTACCAGACTGTTTCTGTAATAGGAAACAATGTATCTTTTCAGCCCTTCTTCCCAGCCCATTGTCATTACATACTCCAGGGTAAAAAAACAAAACAAACAAACAAACAAAAGACAACAAAAAACCTTGAAATCTTAACCACTGAAACAATAGTGTTGCAGTAATTACATCATAGAAATAACATCTTTCCTAAAATACTCAAAGTTATTCTCCCGAGATCACTTATCTTCCAGAAACCAACTTTCTTCTGTCTGCTTCCGTATTTGTTAGAACAAACATTTTCCATTTTAATAACTACTCAGTTCATCACTTATTCTTCTTTCCAACGAAATATGCCGACTCCAAAAATCACCCCCCAAATCCAATAAGACTCAATACGTGCATTTGGCAATTCCGGGGAGGTTGGGATGCACAGACATCTTGTTCAAAATAAATAAACTTTGCAGGATGTTTATTTACTGACTTGATAAACGTAGGTTTGGAAACAACCAGCTAACTTCTCTCCCAAGTTGGCATCTTAAAGAATCCTCCGTTGACAAAACACCCAGGACCTCAGAGACTCCCAGCCCAGAATTGGCCAGGGGAGCACACGCCCATCGGCCCTGCCTGGAGAGGAAACAATGGGAGAGGCGCGAGGGAGCAAGCCCGCCGCCCCAGGCGCCCCAACTCCGCCGCCCCGGCCCGCGCCCGACTCCGCGCGCGGCATCCCCTCCCCGGGCGCCCCGGGCCCCCGCCCCCCCACCCCGGGCGCGGCCCACCTGCAGGGGCGCGGTCCGAGGGCTGCACTTACCAAACAGGGTCAGGGCCATTGTAAAGGCGCTCGCCAAGTGCTCGCCGCCGCCCGCCAGTCCACGCGCTCCGCCCAGGCCGGCCGGAGATCACCGCATCGGCCCGAAGCGGTCACACCTCGGAGGGAGCGGGGAGTCGGAGGGGCGTGGTGGGGCGCGGGCGCGCGGGGAGGCTGCAGGCCGGGGCGCTGGGGGCCGCTGCAAGAAAAAGTTATTTACGCGTTATTGTCAGGCGCACCCGCACAGGGGCAGACCCGCTAGCCCCAGGCGAGCCGGCACTTGTCGCTGCCATCTGTGCACTGCGCGGAGCGCGCGCGCGGACGGCGATACCTGCGAGGCGGGAGGCTCGGCCGCGGCGCAATGGCAGGCGGAGAGGCGGCGCCGCAGTGGCGGCGGCGGCGGCGGCGGGGAGACGAGCAGCCTCGCGGGGCCCCCGGCGGGGCGCGCTCACTCCGCATCCCGCGGCCTCGCAGACGCCATCTTGCGATAGCGTCTCCCACCGGATCTGCCCCTGCGCCTCCTCGTGTCTGCCCCTCGGGCGGCCGAACCCGCTGCGTTCCCATGGCAACGGGCGCGCGCGGGGGCCGGGGGCGCGCGCCCCTCCTGGCCCGGGCCCGGAGGAGCCGCCCCGGGTCGCGCGGGAGGCGGCCTCCCGGAGCCCGGCGGGGGCGGGGGCGTTTTAGGCGAAATCCCAGGCATTTTTCTTGAATGGGATTTGCGGAGGCGCGGAGGGGAGAAACCCTGAGCTGTTACTCGAAAGAGGAAGAGTGGCAGGAGGATGCTCCCTGAATACACGTCCCCAGCCAGGGGCATCCGGGGATCGGGTTCGTTTGAGGATAAATCTCCCGCCCGGCGCCCGCGGGGTTAACGGAGAGTCTGGAGCCCGTGACCTGAAGCTATAGGATTCGGGAAGGGAGCCTGGAGTCCAGTGGAGACCCTGGCTGTTGCCTTCCTCTCCCCTTGGATTTAGAGCCACTGGGGCTACTGCTCAGGTTGTCGTAACTGAGGAAACAGGGGTCGTTTCAAAAGCATCTGGAATTGCCTAAAATAATCTGTTACAAGGCCAATGCTTAAACCTAATTTTCTTCCTTTTACTTTACACCTCTTTGATATTGCCTCGGGAAAAATCAACATTTGTCACCGATTGGCACCTCTTCTTTACCACAAAAGAGTGTTCCCCTGAGCTTTTTGCATTTATCTGATAATCACTGGCAACATCTTTCTGTGATGTTCTCTGCTCGCCTCTGTCTTTGCCTTAATTAACAAAAAGCCGTGTAACGCCTTGAGATTACCAGCCAGAAGATGTTCTTGAAAAGCTCGGTAGTGGTGTTTTGGTGCCGTTTTCATTTAACGTATTCAAAAATTCAGCGTTCTCTACTTGCTATGTTTGTTCCCTGTGTAGAAAAATGCCCCTCCTTTCCTTGTTTCTCTTACAGATCTGATACTGTTTCAGTATCTAATCATGTAGATTTTCTCTTTGGCTCTCATTTCTTCCTACGTGCATCTTTCCTCTTTCAGTTCCTCAGATTCCCTAATGTCATTTTCTGCTTCTCTCAAATCTCAACTAATTCTTTTAAGAACATTATATAAATACCTTCTATTTAATGTATCTTGAGGATCAAATCGTTACAAAAAATGAAAATTGCTACTACAAATAGAACCACAGTTAATTCATCATCATTTCACAGCAGATTCTAGCATCAGGAGAAAAAGAAAAGCCGGTTGAAGGAGGAGCCAAGCCTTTGTTTCATGTCAGTTAACTCAAGAAAAAAGAAATAGTAAAATAATTCAACATGAAGAGGCAAATGTGTAAGATGCTGTATGCTTGCAATTTTCTGAGGGAGTAAAATCGTTCTCCTCTAGCCACGAATATCAAAATAAATCTTGAAATCCCCACAATTTTAAATCTTTAATGAAAAGGACTTGATTTTGAGCAGCCTTCCTGCTCATGAAAAATTACAAACACAGCTCATGAAGATAAATGAGCTACTCAAGAAGGCTTTGTGGGACAGATTTTATAACCATGTAAAGATTGCTGATCTGCTCTGCAATCAGATAAATCAGAAACTAAAGACACCATTTGCTGCCTCAACCAGTGATCTTCAACCTTCTGGGGGACTTAATTTCCCTTTAAGGCTCTGATGAAAATACATCCCTCTTCCTGGAAAATGCTTATGTATGCACACAGACTCACCAAAATTGTTTCACACAATTTCAGGGGGATTGTGGCCTATTCCGGGACTCTAGGTTAACCCCCAGATACCCTTTGTAATCTCAGAAAGTTATACTTTGTAACTAAAATGTTTTACTTCTCACATAGAAGCATGGAATTTTAAACAGGAAGATACCCAACTCCCCTGACTTAGAGAGAGGGCAATCAAAAGATTTTCGCAAGTGTGTATATACCTTTTAGGGGCAGAACTAATAGGAAAATATGAGGCATCTGGTGTTCTCCCTGACCACCTCCCCCACTCTCCATCCCCCACCAATTTAGACGGTACATGGTTTGAATTTAAAAAGAAAAATCTGTTTAGTATTAGAAGCAGAGTGGCAAGGGGGGTATTTTGTCCTCATTTTGATTGTTGGGTCTCTTATAGTTTGGGAAGTTGAATTTTGTCTCAAACGGCCTTTATTCACATGCTTTTCAACTCAGAACTATGTGTCCAATCAGGTTGAGAGGAAAAGTGCTTTTCTCTTCTATTTGTTAAACTCTCTTAGGGAGGTACCAGAGCATCAGTGTTCGCTGGTAAGTCCCTCTGTCCCCTGGGGGTTTATCCTGGGAGGGATGCATCCCAGGGAAATTAGCAATCCTGTGTTCAGACTCACACTCCCAATATACAGCCAAGCTTGAGCTGCTGGATCAGCTTTGCACCCACTAGTTGCGGCTGAACACAGCTGAATCTTAGTGATAGACTGAGCTCAGGCTCAGGTGGGGACATTGTACCCTCCCCTTCCTCTATCTATACAAGTCTAGGCCCATATCCAAAACACACACACACACACACACACACACACACACACACACACACCCTCCCAAGAGAGGTTTTTAGGATACTATTTGAAAGAATACAGCTAAATGTTACTAATGTTTCTAGTTTTTCACAAGTGATTCCTTTTGATTGACTTCCTAATAACAAAATGTTTCCTATATTTGATCAAAGTGCTAGGTCTTGAAAAATAATATTCATTTTTATACTATTGTATTATCTAATGAGGAATGGAGTGTTGCTTTTCTCACCTTTTGGTGAGAAATAAAGCAATAGCCTTTTGGCCACAGATTCAATGTAAGGAAGGGCGTTGACCCCTTGGGGGTGATTATTATGGGCGGTACCTTGGATTGTTTATTTAAAAGGGTGAAGAATGAGATGACTTTTAAAACATTTATGTTTTCATTGGAAGATTTAATTTTGTGCTGAACACATAAGCACCTAGAATGACCAGATTTGTTTGCTGTTACTTAGTTGTTAGATTTTCAAACCAATGTTTTATTCTTTCTGGTTCTTCCTCATTTGTAAAATGAAGGGCTGGGGCTAAATTATCTCTAATGTCCTTTTTAGTTAGCTGTCATCCTGTGATATTTTAAAATATTTAAATTAACTGGATTATGGATAAAATAAAACAGAAGATATTTTTATTTGAATATTCAGTATGTCACTTATTTATGTATGCATTCAATACATTTAAAGTCCTGATATATCTGGTAAGTCTGAGTCATATGTTACATTTTCATAAAGACCTAGTACAGTAAAGAAGTCATATTTTATTAAAATATCAATACTGTGATGTCATCCTCAGTATGTTACTCCAATATTGTATTTATTGTACACAGAGCAAACCCCTTTTCAGGTTTAATAGGATTAAAATTAAAAGTACGCACTGAACAATCCAGGCCAAATTTACTAAAACAGTTTCTCATTTTTTTTAATATTTATTTTTGAGAGAGAGAGTGCAAGCAGGGGAAGGGCAGGGCGGGTGGTGCAGGAGATCTCAAGCGGGCTCCGCACTGACAGCAGTGAGCCCATGCCGGGCTCAAACTCACAAACCATCAGTTCATGACCTGAGCCAAAGCTGGATGCTCAACTGACTGAGCCACCCGGGCACCCCAAACAGTTTCTCATTTTTATGTAGATTTTGTGGATTAAACAGAGTTTAGGAAACGGTCTTAAATTTTTTTCTACATTTTAAACTAATGACATATTGCAAGTGTTTGGGGTTTTCTTTTTGTTGCTCATTTAGCTTTGTTCCCACTGGAAAACATTGATTTGTTCCTTAGTTTTGAATGAAGCAGAAATTAATGAGGCGGTTTCTGCCTCGCGATAACAAGTTGAAATTATAGCACTTTATCATGTCAACACAGCTTTAAACACTAGGAATACCAGTGCTGTTAGCACTGTTCCCAAAATAGTGCAGAAGTTTACTGTTGAAGAAAAACTTACATAGCATATTTCTGCTAATGTGATAGAAACATTTTTTATGCCTCAGTTATACTAATTAGGGTTTAAATTATTTATTTAAAATAATCGCCATGTGTGACATTCTCTCCATCCAGTATTTATGTTACCAGTTAGAGTATTTGTTTCCACAGTGAATTTGTTTAGAGTGGGTTTGGTCTGCTTTTAATGTTTTCCTAGTAATGTTTTCCTTAAGGTTTTTAATGTTTTAGTAATGTTTCCCCTAATCCAGATGGGTCCCCTGCTTTTATATTTCTGAAGATAAATTAATCTTTATCTTTCTGAATTAATAACATACCTGCTAGTTACATGGAATTTCATGACTTATAAATGACACTTTCATACAGCAAAGGCATATTCATACAAGTAATGGAAGCAGTATTTGCTTTGAGTGCAAAAATTTAGACAGATTTAGACTGTTGATGAAAAAAAGGTATGCAGGCTTATTTGCATAAACTGTAAATTTGGCCGTTAAGCTTAAATAATTCAAATTAATGTTTTGGAGAGTTAGTTGTGTTTTACTGACCACCAGAGGGTGCCTGAATTATATCCATAGGAGCAATCTTGGATCTTAGAAATGAAGTAAAATTTGAAAAACACATAAGAATCCTTAAGAATTGAAAACTTTCTCAGCTCCCCTACATAGCGTTTCTTATGGAGTAGCAGAAAATAATCCCACCAAAATTATGCTAAAAGGGGAGGTGCCTTGTGACAGGTTAGGCACAGATTTGAAATTGCATATTACTGAGCAGTGTTTGTTCAATCCTTATTTTATCACTTCCAAAGTGAGATGAAAGTGTTTGTAGAAGGTGTGTGTGTGTGTGTGTGTGTGCGCGCACGTGCACATGTAAGAAGGGAAGGGAAATTGGAATTCAAAAGTTCTTCTATCCCTGACCCAAGATAATGGATTTCTTGTTAATTGCTGAGTCTGAAGAAGAAATTTTAGTTTAGGGGCACCTGGGTGGCTCAGTCGGTTGGGCGACTGACTTCGGCTCAGGTCATGATCTCACGGTCCGTGAGTTCGAACCCCGCGTCAGGCTCTGTGCTGACAGCTCAGAGCCTGGAGCCTGCTTCAAATTCTGTGTCTCCCTCTCTCTCTGCCCCTCCCCTGCTTATGCTCTGTCTCTCTCTGTCTCAAAAATAAATACAAACATTTAAAAATAATTTTTTCAAAGAAATTTTAGTGTAGTAGGTGATAGGACTACAGGTATTACAGGGTTAGAATCTTCTAAATGCCACAGGTCCTTCTTTTTTTTTTTTTTTTAACTTTGTTATAGAATTTATTTTGAAATGTCAAAATGACCACTGGTTTGGAGTGGCCAAGGAAAACGAAAGGGTAAAAAGAAGTCTGTTTTTAATACCTGTTTAAGAGAATACTTATTTCCTGGTAAATACTGTAGCAGATCTTTTGGAATTTTTTATAGGCTTAAAAGCAAATACATTTTCAAGCACACATTAGCTAGAAATACAGCAATTATGACTGCCCTCAAGTAAAAGTTTTTGTCTGAACTATAATCATATTATAGTACTTTAAGCCAGCATTTCCATTTGTGTGTATTTTTCTGAGGTCACCGGGCATATCTAATGCACAGTGTAAGCTAAATGTCTATTTGACTTGAGCAGTTGGAGTTCTGCCAGATTTTGTTTTCAAGAGGGTAGAAGGAGATTTGGCTGCAAATCAAATCTCCCTAATATGGCCATGGTTCTTCTGGTTAATGTGGGTGTCCGAAATAAGATGACTTATTCAAGTTGATTACATTGTGAGTTATAAATCAGCTAAATAGCTATGAACTCTGGGTGAGAATTACACAATCTCTAATTAAATAACAGAGCTGAAAAAGAGAGAAGTGTATTTCCATGATTAAAATCACAATTTGAGCTCAAATCGTGTCTACTCCTGTGAGGGATTTTTCATAAAGCTCCTTTGTGTACTGTTGTAAGATAGAACGTATATCAGACATTTAGGACAATGCACCAATTGGAATTCATCCAATCATCCTTCATTCAGTCTACAAATATTTACTGAAGACCTGTGCTATATCAGGCATTGTGCTAGATCCTAGCAAAGGAGTCAAAGATGAACCAAACGTGTATTCAGATCTTTAAAAATGTGCAGTCCTTTGGGATAATCCTTATAAATGGACAATGACAAGAGCCATAAAGGGGGTACCGATTAAATATTGTGGACGTTCAGAGCAGAGAAAAATTACTTCCAGCTGATAAAATGAATGAAGGCTTCATAAAGAATGAAGCTGTGCTTCGAGGTATGGACAGAAATTGGGCAAAGGGAACAGAGAAAAGGGAAAAGCAGGGTTTAGGTAAGAGAAAAGAACATGACGAACATCTTGGGGAAAGAGGTGGAAAATCATGAGAGGAGAATTGCAGGCAGGACAACTTGGCTGTAACAAGGACTTGTGGGAGGAGAGGCTAGACATGTAGGTCAGGGACGTATATAGAAGGCTAACCCGGTGCCTTGATACTTACTACATTATCTGAACCCTGTGGGCTTTCTACACATTCTTGAGGCAACTGGGAATTTGTATTCATTATGCGAAAGTCTGGTCTCAAAGTTTTTTATGCCCTATTTTCCAGTAACAAGTTTTTGACTGACCACCAATACATGAATGATCCGTACGCACACACACACAAACGTGCTATTGTTATAAGCTAATAACTCAAGGCACAATATACCCTTAAGGTGCCATCTGTCATTAATGATATAAATCCACGTTTCAAAGTCTCCCTGATATTTTCTAAATTTTTAGTCAAATCCTAGCCTGTTCTTATTATATGATCATTATTTTGCTTCACAACCTGGCTAATGAAGAGCCTGCACCAAGTAGGCAAGGGTAGGAGGCATGTCAGTTCTGTCATTTCTCTTACATTTACTTGTGTTTATATTATTAGTATGCCTGTCAATGCCTGATTTCTTTGAAAGGACCTTTTAAAGACATCTGTTCATTTGGTAGGTTTTAGTTTTGATCAGAAGCCTATAATATAACCCATAAAACCAATTAATTTGAGGGGCGCCTGGGTGGCTCAGTCGGTTAAGCATCCGACTTCAGCTCAGGTCATGATCTCACGATTCGTGAATTTGAGCCCCACGTCAGGCTCTGTGCTGACAGCCCGGAGCCTGGAGCCTGCTTTGGATTCCGTGGCTCCCTCTCTCTCTCCCCCTTCCTCACTCACTCTCTGTCTCTGTCTCTCTCTTTCTCAAAAATAAGTAAATAAAGAAAACCCCAACAATTAACTTGGCCGTGTAAATGACAGTGAGTTGGCAATGAGCTAAATGGGAAAAGATGGGTCACCTGTGCTGTCCGCGCCACCCTTTCGGCCCCCAGGGTAACTTGCACATGATGTGGGACTTTCCAACATACAAATTGAGTAAGGGAGTCTGTGTTGACCTGTATATAAAATACTAATAAAGCTGAATTTTCTCCTCCCTTGTGACAATAGCTAATAACTATACCTGGAAGTTCTTCTTTTTCTTTCCATAAGACAATGGAAATCTTGGGGTAAGCACACTCCACTTTGGAGGTTGCTGATATGGACATTAGGAAACCAGGGCAAATATTTGTGAAGTGGTGTGGTCAAGGCTGACTCTCAGCAAGATGAACCTGTTATCTGTGCGTAGAATAGGTTGAAGGGAGAGGAACTGAATTACAGGGCTCCTGCTTCAAGCCCTACCTACCTATTACTGCAATTGTTCTCAAGTTCTAAGAATTCTGGCGTGAACTTTGAGAGAGCCTAGCCTTTAAGGAGCTCCAGGGGACGTCACCCAGCACCTCTGCTATCCTTGGAAAATGAGGCTAACGTTTAGAGAGTGAGGAACAAAAACTACTCGCCATAGAGAGAAGAAAGGGCTAGTACCAGAGTGGACCATTCTACAACTTAGAAACCAAGCATGATGAAAGAAGTTCTCTGAATGTTCTGTTTCCTCTTAATACTGAGTGGAAGCATAGCCTATAAAACAGCTTCTAAAACTGAATGTCAACGACTCTGCGGTTGAGAGTGGGGAGTTGTTATCTGCCCCATAGCACTTCACCAGCGCCACACTACGTCCTGAAAAACACTGGTGAGAAAGATCTGGCTTCAAATGTTGGCTTCACCTCTCGCTATCTATGTGACTTGAGGCAGATTTAAATCTTGTAGGATTTCAGTTTCCTCTTCTGCAAAATTGAGGCACTCTCTGTATCACTTGGTTTGCAACCTTTTGGTTGCAATTGACAGAAAACGGAATTCAACCTGGCTTGAACAGAGGAGATTTACTCATGGACAAACCCAGAGTCAGGGTGAGTTTCTGGGAAGGCTGATCGAGCAGTGCAAAAAATGTCCCCAAGGACCTCATTTCTCTATTTCTCCAGTCGCTGTCTTTATCTAACACAGAATCCTTCCCCTTTCACAGCATCTCCCTGACTCTCCCCTTGTGGTAGCAAAATGGCTTCCGAGGTTCTAGACATCACATAGTCCCACCTCTCCATCTAAGGGAAGAGAGAGTCCTGGAACATCTCACTCTCGTTGGCGTGAGTTGGGATATATGCCCATCCATGAATCATTGCTGTGGCCAGGGAGAAGGGGGTGAGTATAGGCCAATCACAAGTTACCCCTTACTCGAGTGGATTAACCCTTCCAAATTTCATGGCTGAGATGAATTCCTTAAAGAAAACCCACTACATAGCTTGGAGGACAGAGAAGGGGCTGGGCAAGCAACTCACACGTCTGCCTTTTAGGGTCACTCTGGGGATTAAATAAAGCACAGGTTGGACATGTAACAAATAATGGCTTTTCTGGCTCTCTCTGAGGATTATCTTCCTCAATCCTCCATATTGAGGAGGATCCTCAATCCTCCAATATTGAATTACTCAATATTCAGTAAAAGTCCAATTTTCTCTGAAAGTAAGCACCCAAGTCTTGTGCTAACAAGTCCTCTCCTCACTAAGCCATCTCTTCCCACATATAAAAACAATGTCCAATGCTTTAACCTCCTATATATTTGCTTCCCAGATGATTTACATCACTGACACGACCTGCAGGGAGCTAAAATTGTAGTTGCTTATTGTGCAAAATGTGCTTGTCTATTATGCAATGCCAACAAAACTATCGGATTTTTTTTCTCATTAAATCGGACCCTTGTTTTGTCATCATAGTTTCCAGTTTCAAAATAATTTAAATCTCTTGCAAAATATACAATTGATTCGGGGCGCCTGGGTGGCGCAGTCGGTTAAGCGTCCGACTTCAGCCAGGTCACGATCTTGCGGTCCACGAGTTTGAGCCCCGCGTCGGGCTCTGGGCTGATGGCTCAGAGCCTGGAGCCTGCTTCCGATTCTGTGTCTCCCTCTCTCTCTGCCCCTCCCCCGTTCATGCTCTGTCTCTCTCTGTCCCAAAAATAAATAAACGTTGAAAAAAAAAAAATATATATATATATACAATTGATTCAACATTAGGGAAAGTCTTTTCTGGATGTTTTAGGATCTCCAGCTGAGCCTCAAATGGGATTCCAAGTCTGGTCCTATGCGGTGAACCAGTAGGCTTTACATTTATATAAACACTATTCAGGGGTGTGTAAGTGTTCATTTATGTTAATAAATGGCTTAAAATGGCAGGGCTAATCATAGGATGCATCTCTTCCAGGATCCCAATGACCTAGTCTCTGCATAGACTGGCATTCTGAGCAAGAGTCCGTCCGGCCAAAGTGATTAAAAAGGAACGATAGTCTTTACTTGCATCTCATGAAAAATCTTATAGGGTAGCCACCACATCCCTCCCAGGGATGTTCCTCCCAGGAACACTTCTTGAAATCCCTTTTCCCCTTTTTTTGTCATCTCCCACAACCGTTGTGGAGCAGAGCACTCTTGAACCTCTGAAATCCCCTCCCACCCCTTACTATGTGGGCTTCCTGCACTTGCCTCCGTCGCTATTTCCCACTGCGCAGACTGGTCCCTCTGTTTCTGTTTACTCTCCTTAACCTTCACCTGGTATCTAAATTCTTCACTATTCAGAAGACCCAGGAACTGGCCCAGCAAGCAAGAATCTCCCTCCCTGTCCTCCTGCCTCTCAATTCTAGTCTTTCTCTAGCCACTAACCTTGATTCTAAACCACACACAAAAAGGCTGAGAAATCCAGACTTCTCATTAGAAAGTGAGACTGGCCAAGACAAAATTCTGATAAATTTTGCCCTGGCTTACAATGGCAGGCAACTGGCAGGCAACTGTGTGAACTGCTTCGCGAACATTTTCTCATTCGAAACTCCCAGCAACCTTGTGGGGTAAGGTGGAACTTCGGGTCCGGGATTCCTCCTCGGGGCTCCAACGCTTGGTTAACTAAAGCACACCACCATTCTCTATAGAAAGGTCTAGCTACAGATTTTTATCGTTAGCATACTCACATACACTTGCTTAGTTTGCATGCTGAGGACCCTTTATGATAAAAGTTAGCCTGATACCCTAAACAAATATTTTGCTCTTTAAAAAATTGAGTTTAGAATTGGTGCTCCAATTTTAATCCAGTTTAGAATTTAAATATGTTTTCATTTGGCAAAACATTTAGTCATGATGATAATGTACCAGGAGCTCAGATACACAAGGAGACGGAGTCCAATTAATAAAGCAAGCAACGTGTATATCCCAAACACCTATTGTGAACTCAATACTTTGCAAAATGCTTTGACAGGAAGTTTTATATGTTTGGGGCAGATCAAATGAAAGAAACATTATATAATTGATGGGGAGCTACATTTTTTAAATGCCGGGAGAGGGTTAGCCTGCCCTGAAATCTTTCTGGGGGACGGTGACCGGTAGGGGGGCAGCTGGCTAAGCAGTAGAAAGAAGAGGTAGAAGGAAAAGGGGTCCTTACAACCTGCCTGGTGGGGTGCCTGGGTGGTTCAGTGGGTTAAGCAACCGACTCTTGTAAAAGGTAAAAGCCCGATTCTGGCTTCCGGCTCAGGTCTCTCCTGGTTCGTGAGTTTGAGCCCTGAATCGCACTCTGTGCTCACGGCACAGAGCCTGCTTGGGATTCTCTCTCTCTCTCTCTCTCTCTCTCTCTCTCTCTCTCAAAATAAATAAATAAACATTAAAAAAAACCTGCCTGGCGTTGGACTATCAATGCCACCAGAACACCCAGACATTGCTCGCCCGGTTACAAGGGGTCACTTTTAAAAACTTAAAAACGTAACAGTTTTTAAAAGGAAAGTTAAGATTCTTTAGCAGATGAGGGTCAGGATGAAATTTATTTCGCTCACAAGATTTTACAATTTTAATCTGAGGTGGAACGAACAATCTCCTGTTGAGCGTTTATTGCATTCATGAGTGGCGTCATTAATTGCTCCTCATTTTCTGGGTTAGTCTGATTCCCAGGCTTAAAAAATGTAAGTGCCTATTACCTCTGGAGCTGGGAAGGGAAACCAGCCGTCTTAGGGTATGTCTTCCTGTGTTTCCTGTGTTTCTTGTGAAGAACAATGCACACTGGAGAAAGATAACCTCTAGAGACAGGGTGAAATAAAGCACTGGTCCCAACAAAAGGAAGAAAACATCCAGAATGCAAAACAGCTCTCCTCTCTGCTCTTCATCAGCTCTGTGCTCTCCACCCCTTTCATCCTCAGGCATTAGCTCATTTAGTTTGTCCCTGCAAATTGAAGCAAAGTCTCCCTTTAATCCTAAAAGCCTCCCCCCGCCCCCCTTCCCCAACTATGATGGGAAACATTAAGCTTTCTACCATTCAACATGCATTTTTATCCCATTACTTAATGGAATGAAACAGCTAATTCATTTCTCCAGCTTTTTCTTTCTTGCTTTCTTTCTTTTTTTTTTTTCCAGTAAGATCTCCTTCAGGGAAGAACTGGTGTTTGCTTGTCTTGCAGTAATCAGGGTCAGATAGATCCAGGCATCTCTCAGAGTCAGAAAGTCAAGCTGGAGAGCGTCCATATTCTACAGTCCTGTCCACTCTCCCAGACCCACGGGGCCTTAAAACCCCACCCTACTTTTCCCTCCCCCAAAGCTGGCGTTAGAGTTTTATTCAACTGAAAATATTTAATGTCACTTCTTCTTTAGGGCTCTCCTTTTAGTTTCCAAGCCTGTGCAGAGACCGTGGCGGTATAGTGATATGCTAATACGGATGCTTGGTTAAAACAAACAAAACCATCCAAACAAACAAATATATAATGATATTGTTCAGCTGAGATCCCAAAACAATCATTTAAATTGAAATTCTCCGTGAAGCCACCCACCCAGAAGTAACCAATCCTTCTAATTCCGAGAGAACTGTGTTTCAAGTCCAGGTATGGGTCTAAATACATTTTACATTTTTGTATTAATTATTTGAATACACATATACACCCAAATATACAACATATATTTGTCAATATATATTCATGAATGATACATACACATGCATGCATTCTACCTTTCTACCTACCGGGTCCTTAGCTCATTAAGAGTAAGGTTCTGTTGGGGCGCCTGGGTGGCGCAGTCGGTTAAGCGTCCGACTTCAGCCAGGTCACGGTCTTGCGGTCTGTGAGTTCGAGCCCCGCGTCGGGCTCTGGGCTGATGGCTCAGAGCCTGGAGCCTGTTTCCGATTCTGTGTCTCCCTCTCTCTCTGCCTCTCCCCCGTTCATGCTCTGTCTCTCTCTGTCCCAAAAATAAATAAACGTTGAAAAAAAAATTATTAAAAAAAAAAAAAAAGCTGATATAGGGATCCCCAATAGGCTTTCTGGGTGCTGGACTTCCTAGGGGGCAGCATGCAGGATATTGATAATATTCCCATCAAAGGTTCACGTTGCCCTGCTCCAGCCTATATTTTTCCAAAAGCAAATAGAAAGTTTTGTTTACAGTTTGTGCTTATGGTGTGGTCGCACACTAGAGGATGAAGAAGCCGTCGTTAACATCTTAGTTTATATTCTTTGACATTTTTGTCTGGCTTTATGGATGTGACACATGCCAGCATGGATTGGTCCCTTTTCCTGCCTCCTCGAACCCGTACGGTTACGACCTTTTTATGCCACGTGCTGTTCCCCTCTACCATCGTCGTTGGGCAGGTCGGCGGATGGACACTGACCCAACCTGCGCCATTCTGAGTTACCCTCTTTCTGAGGATGAAGCTGTGAAGTTTAAATTAGGGGCTGCTGGAAACGATCTTTGACCATGTAGAGTAAGAAACAGAAAACAGCCCAGAGTGGAAGAGCTGCACTGAAAACAGTAAAGATGAGGGAGAGAGCCCGGACGGTACCCCAGTGTCTGGTTCCAGTTATTCTAAGGCTTGGAAGAAGAAATGTAAACTTGAAGTTCTATAGGTAGAGTCCATGCTGTGGTGTCCTGTCCAGATCCTCCCACCAGGACTGAGGTATCGGTTCTCCCTGATGCCAGGAATGTCTGTTGCTGATGGCTCACAGCTGAGTCACTTCTCAGGCCTTGCCCTTGGACTGAAGCAGTTGCTTGGATGAAGGTCACACCCCCCTCCCCCATAGGGGCAGCCTCCATCCAATGATTGTTTGTGGGTATAAAAGCCTGGGTTCCTTGCCTCAATCTGGGACAACTCCAGAGCTCCCCATGCCATTGACGGTGGCATCGATCGCAACTGTATCACAGTTCAACTTTGCCCTCTGCCCAGTCCTCGTTCCTCATGCTCTCACAGGTATTGATACAAAGAGCACTTTCTGCGTGAAAAGCTCTGTCTCCAACGGTTTCCTGGAGAGCCTTAAGACAGTGGGTGTGACAGAGATGTCTAAATGACCCACATCATGCATTCTCCCTTTCTTCCTTTGTAACATGGCATATAATGTACTTTTGTAATAAATCACTCTACCATTATTACTCAAGCTAGCCTGAGGGCTTCTCGTGTTTTGTCGCCAAATAGGTTCTAACTAATACGTTATTTCCTTATGATAAATTTCCAGAAGTAAAATTAATGTTATACAAGAGATACACATCTGTAAGGCTTTTGACCCCTGTTGCCACACCATCCTTCGAAACATCGCACCAATTTACATTCTCATCGATAGGGTGTGAAAGTAACCACTTCCCAGACTTGGCACAACACTGATATTATCCTTTTTAATTGGTTGATTCACTCAGCAAATATGGATTGAGTGCTTGCTACGTGCATGGCTGTGTGCTAACGGCTAGGGGTAAATCCCTGCCCTCCTGGAGCTTGTAGTCTAGGTGTGAAGAGAAAGGCAATTAATGAAATTAATTTCATTAATGAAATTAATGAAAATCTTGTGTACCAGAAGGTGGTGTTACAGGGACATGTGAAACACGGGAGGGAGGCAGGGGCTACAAGTGGTGAAGGGGGTCCACCGTAAGTATGGGGGTCAGGGGAGCCCTCACGGAGCCAGAGACTTTTTGTGGCATGGGGATGTCTGGGGGAAGAGCATTTTGGGCAGAGGGGACAGCAGGTTCTAGAGGCTGAATCACACCTCGTGTGTTCAAACAACAACCTGGCGGGAGGCTGACGTGGAGGGAGCGAGGGCGAGAGTGGGAGATGTGTTAGTGAGGTAATGGGGGATGCTACATGGTCGTGGGGGGTATGGATTTCTCTAGACAAAAGGGGAACGAGGGGAGCCTGGGTGGCTCAGTCGGTTGAGCATCTGACTGGGCTCAAGGTCACGATCCCACCGTTGGTGGGACGGAGCCCCACGTCAGCGCGGAGCTTGCTTGGGACTCTCGTTCTCCCTCTCTGTCTGCCCTCCCCTCTCAAAAGAAAGAAATAAACTTTAGAATAATAATTTTACAAAGACAGGAACCAGACGTGGGATTGGAATAGAAATGTGACTTGTTCTGACTCATGATTCAAGAGGCGCCCTCTGGCTGCCGTGTTTAGAAAAACTACAGTGATGAAATGGAAGCAGGAGGCCTGCTGGACGAAAAAATAGTGTCATTGTTGCTGTAGATTTTTGCACTTGAACATTTTTTATATAAGTCGATAGTTTGTATTTCTTCTATAGGAAATAGGGACCTATTTTGAGATCTTTGCTGATGTTGCTATTAGCATATTTCCCTTCTGTTATGGATTTCTAACGATGTTAAGAATGTAACTCTTAGTCTGTCATATATGTAGTTCTCTGACCCCAGCTTTCTCCTAATTTAATCATGTTTCTGATTTTTTTTTTGATACAAAAAATTTTTCATTTTCACGAGGGCAAATTAGAAAACATTTTTTATGCTTATTTATTTTTGAGAGAGAGCAAGAGAGAGTGAGAGAGAGAGAGAGGCAGAGTGCAAGCAGGGGAGGGGCAGAGAGAGAGAGGGAGACACAGAATTCCAAGCAGGCTCTAGGTCCCGAGCTGTCAGCACAGAGCCCGACATGGGGCTCGAACCCACCAGCCGTGAGATCTTGACCTGAGCCGAAGTCAGACGCTCCACCGACTGAGCCACCCAGGCGCCCCACAAGGGAAAATTTTTTTTTTTTTAAATTTTTTTTTTCAACGTTTATTTATTTTTGGGACAGAGAGAGACAGAGCATGAACGGGGGAGGGGCAGAGAGAGAGGGAGACACAGAATCGGAAACAGGCTCCAGGCTCTGAGCCATCAGCCCAGAGCCCGACGCGGGGCTCGAACTCACGGACCGCGAGATCGTGACCTGGCTGAAGTCGGACGCTTAACCGACTGCGCCACCCAGGCGCCCCTTAAGAGGAGGTTTCTGTTAGGGATTCTGATTATGGTGTCTTACTTAGAAGGCATGTTGACAAGACTATTGCTTTAGTTTAGGCTGTTTTTTTTTTTTTTTTTTTTTTTTTTTTTAAATTTTTTTTTTTTTTCAATGTTTATTTATTTTTGGGACAGAGAGAGACAGAGCATGAACGGGGGAGGGGCAGAGAGAGAGGGAGACACAGAATCGGAAACAGGCTCCAGGCTCCGAGCCATCAGCCCAGAGCCCGATGCGGGGCTCGAACTCCCGGACCGCGAGATCGTGACCTGGCTGAAGTCGGACGCTTAACCGACTGCGCCACCCAGGCGCCCCAGTTTAGGCTGTTTTTATCTGCAAGCCATAGAAGCTGGTTTCATTAAAGGAAAACTCATTTTAATACTTGGGATCTAAAATGGAATCTGGGGGTAGGAGATTGAAGCAGGCCACATGAGAGTCAGGAGCTAGGAATTAACACCTTACCTGGAACCAAAACATCTTTCGCATTTCTCTGAGCTACCTGTTCCACTCACTTCCCTTCTCTGCTTCTCTGTGAGCAGCTGCTTTCTTCTTCCCTCTTCTTCTCTGATACGCTGTTCATCCATGCTGTGGACACCCTAGTTTTGGCACCACGGAAAAATGCACTAGCATCTCTGTGCCTCAATTTTAACTCATGGGAAAGAGAAGCTAATTCATACAGTCTACCCAGTAGATTGACCTACTTTGCTTCCCTCTTTCCGATCCAAAAATACAAGCTATGTCCAGCGAGTGTTGGAGTCACACACTATAAAGAGCTTGTCTTGAGGGGCATCATGTGGAAAAAGGGCAGTTCTCAAAGGGAATAGCGAACGTGCGTTGTGCACATACCATAAAAGAAGTGTAACCAATATTCATCTATATTTTATTCTACTATCTTTATGGCTTTAAATTTTCCATACTTCTGAAATCAATTTTTGTATAAGATATGCTTTAGAAGAATCCTTTTATTGGGGCGCCTGGGTGGCTCAGTCGGTTGAGCATCCGACTTCGGCTCAGGTCATGATCTCAAGGTCCATGAGTTCGAGCCCCATGTCGGGCTCTGTGCTGACAGATCAGAGCCTGGAGCCTGCTTTGGATTCTGTGTCTCCCTCTCTCTCTGATCCTCCCCGATTCATGCTCTGTCTCTCTCTGTCTCAAAAATAAATAAACATTAAAATTTTTTTTTTAAAAGAAGAATCCTTTTTATTTTATTTTGCAAAGGGTTAATTTTTCTCTATTATATTTTGGGGATGAGTGTATCCCCAAAATTTAATAGAAAAAAAGTTGAATAGAAAAAATTTGCTATTGAAATGAACCAGATGTCTTATAATGCTTAAAGTATTTTGATGACTATTGCTATTTAAATAATGTTTATCTAATCGTTGCAAACTCTTGGTTATATGTTTTGTTGTTATTGTTGTTCTTTACCAATTAAAAAGCATGCTAAAAGCATATGAAAAAAACACACAACCTGATTTAAAAATGGGCAGGGGGGCGCCTGGGTCGCTCAGTCGGTTAAGCCTCTGACTTCTGCTCAGGTCATAAGCTCACACTCAGGTCATGATCTCATGCTTGGTGGATTTGAGCCCCAAGCTGGGTTCTGTGCTGACAGCTCAGAGCCTGGAGTCTGCTTCGGATTCTGTGTCTCCCTCTCTGTCTCTCTGCCCCTCCCCTGCTCATGTGCACATGCTCTCTCTCTCTCTCTCTCAAATATAAATAAACATTAAAAAATTTTTTTTAAATGGGTAGAGGACCTGAATAGACATTTTTCTAAAGAAGACACGCAGATGGCAAACAGACATAGGAAAAGATGTTCACTATCACTGATCGTTAGGGAAATGCAAATCAAAAGCACCTTGAGATATTACCTTCCACCCATCAGAATGGCTAACATTAAAACAAGATAAGAAATAGGTGTTGGCAAGGAGGTGGAGAAAAAGGAACTCTCGTGCACTATTGGTGGGAATGCAAACTGGTGCAGCTACTATGGAAAATGGCATGGAGGTTCTTAAGAAAATTAAAAATAGAGTTATCATATGACCCAGTAATTTTACTTGTAGGTGTTTACTCCTAGGAGTTATCAAACCCCTAGGTTATCAAAGAAAATGTAAACTCCTAGGCATCAAAGAAAATGAAAACACTATTTTGAAAAGATACAGGCATCCTTGTGTTTATTGCAGCATTATTTACAAAGGTCCAGATGTGGAAGCAAACTAGCGTCCATCAACAGATGAACAGATAAAGAAGACGTGAGATATATATGTATATATTCATACACACAATGGAATATTACTCAGCCATAAAAAGTGTAGGATCTTGCCATTTGTGACAATCTGGATGGACCTAGAGGGTATTGTGCTCAGTGACGTAAGCCAGACTCAGAAAGGCAAACACCATATGATTCCACTTAAATGTGGAATCTAAAGGACAGACGAATAAGCAAACAAAAAGCAGAATCAGACCTGGAAATACAGAGAACAAATTCATGATTGCCAAAGGGAAAGGGGCGGGGGACGGGCAAAATGAGTGAAGGGCAGTGGGAGATACAGGCTTCTAGTTCGGGAATAAATACATCATGGGAATAAAAGGGAGAGCATAGGGATTATAGCCGATGATATTGTAATAGTGTAATATTGTAATAGTGTAATAGATGATATTGTAATAGTATAGTGATAGTGTAATAGTGTAATAGTGATATTGTAATAGCGTTGTACGGTGACAGAGAGTGGCTACACTTTTAGGGAGCATAGCATAACATACAGAGAAGTTGAATCGCTGTTTGCACACCTGAAACTAATGTAACATTGTGTACCAACTATAATCTTATTAAAAAAAAATTTTTTTTTAAGGCCAAAGGATAGAATTAGACAAACATGACTACTCTACCTAATGGTTCATTGGCACAAGGAAGATGGGAGCTACCATTAGGCCACCATGTTTGAGGAATCCTTGACCACACCTTTGTGGAAAAACAGCTGAATTCAGAAAGGCAGTATCAGTCGAGGGACTTCCGCGTCCTTCCCAGCCATTCCTCCTGTGGGAAAGGAGTGTCTCTAGACGGGATATATACCAGAGATCGTTGAAGGGGCAGAAATCAGGCAAACAACAACACCAAAAACCTGTCAAGATAGAAATCTGTCAAGGTTGCTGTTAGCAATTATTTCGAAGGGGCTTGCCATTTGCCCAGTAAGGTAATTTTTTAATTAAGTAATTATACCATGATTTTTTCACTAGCCAAATAACTGTAGGCGAATTATTGCTTTGATTCTCAGTTTTTTTCACTTACAAAATGTCACAGTTGAACTGGATGTTTTCTAATGTTTCTACAAACATAAACATTCTAATTGACTGATTTACTAGTTTCTTATGTAGAAATGTGTGGGCCGTAGGAAACCATTAAACTAAATGATGTCTTCCCCCAAGGCATTTCATACTCACTAGTGCCAACGCTCCAAAGACCAACTTACCAAAGATATTAAAAAATCAGCATACATTTGGGCGTCTGGGTACTCAGTTGGTTAAACATCTGACTCTTGATTTCAGCTCAGGTCATGATCTCACGGTTCGTGAGTTCAAGCCCCGCATCAGGCTCTGTGCTGACAGCATGGAGCCTGCTTGGGATTCTCTCCCTCCCTCTTTTTCTGCCCCTCCCCCAGTCATGCTCTACCTCAAAAATAAATAAACAAAATGATGATACTGAATATCAGATTCACTGTTTTTTAAAAAAGAAATTAGTATGCTTTTAATAATTTTTTCCAATAGTGATGATTGCGAAAGGAAAATGATCATCTCTTTCTTTAAATCTGTAGTGGAGACTTTGTCGAGAACATTTTGAACAGCTTTTTTGAAGTATAATTGACATATGACAAACTGTACATATTTATATGCCCTGATACAATTAAACATATGTATATACCCATGAAACCATCACCACAGTCAAGATAATAAACATGTCGATCAACACAAAAAGTTTTCTTGTTCTCCTTGCTAATTTCTTCTTCTAAGTGCTCTCCCCAGAAAACTACTGATCTCTTTTCTGTCACTATCCAGCAATCAGTTTCCTCTTTTAAGAATTGTATATACATGGAATCATATGCTATGCAACCTTTTTGACTGGCTTCTGTCATTCAGCATAATTATTTTAGATTCATCCATGTCGCTGTGGGCAGTAATAATTCCTTCCTTTTTATTGCTGGGCAGACAGATACCAGTTTGCTTATCTGTTCACCTTTTGGTGGATATTTGGGTTGTTTCCCCTTGGGGGCTATTGTGAACAAAGGGCCATGAACATTCGTGTACCCGTCTTAGTACATACTCATGCTTCCATTTCTCTTTGGGAAATACCTACAAGTAGAATGCGTGGGTCAGATGATAAATGCATGTTTAACTTTTTGAGAAATAACGAGACTGTGTTGGCCAGGATTTTTTTTTTTAATTTTTTTTCAACGTTTATTTATTTTTGGGACAGAGAGAGACAGAGCATGAACGGGGGAGGGGCAGAGAGAGAGGGAGACACAGAATCGGAAACAGGCTCCAGGCTCTGAGCCATCAGCCCAGAGCCCGACGTGGGGCTCGAACTCACGGACCGCGAGATCGTGACCTGGCTGAAGTCGAACGCTTAACCCACTGCGCCACCCAGGCGCCCCTGTTGGCCAGGGTTTGTGTGGTTTTGCACAAGTTACCACCCAGCATGTACGAGGGCTCATATTTCTCCACATGCTCGTCAACGCTTGGCATGATCAGTCTTTTTCATTTTAGCCATTCTCATACGTGTGCAGAGGTATCTTACTAATCTCGAGTGAAGAGACACGAGGGGGGAGAAAAAAAGACTGGTGCCGACGCATTTCAGGAAAGATGCCTGCCGGTTAATGCCATGCTCCTCGAATTCCCTCAAGCTGCCTCAGTTATTGCTCCTGCTGATCCTGGTTCTCCAGCTGATTTGATGATTCCAAAAGCCACGCTATACCTTCTAATACATTTCTTTTATCTTCAAGGTACGAGAATAGGCCTCTGTTGCTTGGAACCAAAGACCTCCCTCTGCCATCGGTGGCTTTGGTTTACGTCCCCCTGGCAGGCTTTCCCTCACCACTTTCTGGCAACAAGCCCCACCCATGCCCTAACGACAGCATCTTCACCTCCAATGTTTATTTATTTTTGAGAGAGAGAGAGAGAGAGCACGTGCACGTGCATGAGTGGGGGAGGGGCAGAGAGAGAGGGAGACAGAGAATCCGAAACAGGCTCCAGGCTCTGAGCTGTCAGCACAGAGCCCGACGCATGGCTTGAACTCACAAACCGTGAGATCATGACCTGAGCCGAAGTCAGATGGCCAACTGACTGAGCCACCCAGACGCCCCTGGCATCTTCATCTCTAGATCCTATTGCCTCTAACCCAAGATCTATTCCTCTTACACTTCTGGATTTATGAGCCAACAAATCTCCCTTTTTCAGCCTCATCTAGTTTGAGTCAGGTTTCTGTCACTGACAATTGACGGAAATCACCCCGTGCCCAGCCTTCGTCTTGTCTGTCCTGTACGTGTATACGCGGAGCTAAGCATACGGCCTGGAAGTCAACAAGTGCTGAGCGAATCAGTAAACTACCGCATTCTTAAAAATCAGAGACGTTTTGGGGCGCCTGGGTGGCTCAGTCGGTTAAGCGTCCGACTTCAGCTCAGGTCACGATCTCGCGGTCCGTAAGTTCGAGCCCCGCGTGGGGCTCTGGGCTGATGGCTCAGAGCCTGGAGCCTGCTTCCGATTCTGTGTCTCCCTCTCTCTCTGCCCCTCCCCCATTCATGCTGTGTCTCTCTCTGTCTCAAAAATAAATAAACGTTAAAAAAAAAATTAAAAAAAAAATAAATCAGAGACGTTTTTATAAAGCTGTAATAAGAAACGGGAAAGGTTGCTTTGAGAGGCTGAATGGTTAAGTAGACCGCTGCAGCCAGACTACCTGGGAGTGAATCCTAGCTCTGCCATTTAGCAACTCTGTGACCTTGGGAATTGATTATTTCTCTGTGCCTCGGCTTCTTGAACGCTGAGATGTGGATGATAATAGGACCTACCTCGTAAAGTAATGAAGATTCAATTAGTTGATTTACAAAAACCATTTAAATAATGCTTGATACATACAAGGTTTTTTTTAAAGTCTGTTTTTTTTGTGATGCTGATACTCTTTTGGATGAAGGCGTCAATATTGAAAAAGACTTTGATGTGCTATTAGTTACCAGTGATGGGATCTTAGGTGAAATGCCTACTTTCCCTAAGAGTCATGTTTTTCTGTTTAACCAGGCACATGTAAAGACCCACAATCTGACTCAAATAACTGACCGTAAGGTGGTTTAGCAGCAGTTCATGTAGTAAAGACCTTGAATTTGGGGAGTGGCACGGGTTAGCTGACTACAGGTTCATTTGGAGCTAGGAGAATGGCAAGGCTATCATAAAACTAACTCCCCGAGATTAGACTGAGTTACTAGCAGCAGTGTCCATTAAAGAAGATTATAACCCTTGGGTCCTTCGCTCAGCTCTCATCCAATGAAGAGTGCGTACTTAGCACTTGGTCAGGCTGGAGAGCCTCTGATAGAGAGGGAGAGGAAAAGGAGCGAGGTGGCAAACGTGCAATTTGAAGAATAGTTGAGAGCCCTCAAACGGCTTGCTCTGAATACCAGGAGACTCCGAGAAGAGGACATAACAGTCTTCGGATACTTGAAGTGTCCTGTGCAGGACTTCATCTGACATGCTCCAGAAGCCCAGGGTGGATCGCCCCGGGCGGGGGCAGACTCCAGCTCAGCAGGAGGACATGCTCTTTCCCTGGGGAGTGCCTGTCTGCTGATGGAGAGGGCTGCCTTGCAAAGTTGCATGCAAGCTGGGTGAACGTGAGTTTGGGGACACATTTGCAAAGCATTGTGGGAGGGATGGATCATACAGGACTGCTCTGTTTCATTTCACACTCTAAAAATAGACATGAGTCTATTTTTTGAGGTTTTTGTTATTTATTTATTTGAGAAGAGAGAGAGTGTGTGTACTTGAGCAGAGGAGAGGGCAGTGCGGGGGGCGGGGGGTGAGAGAGAGAGAGAGAGAATCTTAAGCAGACTCCACACTCCATGCAGAGCCTGACACAGGCCTTGATCTCATAACCCTGGGATCATGACCTGAGCTGAAATCAAGAGCCAGACACTCAACTGACTGAGCCACTCAGGCACCTCAAACGTTTTCAGATTTCTTACTTTGTACAATTTTTTTTTTTTTTTAAGGAGGCTCCATGCCCAATGTGGGGCTTGAACTCACAACCCTGAGATCAAGAGTTGCCCAGAGGCCCCACAGTACAGAAATTCTTAATTAAGTATGGCTGTGTATCCAAAGCGAGGCAACAATTTAAATTTCTTGGACCTCTATTGTTGCTTTTCCTGAAAATTTTGTTTTTGTTTTGGCGCTCGCTTTTTTTCTGATGTTTCTGATTAAAGTAACATATAGTGATTGTAAACGATTTTGGAAAATTTGGAAAAAAATTATGAAAACCTTTCTAGATTCAGAAATTACATATAAAAGTTAAAAATGCACACTTTAGGCTGTTAGTTTTACATTTATTGGATGTGCTTGAGCTGTTTTTACTCATAACACTTCTGACACCAAATGTGTTGGGTTTTTTTCCACATCAATTGATCCTCCAACTCTCTAGACATCATTTGCTTGTTCCACAATTCAATTCTGACGCTAACTACCAGGAGTCAGCACAGAACTTATAGGACTGCCCAGTCAAAAGTCTGAGATAGTCACCAGTACTTCTGACCAAACAACCAGCTACAAATTGGGGGGTCCCATGATTCCTTCCTCAGGTTCGATAATTTGATAGAGTGGCTCACAGAACTCAGAAAATCACTTCACTTACTGTTCATGGTTTATTATAAAGGATACAACTCAAGAGTAGCTAAATAGAAGAGATGCATAGGGAAAGATATGTGGGAAGGGGTTTCCATGCCCTCCCTGGGAGGGCCACCCTCCCAGTGTCTTGATGTGTCCACCAACCTGGAGGCCCTCTGAACCCCATGGTTTAAGGGTTTTTATGGAGGTTTCATTATGTAGGCATGATTGTTGAAATCATTGGCCATTGGTGATTGAACTCAATCTCCAGCCACCCCCCCTTCTCAGAGGTCAGAGGTGGGGGGTGGGACTGGTGGAGGTAAAAATTCCAACCTCTAATTATGTCTTGGCCAACCCAGCACCCATCCTGAAGCTATCGAGGTGCCCCCCTCCCTAGGTACCAGTCATCTCATGAGCGTACAAAAGACACTTAGCACACTCCAGAGATTCCAATGGTTTTAGGAGCTGTGTGTCAGGAGCTGGAGACAAAACCAAATATATGTTTTTAATTAAGTCACAGTGCTTCTTTTAAAAATGTTTAGGGGTACCCGGGTGGCTCAGTTGGTTAAGCGTCCAGCGTCCAACTTCGGCTCAGGACCCCGAGGAATCTCACGGTCTCTTAGTTGGAGTCCCAGCTCAGGCTCTGTGCTGACAGCTCAAAACCTGGAGCCTGTTTCAGATTCTGTGCCTCCCTCTCTCTTTGCCCCTCCCCTGCTTGCTCTCTGTCTCTCTGTCTCTCTCAAAAATAAAATGTTTTTTTTTTTTTTTTAATTTTTTTTTTTCCCAACGTTTATTTATTTTGGGGACAGAGAGAGACAGAGCATGAACGGGGGAGGGGCAGAGAGAGAGGGAGACACAGAATCAGAAACAGGCTCCAGGCTCTGAGCCATCAGCCCAGAGCCCGACGCGGGGCTCGAACTCACGGACCGCAAGATCGTGACCTGGCTGAAGTCGGACGCTTAGCCGACTGCGCCACCCAGGCGCCCCAAAAATAAAATGTTTTAAAAAACCTTTCTTTAAAAAAATAAAAAATGTTTAAATGCCCCAACAATAGGTGCTGACTGGTTCGTCTTCTGAGGATTTCAAAACAATGTACAAATACCACTTCTCTGACTATAAAAAGGTAAAATGGGTCTGCTAGTTTTTAAAAGCATACTGATTCTTTTGAGCTCTTTGGGTTTGTACTGATCTAATCTATGCTTATAACTTTGTTGGCCTCTTGGCTAGAAACAGACTGGATTATCAAAGAGTTCTGGGTCAGACAACCAAGGCCGGAATCTAAAGACCAGCAGCCAAATACCTGGTTGACACATTTTAATTAAAATTGTTCTGTTAATGGGCTTTCCTCCTTTGTATGGTGATAAATACCAGGCAGCTTAACTAACATTTACTGGCAATTCCTGACTCCAGGGGTTCACTAAGTGTGGCCCTGAAGGGCAGCATCAGCATTGCCTGAGAACTTGTTAGAAATGCAAATTCTCAGGATGCCTGGGTGGCTCTTGGCTCTGGTCACGATCTCACAGCTCGTGAGTTCGAGCCCCGCATCAGGCTCTGTGCTGACAGCTCGGAGCCTGGAGCCTGCTTCGGATTGTGTGCCTCCCTCTCTCTGCCCCAACCTACTCGCATTCTGTCTCGTCTCTCTCAAAAATAAATAAACATTAAAAAAATTATTAAAAAAAAAAAAGCAATGCAAATTCTCGTGGCACCTGGGTGGCTCAGTTGGTTGAGTTTCTGATTTCAACCTAGTTCATGATCTCGTTGTTCCTGAGTTCAAGCCCTGCGTTGGGCTCTGTGCTGATAGCTCAGAGCCTGGACCCTGTTTCATATTCTGTCTCCCCCTCTCTCTCTCTGCCCCTTCTCCACTCATGCTTGCGCGCTCTCTCTCTCTCTCTCTCTCAAAAATAAATAAAAAATTAAAAAAAAAAAAAAAGAAGTGCAAAATCTCAACCCACCCCAGACCTACCGAGTCAGAAACTCTGGGGTGAAGCCCAGTGATCTGTGTTTTAACAAACCTTCCGGGTGATTGTGACGTACAGCTAACGTTTGAGAACCACTGCCTTAGGTACCTCCCTCCCCCCCCAAATCATGAGGAATTTGCTCTAATTGACTCACACACTCAACTCCAGTCACATGCGTATCTGGATCCGGGTGGTGGTTACACAGGCACATAACTCCATAAAAACTCCCCAAGCTCTACACTTAAGATCTATAAATTTTCCTTGATTTAATCAAACCTCGATTTAAAAAAAAAAAAAAAAATCACAGTCAAACTGTACTTCTAGAAAGCTGGTTGGGGCTGGGCTTGTCCCTGTAAATGAAGGTCATCAGACCCAGGGACCTTGGCTAGAGTAGCACTGTTCTCTAACTTGCCATGGTGAGCCATTCCCTGGTGCTGACAGCCAAGGAGGCCTGTCTGCAGCAACCTCAAAGGGGTTTATTGACGTCATTTAGCAGTGAGTTAGTCCCCAGGCGATGGCCTCAACTTGTTCAGTATCATCACAGGTATGTCCCCAAGACAAGACGTGAGCCGCAGACACAGGAAGCCCTAATGTGATCCTGGCAGCAGATAGGCGGAAGCACTGGTCCTTCAAGCAGCACAAGAAAAATAAGAGGAATCCAGGAAGCAGTGATAAAACCCAGCTGATCGGGGCTGTACATACAAGTCTTGGGCAACAGAGAAGCCATGGCCATGAGTCACATAAGCAAGAAGAACAGACCTGCTGAGGCACAGTCCTCAGTCCTCTCCTGCTGGCAGAGTCCTCAAGAAGCTGAGATAGGGGGCGGAGGGAAGCACTGGCCAAGAAGTGTCCTGCAAGGCCACAGCTTCTAGCAGGCGACTGTCCTCTTTTCTGCTTGTAAAAGTGAGGCACGGACCCTGGAGAGCCATGATGTCAATTCTGCACCGAATCTCAGAACCACAGAAATCCTCTGCCCCAGCCCTGGGTTCCTTTTGTGTCCTGAAATGGAAACAAAAACAAAAACAAAAACAAAAACAGCTTCCAGTCTCCCTGACCCATCAGGAACTGCCTTCTTGATTAACCACCCCTCTCCCATTCTTATTTGGGGAATCCTTGCTACACTTTGCATCTGGACCCACTCCTGCTGATCCCCACACTGCTGGGAAATGCGAGTAAGCCTGGCGGCAGCGAATGCTCACTAAAAAGAAAAGCAGAAGGAAAACTGCACCAGCAGGTGGACCCAGAGTCCAAACTATGTTGTGCTCATGCGCGGGCACCTGCGGCTCTCCCAGCTAGCCCGGGTCCTCCCAGTTGCTTCTACATCCCTGATCTGTCTCTGAGCCTCTTGAATTGTGTCAAATGTGACGTTTTTCATTCAAGTACTATGATATAGATATTTAGTCCAGCCTTACCCAGTTGAAATAGAAACAAATTTAAAGCCATTCCTATCTAAATCAGCGAAGTTTCCATTTCCCAGACCATTTCAGGCTGGGAAGCAGGTAGCCGAGGCAGGTCACTTTCCAGCTCCTTTTCAGTTTTGTTTCTGATACTTCGATTGCACTACTTTCAAGTAAACAAATGGCGAATGCTCATTTGTTCCTTTGGCCACCCAGCTTCCAAACTTTACTTCTGTGTTGGGTGACTCTTTCGTTGTCTTAAGTGTTGGTGGGGAAAAGGCTTCCCTCCCACTACAGAACCACAGAGGTGGACAGGTCACCCCTGTCTCCATCCCCTGGGATTTAACCTGGGCAGCTGGGGACCTGAGCTCAGCCAATCAGATGCTGCCACCGGCGACTTTAACTCTTGAGCAATAATGCGAAGAGGAAGGGACCACTGAGAAATTATTCACTGGGACAACAGAGCATTGTGCTGACGTGTGACCTTGTCAGGTAACTAGTCAAGGTTAGTTTCTGTCCTTGGTCTCTTTGGGCCACTTTAGTGTTTGCTGTTCACTCCCTGCTTCTGTGAGACTTGGGCTTGGAATCCCCAGATCCCATGGACACCAAATAGCGTTGCCATCGCAGGCTCTGTAACCCAGTAGTGCAACCCTGGTGGGTTGCCGAGCCCGGTTGTGTAGGGGCTAGATTGCCTGGTGATTCCTGCTTGAATGAAGGCAGGGGAGGTGGAAATGCATTCATTTTTACTTTTATTGATAACTCACTCCTTTCCTGTCACTTCTCATGAATACATTCAAGAGGTATTAAGGAGATAAAATCAAAGTAATTTTATGACTCATTAGATGTGCAAATCAAGGTTGAGTCCCAGGACTCTTACTCAGGCAATTATATCAATGGCTAAAACTTCCTGAGAATGCAATATATGCCAGGAACTATTCCTGGTGTTTTATGTGTATTCTACCATTTAAACTCACCACAATCTTCACATATAGGAAGTATAATCATTCACATTTTAGAGATTAGAGAACCAAGACACGAAGAAGTTAAGTAACTTGCCCAAGGTTATCAGCCAGAAGGTAGTAGAGATGTGCTACAAACCTGATGAATCTGCTTTCAGAGCCATTGTGACAAATGGGTGCCATTTATTGAGATAGGGGAAATGAGAAGAACTGATTTTATGAAGGATGACAGTGGGTTCAGTTGATAAGCGTGTAAGTTTAAGGTGCCTGGGTCATGCCCAAGTGGGGTTGCAAATTGGGTCGAGAGCTTAGGAGAGAGATCGAGATACAGATACAGACAGAGGAATCATCAGTGTATAGAAGCAATTGGAACCATTAGAAGTGGAAATGATCCTCCAGGGAGAGTAGGAGAAAAGTTGAGAGCAGAAGAAAAACAAAGAGACTTTGGGAATATAAGAAGAAAAGTCTATCAAGGATACTGAGAGAGGTAGAGGAAAAACGAGGAGAATACAGTGGTCTAGAAGTCAGAAGAAATGATCTTAAAAAGAAGGGATGGCCAGTGATATGGCACACTTCCAATATGCCAAGTGTATTAAGAGTGGGAACTATTCATTAGATTTGGCAACATGAAAGCAGTTGGAAATCTTGGCAATAATAGGATCAGTGGAAGGGCATCAGTAAAGGCCAGACTGGAGCGGGCTCATGGATATAAAGGAAGGACAATGGAAGATAGTAAAAGCAGATCACGTTAAAATTGTCTGATTAAGAAGGGGAGAAGTAACAGGGTGCTAGTAGATCAGAACACTAAGAGAAGGCTTTTGTTCACAAAAAGAGAGAGAAGTGGAATTATTTAAATAATAATGGTGGTCAGCTAACGCTGTGTTCGTGAAGTCACAGGAACCAGCCTTCTCTGTGTGTTGGAGCTTCTGGTCGTGCTCCCTAGGCCGGATGTCAGCATGTGGAGATGGGCGGCCATTGGAATGCAGGCTTGGAGTTCTGCCAGGCCGGGCAATGGAATTTAAGAACATGAGTTTAGAATCTTGGAAAGAGTGTGGTTGAAATGACAGGCGCAGCATCTTAGAAGAGACGGTGTAGGAACAGGAGGAGGGGCTGATCAGAAATACGTAAGGGGACCAAGTGTGGTTGGAGCAATTAAAGTGAAGTGTGGAGGGAATAGGAGGTTAAAGCCAGAAAGAAGGGTGTTTGAGCAGAAGAGTTCCAAAGTGGGGCAATGTGGGTTGAGGATGGCCCACAATGGGACCATGGAAGGGTAAGCTGAGATCTCAGGATGAAGGTAAGTCCCCCAGTTACCAGCCTACACTTTTGGGTTAGAAAGACAGAATCTTCATGTCTTGCCAAGAAACATAGTAATAAGATAAGGCAGCTTGGTGTAGAGAGACTTGATAATATCCAAAGACTGGAAGAGATATCGTTATGGGTTGAATTGTGTCCCTCCCAAGTTCACATGTAGAAGTCACTCCCAGTACCTCAGAAAATGACCTTATTTGCAAGTTTTGTCTCAACAGAAGTAATTGGGTTACAATGAGGTCATGAGGATGAGATCTAATTCAATATGACTCGTGTCCTTATAGAAAGGGGGAAAATTGGACAGGGAGAAACACACAGAGGGAAGATAATGTGAAGGCATGGGGAGAATGCCATATGGACATGAAGATGGCCATCTATGGGCCAAGGAGAGAAGCCTGGAACAGATCCTTCCTCATATCCTTCAGAAGGCACTAGCCCTGCCCAACATCTTGACTTTGGACCATTAGCCTCCAGAACGATGGGGCAACAAATTTTGTTGGTTAAGTCATCCAGTTTGTGGTCATTTGCTACAGCAGCCCTACCAGGCGAATACCGATGCCACCCCCAAACTCTCTCAGGACCTCCCCAACGGCCATTGCTTTATGTATTATCGAACAGAAGTTAGGCCATCACTGAAGTAACCACTGCCCAAGGGCCTGGGATTACAGTGATTGCTCTGGCTAGGGGGCAGAGTTCCCTGAAGCACACATATGCCTGATTCCTGAACAAAGTCAGGACTCAATGGACAAAGAAGAGGGGTGGGAAGGCTAGTGGGTAGACAGCCATGGTGTCCGCTGCGTTACCTGAGGGTCTACGCCTTATGACTTGCTCAGCATGCTGGTTTTGGCATTGTGTGAAGCATCCGTGTACCTTTGGGTCTCGAGGAATAAACACACACAGCTTCTTTACACCGATGAAACCTTGAGTAAGGATACTCCTGAACATAAGCTAGGAGAGAGACTCAGCGTGTTAGGGAAGAACTCAATGGACACTGAGAGGTGAAGCCAGTTCCTTGTACTTTAACCTGAGCTGTTTGATTACATCCAGAAATAGTCAACAAACTTTCACAACCCACGTTTCAAAATAGCTTTTAAACTTTATTTTGTAATACCCAAAAAGCGTTTTGACACCCAATCTTCCAAACAAAGCATAAAATGAGTAAAAACCAAATTTAATATGAACCGCAGTGGTGAAAGTCTCACTCCGCCTATGTCCAGGTCAGGTGTCCACGAGCCTTCCTGTGGTGGTCACTGCAAGGGACAGAGCAGGAAAACAAAGACAGCTCCAGAGGACAGGTGATATGGGGGACTTTTCCTTGATCCCACAGGTCCATGCCTAGAATTTTTATCTCACTCTTGCCTAAATTCCTCTCTCCTGAGCACCAGTCTCTGCTAAGTTTCTAGCTTTCCTTGGCATGTTCCAAAAGCTGGAGTGTTCCAACTTGCAGGGGATTTTCCCTCTTCCGTCTTGCTATTCCCAAGTGACTTTTTGGCTCAGGAGGAACCTTAAATTTCATAATGGTGATGATGAAGGATGGCCCAGTCCCTAAGCTGTCATCCTGTCTTTGTTGCTGTCCCCTGAGGTCTTGTCTCTCTTTTGGGCGGGGGTCACCTGGCCTTTGGCCACTGTACACGGACTTCTGCTGCTGACATTAGTGAGTCTTGCCTCCCATTGTCCCGACCCTACCACTTTTCTAGGCTTTCAAGCCTCTCAGCACTTCTGTGTCCCTCCTTTGCAGTCCCAGACCCCCTAGCTGCATTCCTTGTCCTGTTCTGGAGGGTCTGGGCCTCTGTGAAGCTTTCCTGGGGCAGGGGAAGTAGAGGGGCATCAGCACATCCATGCAAACAGTCCTCTCACCCACTGCTAATCCACTTCCTACGATCGAGTTGTTCCGGCACCATCCCAATCACGGGCATCTCTAGGAGGCTTACAACTTTGCCATGTCCTAGAAAGCAGGAAACGAACCCATCTGCTTTGAGTTTCTCTGCACCTCTTTGCCGGTCATCATCACTCCCTCACATCGGGCTTCTCTTCCACACAGGGCTTGCCTCCTGCATCATCTCATTCCGGGGTCCTTTCAAGGGAATGGCTTGTTGCCGTGCCAAAGTGGGAGGAAATAGGGAGAGAAATCTTGAGGGTCTCAAATCGGCAGTACTAATCAATCACAAACATCATTTCTATTCACAACCAACAACTAGTGTCATAGCTTGACCTAAATACAAGGGAACCAGTAGAGAACTGAAAAGATACGGCAACCCAGTTGGCATATTACTTTCCTAGTTTACAGACAAGCCAATAGAAGCTTAAGGAACCAAGTTCACACGGTTACACAAGCAACAGAGTCGGAATTAGAACACGAGCAGTCTGGCTCTTGAGCCCGCGCCCTTAACCACTATGCTACACAAATCCCCTGGGAATTTGAAGAGCTCTTGAAGCGCTCTGGACATACACAGGAAATCTTTCTCTGACTGACTTGTTTCACTTAGCATAATGCCCTCCGGTTCCATCCACGTTGCTGCAAATGAATATTTTAGTTTTTTAAACGTTTATGCATCTTTGAGAGGGAGACAGAGTGCGAGTGGGGGAGGTGCAGAGAGAGGGGGGGACAGAGAATCCCAAGCAGGCTCCACACTGTCAGCACGGAGCCCAATGCAGGACTCAAACCCACAAACCGTGAGATCATGACCTGAGCTGAAGTCAGACACTGAACTGACTCAGCCACCCAGGTGCCCCATAAGCTCGTTAATATTCTAATATTAAGCGAAGGTTACCTGGTAAAATAAACTGATAGTGAATGGATTCCAAATTTTCTACAAGAAACTTCTGCTCTCTTCACTTTCAAAATCTGTTCCTTTACCACTAGGTGGCGCTTTGTTCAATTCGTTGAAAAGTAAAGTTTTCATTGGATTCCTATTTCAGAAGGAAAGTGTACTGAAAAGCAAACATGCTACCAGCTGGATTCCAGTCCTAATATTTACTTTCCAACTAGCTCCAGTTTTCTAGACTAGCTGTGGTATAAATGCAAACTGTGCTTTCCTCAAGTGTCACACACTGTTGTATTTGTCTCTCGATGAAATGGAAATTTCATCCCATTCCCTTGAAAGGACCCCGGAATGAGATGATGCAGGAGGCAAGCCCTGTGTGGAAGAGAAGCCCGATGTGAATAGCGCCTGAGGGATCACTTTGTGTTTATAGTTCTTGTGCTTTCTTTTAAAATAAAAGTTTTGGGGGCGCCTGGGTGGCGCAGTCGGTTAAGCGTCCGACTTCAGCCAGGTCACGATCTCGCGGTCCGGGAGTTCGAGCCCCGCGTCAGGCTCTGGGCTGATGGCTCAGAGCCTGGAGCCTGTTTCCGATTCTGCGTCTCCCTCTCTCTCTGCCCCTCCCCCGTTCATGCTCTGTCTCTCTCTGTCCCAAAAATAAATAAACGTTGGAAAAAAAATTTTTTAATAAAAGTTTTGTAGGGCACCTGGGTACTCTGGGTTTCGGCTCAGGTCACGATCTCACGGTTGGTGAGGTCGAGCACCTCATCGGTCGGTGCAGAGTCCACTTGGGATTCTCTCTCTGCCTCTCCCCGGCTCGCGCATACACACGCACGGGTACTTTCTCTCTCTCAAATAAACTTAAAAATAAAATAAAATAAAATAAAATAAAATAAAATAAAATAAAATAAAATAAAATAAAACTTGTGTATTAAAAACTCAAAGTCCCTTTTAAATGAAAAATATTGACTAGCTTTTTCATCCCCTTATTTAATAGTGTCGACCACCCCTAGTGCTAGACATACTTAGCTAAGTCTTCTGCAAATTCATTACTTCATTAAAAACAACTTTGTTAGAAACTGAAATTATGGCTCTTATGAAAGTGCTCCCGGCTAGAATAACTATTTAAGTAAAATACATGCCTTTTTCTCTCATTAGAAGTGGTAAAATAGGATTTTATGTATCAACCCAAAGACTTCCTTTCCCTCTGTGTCCCACCTGGGATGGAACCCTAATTCTGCTACTTACCCGCTCCATGACCTTGGACAAGCCTCTTCCTGTCTAAACCGAGGCTCTCCAGCCTGTAATACCAATATTTGTCTCCCAGGATTAGTATGGTGGGCAGATTTTTTTTTTTAATATTGTGAAGCTTTTGGTATGTAGTAGAATGCTTGGTAAATAGGAGATATTAAGTATCAATTTTTCATTAATTGGGTTCTGCTTGAAAATTACATTACATACAGGAGCTTTGTAGGATACCTTGTTTGTGTTCCCCCTTCTGTTTGGTTCAGGTGGGGATCAGACCCACAGGCGAGGCTCCCTCCCTTCTCCATCGTCCTAAGAACTGCCAACACCTTCCACATCCTGTGATGCTCTGTGACTTTGCTGAGGAGTGGGGGTGACATGGGCGGGGACGCCATAGCTTCCCATCAACTCCAGCCATCTTTACTGCATCCCAAAGCCTGTTTCCCTCCCCCAGGGAGCCCCCGTTATCTATCATCTCATGTCATCCAACTCACTCGCTCCCCAGCTCCCACTCTTTCTCAGATTGGAATACCCATGACCGCTCAGTCTGCTTTCCTCAGTCCCGTCTGGAATTCCAGGAAACAAAATCATCTGATCTCTTTACCCTTGGGGAAAACAGGCTTAGCAAAGTCCTGAAATCATACAACGTACTCCACATTTATGCTAACTTCTTACCTAATCTCGTTAACAGTGATGCCCATCCTATTCCACAGCAGACGCTGGAGGGGTGCACAGTTTGGGAGCAGTTGGCAAGAAACCAAAGGGCTTTGAGACCCATACGTTTACCCCCAGGACTTTACCCCAAATGCCAGTGTGGTGGACTCGGGGCTTTACCACCTATGTACCCAAATGCCACTTTTACACAGTTTAAAGAGCTCTTCTAAATCCACGATTAAATACCTCTTCAGCCCCCTCCCCAAGTGAGCAAAGAACAAAATCTGGCTATAGGAGAAGCCTCGGCCCAGAGCTGTGGGCACTCTGCCCAGGGGCCTTTTCGTCTTGGAGCAAGACGCAGGCTGGTGACGAGGTCCTGGGCCCGGAGCCTCTTTGGCCCAGGGTGATGGCAGGTGACCACAGACCCAGAGCACCAGGCCCAGCCAACCGCCTATGGCAATGGAATCTGGTAACAGAGTCCAAAGAGGACTCAAGATGACAGGAAAGCTAAGAAGCCACAAGGACTCTCTGATGGTCACTGGCCACCTCAGCCTGCTAATGCCGGGCTGTGCTGTCCGGCTGCTGCCCTCCCCCTATACCAGCTTTGCCCCAGTCGCCCATAGTGAAGGCTGAGACCAGGCAGGAACATTTTAAAAGACTTAAGGAGACTTTCTTGAAGGTCCGGCGATAATAGAAAAAGCACTATTCGGAAGAACCCAAAACGCACAAAGTGACCCCGTAGCAACAGCAAAAACCTTCCTTCTACGCAGGCCCAGGCCTTCCCAGGGCCCCAGATCTGAGTCCCCTTCCCCACTCTCAGCTCACCTGAGCCAGGAATAGCCCACCCAGGCAACTACATGCCCGGATCCCAGCCTCTGGTTTCCTGGGACACTTCACCCTCTAGCCCAAAGCCTTGTCTCTGCCCCGGGCTGAGCTGTTCCCGGGATGACGGACAGGGGGGATATTCATCCTTTCAGGGAAAACCCAGTCTCCTCACAAACGCTTCAGAGACTCAAATGGGAATGGATAATCACCCAATGATCACAAATGCATTTCTCAAATTCTGGGCTAGTCTCCTGTATACGAGTATGCTTAGAATACCAAACTGAAACTGAGTTGTGTAAAGCTAAGTCCAATCTATTTTCAGTTTCTCTTCAAAAACTAAACATTCTTGTGATCTAGCTTATCCAGGCTTCGCTTTGTTACTACATATTTTGGTGATGTGTTCTTCAGAATGAGAGGGCTTGTTAACATTTTTGATAGCCCTTTACCACTTTTAATGGAATATTTTCATTTCAAGTAGTACCTTAGACTTCGAATGCTAGTTTTCCTGATGTTAACATTTCTCAACCTCCAATTTGATTTTTTTCATGTTTTGAAATGTATTTTTGAGAGACAGAGCGTGAGGGGAGGAGGTGCAGAGAGAGAGGGGGACAGAGGATCTGAAGTGGGTTCCTCGCTGACAGCAGAGAGCCTGATGCGGGGCTCGAACTCATGAACCGGGAGATCACGACCTGAGCCAAAGTCGGACACTCAACCGACTGAGCCACCCAGGCGCCACTCAACCTCCCATTTTATTAGTTTGCATTTCCCTGCCATATCCCTTTGTATCTTTTTATTTTTAACCTTTCTTTTTGTTTGTATTTTTCTCTTGTACAGATAATAGAATTGGAAGTTTGGATTTTCACCCGACTACGTATTTATTATGTTCTATTGTTACTTTCCTCCCCTTTCACCCAATTTCATGATTTCCCCTGTATAAATGTTTTTTCCTTTTCCCACACCATCGAAATTGCCTAAGCGTTCCAACAAGCCGATTTAAGTCTCTGTTTCTTCGTCAATGTGTAATGACTCTGTGATTTCACGGGCCCAGGCCCTTCTGATAATTCCATTGCTTCACCATCTGTAAGATGTTAAGCTCATCTACCTGGTGGCCACAGTTCACCTCCACGTGGACACTGCAGCTGAGGACAGGGAAAAGAGGAAGGGCGTGACTCAGGAAATTGCACACATGATTTCCATTCATTCAACGGGCCGGAACTTTATCACCGGTAGCAAGGGAGCCTGGGAAGAGCAGTTGTGGTAGTGACTCACTTGTCTCTCAGACCCATCCTCTACCCTTTCAAACTCTGGTTTTTGATGCTGGGATTCAAACTCTGCAAACTACGTTTCTCAGCTGACTTCGTGATAAGTTCTGCCAAGAAGAGACAGTAGAAGGAAAGTGGAAGGTAGGAGAAGGATGTTTATCTCCTCAGTAACGTTTGTGCGACCATATAAAAGATAATTTGGACGTAGGGTTCTAGGGTCAGAACACTGTAAAGATTACCCGTAGATGTTAGCCGGAATTTCTTGTGTCTTTGAGAACCGTACGAGATCAACTTGAACTTTGGTGTCCCATCCTGTGTATGTCCAGAGCGCTTCAAGAGCTCTTCAAATTCCCAGGGGATTTGTGTAGCATAGTGGTTAAGGGCGCGGGCTCAAGAGCCAGACTGCTCGTGTTCTAATTCCGACTCTGTTGCTTGTGTAACCGTGTGAACTTGGTTCCTTAAGCTTCTATTGGCTTGTCTGTAAACTAGGAAAGTAATATGCCAACTGGGTTGCCGTATCTTTTCAGTTCTCTACTGGTTCCCTTGTATTTAGGTCAAGCTATGAGACTAGTTGTTGGTTGTGAATAGAAATGATGTTTGTGATTGATTAGTACTGCCGATTTGAGACCCTCAAGATTTCTCTCCCTATTTCCTCCCACTTTGGCACGGCAACAGGCGATATTCAAGATGATAAGAATTGGCCGGGTCTAAGACCCAAGTACAAAAGGAAGTATATAGACCCGTTGTTTAGATATTTGCAGGTTACAAGCCAAGATCACAAACTATTACGTATCATAAAATATGCTCTTCTACCTTCCTTGGTCTATCCACCTTGATAAATCTATTTCCATAATGAAAAAAAGCAGCTAATGCTACTTTTTATGACTGAGAGCAAAATATGAAAGATCTCTGAATATAATAATGATTGCACATATCTGGCGTGTTCTTTGGGCCAATTATAATTACATGAGTAAGAAAGTTAAGACACAAAATTTATGACATTTATTTATTTTTTTAAACGTTTTTATTTTATTTTTGAGAGAGACAGAGTGTGAGTGGGGGAGGGGCAGAGAGAGAGGGAGACAGGATCTGAAGCAGGCTCCAGGCTCCGAGCTGTCAGCGCAGAGCCGGTTGCAGGGCTTGAACTCACCAGCCGGGAGATCATGACCCAAGCCGACGTCGGATGCTTAACCGACTGAACCACTCAGGCGCCCCTATAACATTTATTGTATTTATTCTTGCCTTAATTTTAATAAAATCACTAATAGGTTGCTATAAGATTTTCATATAATTTCTATTCTTTTTGACAGTAGGGTTAAAAGAAAAGTAATTCAGCGGTGCCTGGGTGGCCTCAGGCAGTTAAGCGTCCGACTTCGGCTCAGGTCATGATCTCATGGATCGTGGGTTTGAGCCCCACATGGGGCTCTGTGCTGACAGCTCAGAGCCTGGAGCCTGCGTCAGATTCTGTGTCTCCCTCTCCCTGCCCCTCCCCTGCTCATGCTCTGTGTCAAAAATAAATAAACATTAAAAAAATCTTTTTTAAAGAAGGTAATTCGAAGTGTACCCAATTTAAATATAATTTTATCAAAATGGAAAATATGTAAATGCATTTGATATTATTTAATTATTTTCGATAAATAAAATTTAAAAATTGTTTTCAAAAAACATTATTTTCTCCCCAAAGAGTAAAATTATCTTTGAAAAGGTCAAATAAAGTTATAATTAGTAAATACCAAACATAAATCAAAATTAAGCAAAATTAATCAAAATTGAAATTTTAGTTAAATTTTATGGGTATTTTATATTTTTTATTGCAATTCCAGTGTCGAATGTTCACTAGTTGCCAATATAAAGGGAAATGGTATCACCTCATGCATGCAGCTGGACCTGATATTTGTAAATTTAAAAGTAACATACATTATTAACATTGCAAAATGTTTCTCAGACACCATGTACATCTTCTGACAATACTACAGATTGGAACAAGAAAATGGGCATTTGACATCACTGGGAAATAATACCTTTTGCACAACACGAATCTATTGCATTCATGTGGAGAGAAAGGATTTGACAAATTAGTGTCTTTTTCGTAGCTAAATGCTTTTAATACTCAAATCTCCCTTGAATTACAAACTAGTGTTCATCCCTGACACCAGCAGTGACACAGTCCACAAAACTTCATGACAGTTACTTTTGTTTTAATGACATATGAAAGAGATGCAGAGAAGTGTGTTTCTGGAGGCTGAATGGTATAAGTTATGAGAGCAGCTGTTTTAAGGTTATGGGTCAAGCTGTGCCAGGACTGAGTATTGGATCTCGAAAGTGTGGGCTGCTGCCTGGACCCCCTTTCGTCCAGGTGTGAGGGGACTAGAGTGGCACAGTTGAAGAAGCCACCTACTCTTAAACTCCAAAGGAAAAAAAAAAGTTGGAATGTGAAAAGCCAGTCAAGACTGAACCCAGCAACAAAGAAATGTGTCTTCTCACTTAAGTCTGATGATTTCAACTTGTCAGTGATTAGAGAGACAAAGGGGCCCAGGAAAGAGACATTGAGATGTTTGGAAAGATGTCTAGGAACAAATGTTGGGTGTGTCCGCTGGCTCATGAGACTGACTTGAAGCAAATAGATCATAAGTCAGTTGAGATTTTGAGAAAGTTACATTGCAGAAGAATCCATGAGCCTAGACTAAAAAGGCTTTAAGAGGTGAAACAGTCCCTGGCTGCCAAACTTATATAGGCAGGAGGTAGGCTGTGAAATCTTGAGTCTCCCAAGGAGAACATAATCTCCTACACCCACCAAAGATGTGGCCAAAGAGGATAATGAAGGGGTAAGATACCTCCAGAAAGGTGACCTAGGGGCCACAAAGGATAGAAGAATTCCACGAATGGGCGGGATCAGGTCTAAAAAGGAAGTTCCCCAAATGGCAGAAAAGGGGGCCCTCAGAATGCCTCTCCCATCAGATTTGAAAATTGCTATAGGCTAATGATTGCTGTGTGCCCTTCACCAGTCCTTTTTCTGGTGAGAAGTTTCTATTATAATTATTTCATCCTTGATTTGCAGTGGAATAGTGCAAGTGTTGGGGGTTTGAAAGAAAAGAACATGTCCATTAGTTCATGTATTGCTAGGTCACAAAAAGCTACATTCTTATCTGATAGGGGGGGTCTGTGCTTCGATTTCCCCCATCAGCCATGGACTGTGTACTGGATGCAATAACTGGATGGGACTTTGGGTTTTCTTCTTTTAGGAAGTGAGATGTTCAGTGTGGGAAGAGGAGTGTGTCCAATGGTTGGTGGCCAAAGGGGTGGACTGTTGCAGAGATGGCCACCTTCCACTGAAAATTGTGCTCTATCTCTATAGTGTAGAGATACTGCTGGAAAGATGCACAGTCAGTTCCCCTGCCAGTGAGTGGAGTTTTACTGGGATCACACTTTCCTGGCTCTGGCTTTATAATGGGAACCCAGTAGGCTCCTGGGTGGCTCAGTTGGTTAAGAATCCGACTTCAGCTCAGGTCGTGATCTTGCGGTTTGTGAGTTCAAGCCCCGCATCAGGCTCTGTGCTGACAGCTCGGAGCCTGGAGCTTGTTTCAGATTCTGTGTCTCCCTCTCTCTCTGCCCCTTCCCTGCTTATGCTCTCTCTCTGTCTCTCAAAAATAAATAAATGTAAAAAAAAATTTTTTTAAAAATGGTGGGAGCCCAGTAACAGCCTTTCGCTTGCAGCCATGACTCCTCTGCCCATCTGACTGTAAGGTATATTAAAATTGTGCTGTATAAGTGAGCTCAGGTGAGCTCCAAAGGACATCTAACTGAATCCAGCTGTCTGCTGTGAGAATTGTTTTTATTTACGGCACTCTTCTTGCTTTATAGCTCAGCTATGTGTTGAAATATTTCAAATATTATATAATCTATTTTTATGTATGGGGAAGAGATAGGGTAGCATTCCACATTAGCCCTATCTGCCATCCTGAAGTTCTCCCCAACAAGAGCAAACATCCAAAATGAGAATTCCAAAATTCCAAAAAACTACTTACAAAAGTTAAATTATTGTGAAAACGGAAGCTTTTGTTTTATTAAAATATACTTATTGCATCTTATCCTATGCATCTTTTTACATGATTATAATTAGAGGTTAAATCATGATTTTAATGCTTATTTAATATTCATTGGGTTCCCTTGGGGCGTCTGGGTGGCTCAGTCGGTTGAGCGTCTGACTTCGGCTCAGGTCATGATCTCACAGTTTGTGAGTTCGAGCCCCGCGTTGGGCTCTGTGCTGACAGCTCGGAGCCTGGAGCCTGCTTCGGATTCTGTGTCTCCCTCTCTCTCTGCCACTCCCCCGCTCATGCTCTGTCTCTCTCTGTCTCAAAAATAGAATAAACATTTAAAAAAATAAAAAAAATTAAAACAATTAAAAAAATATTCATTGGGTTCCCATGCAATGCTTTGTAGTGAATTTCTTAGTGGCTTCTGCTTGTTACTCAACAAGTAGAACATAAATATAATCTAATTTATAGTTAGATAGATCTTAAGGACTTAAAATTATTTTTTAAAGTTCCTAACTATGGCATTCCTTCTAAATATAATTTTTCTAATAGACTTTCCATTTGGGTAGATACAACATTTATTCTTCCAAGTTTTAGGAAGAAGTTCTATATTTTGAGATGAGTTGCTTAAATTGGGTCTATTTTGGTTTGTCTTGAAGGAGTATGTGGTCCTAGATCAATATCTTTCCTCTGTCCAAAGGAGCATTTGTATTTCGCTCAAATGAAAGAATGGACCTTAGAAGCACATGCTGAATATGAGAAAAACTGGTCCATAATGGTATTTTGCAGGACCAAATCGCTGGCCACTTATTTCAAAAACTAGTCAACTAAATCCGCTCTTGCTGTAAAGATCTGCAAATATTTAAGATTGCAAATAGCCTCATGAGAAGTAACATAAAGAGACAGGAATTTGGTCATGGTGTTTCAAAAATTAGGTTATTATGAGAAAAACTGGCAATGAGCTACTAAAAAGAATTCATTGTAGTTTTAGTAAAAACACGACTTTATCTAGTGTTGCAGAACATTTTCTTTCTTTTCTTTTCTTTTTTTTTTTTCACCCACCTGGCAACTACCAGAATGTTCTATGTATCCAGGAGTCTGGTGTTTTTTGTTTTTTGTTTTTTGCTTGTTTGTTCATATGTTTTTTAGATTCCACATTTAAGTGAAATCATATGGCTTTTTTTTCTTTCTCTGACTTATTTAATTTGGCACAATACCTCTAGGTTTATCTGGGTTGTTCCAAAATGGCAAGATCTCATTCTTTTTTATGGCTGAGTAAATATTTATGCCACTCCTTTATCCATCCATCTGTTATTGAATGGACACTCGGGCTGCTTCCATATCTTGGTGATTGTAAATAATGCTGAAGTAAACATAAGGGTGCATGTATCTGTTCAAATTAGTGTTTTTATTTTCTTTGGGCAAATACCACCAGTGGAATTACTGGATCATGTAGCAATTATATTTTTAATTCTTTGAGGAAATGCATACTGTTTTCCACAGTGGCTGCACCGGTTGACATCTTCACCAACGGAGCGTGGGTATTCTTTTTTCCTCCACATCCTTGCCAACACTTGTTTCTTGTCTTTTTGCTACCACCAACCTGAAAGGTGAAGGTAATATCTCATTGTGGTTTTGATTTGCACTTTTCCGATTAGTGATTCTGAACATCTTTTCTGTCCTTTTTAAAAAGATGTCTATTCGGGTCTTCTGCCCATATTTTTAATTGGATTATTTGTTTTGCGTGTGCGAGTTGCATAAGTTCTTGATATATTTTGAATATTATTCCCTTACCACATATATCATTTGAAAATACCTTCTCCCGAGCCAAAGCATAAGAGACTCTTAAAAACTGAGAACAAACTGAGGGTTGATGGGGGGTGGGAGGGAGGGGAGGGTGGGTGATGGGTATTGAGGAGGGCACCTTTTGGGATGAGCACTGGGTGTTGTATGGAAACCAATTTGACAATAAACTTCAGATATTGAAAAACAAAAACAAAAACAAAATGAAAATACCTTCTCCCGTTCAGGAGGCCTTTTTGTTTTGTTTCTGGTTTCCTTTGCTGTGCAAAAGCTTTTTATTTTGGTGTCATCACAATAGTTAATTTTTGCTTTTGTTTCCCTTGCCTACAGAGACATATCTAGAAAAATGTTAAGGCTGGTGTCAGAGAAATTACTGCCTATGTCTTCTTCTAGGAGTTTATGGTTTCAGGTCTCATATTTAGTTCTTTAATACATTTTGAGTTTACTTATGAGTATGGTGTAGGAAAGTGGTCCAGTTTCATCCTTTTGCACAGAGCTGTCTGGTTTTCCCGACACCATTTATTGAAGGAACTGTCTTTTCTCCACTGTATATTCTTAGCTCCTTTGTTGTAGATTAACTGACCACGTAGTTGTGGGTTTATTTCTGGGCGCTCTATTCTTTTTCATTGATCTATGTGTCTATTTTTGTGCCAGTAACAAAAACAGTATGGTACTGTAGCTTTGTAGTATAACTTTTTAAAAAATATTTTATCTTATTTTCTTTTTCAAAAATGTTTACTTTTACTTATTTATGTTGAGAGAGAGAGAGAGAGAGAGAGGGAGTGTGAGTGAGCAAACAGGGGAGGGGCAGAGAGAGAGGGAGAGAGAGAATCCCAAGCAGGTTCCACACTGTCAGCAGAGGCCGAAGGGAGGCTTGAACTCGTGAACCATGACCTGACTCATGACCTGAACCAAAATTAAGAGTTGGATGCTTAACCAACTGAGCCACCCAGTCGCCCTAAGATTTTAAGTGATTTCTACACCCAAGGTGGGGCTCAAACTTACAACCCCAAGATCAAGAATCACATGCTCTACTGACTGCTATCTAGCTTTGTAGTATATCTTGAAATCTGAGATTGTGATACCTCCAGCCTTGTTTTTTCCCCTCAAGATTGCTTTGGATATTGCAGATCATTTGTGGTTCCATACAAATTTTAGTAGTATGTTTTCTGGTTCTGTGAACAATACTGTTGGTATTTTGATAGGAATTGCATTAAATCTGTAGATTGCTTTGGGTAGTATGTCCATTTTAACAATATTTGTTCTTCCAATGCATGAGCAAAGACTATCTTTCCATTTGTTTGTGTCACTTTCAACTGCTTTTATTGATGTTTCATAGTTTTCAAAGTATAGGTCTTTCACCTCCTTGGTTAAGTTTATTTCTAGGTATTTTATTTTTGGTGCAATTACAAATGGAATTGTTTCCTTACTTTCTCTTTCTACTACTTTATTGTAAGTGTATAGAGACAACCAATTTCTGTAAATTAATTTTGTCTCCTGCAACTTTACTGAATTCATTTACTACTTCTAATGTTTTGTTGTTGTTGTTGTTGTCGTTGTTGTTAGTATTTAAGGTTTTCTATGTATAGTATCATGTCCTCTGCAAATAGTGACAGTTGAACTTCTTCCTTACCAATTTGTATGCCTTTTATATATTTTTCTTATCTGATTGCTGTGGATAGGACTTCCAGTACCATGCTGAATAAAAGTGGTGAGGGTGGATGGCTGTGGCTTGTTCATGATCTTAGAGGAAAATCTGTCAGTTTTTCACCATTGAGAGAGATGTTAACTATGGATTTTTCATATATAGCCTTTATTATGGTCAGGTATGTTCCCTCTGTGTCCACCTTAAGAGTTTTTATCGTAAACGGATGTTGAAATTTATCATGTGCTTTTACTGCAACTATTCAGATGATCATATGATTTTTATCCTTCATTTTGTTGATGTGGTAGGTCACATTGGTTGATTTGTAAATACTGAACCGTCCTTGCATCCTCAGAATAAATCCGACTTGATTGTGGTGAATGACCTTTTAATGTATTGTTGAATGCCATTGGCTTCTATTTTGTTGAGGATTCTTTTGTCTATGATCATCAGGGATATGGGCCTGTAGTTTTATTTATTTTTTTATTTTTGTAATATCTTTGGTTTTGGTGTGATGGTAATACTGGCTTTGCAGAGTGTATTTGGAAGCTTTTTTCATCTATTTTTTGGTATAGTTTCAGAAGAAGAGGTATCAAATTTTCTTTAAATGTTTGGTAGAACTTACCTGTGAATCCATCTGATCCTGGACATTAGTTTGTGGGGAGTTTTTTGATTACTGATTCAGTTTTGTTACTAGTAGTTGGTCTGTTCAGATTTTTCTATTTCTTCTCGATTCAGTTTGGGAAGATTGTATGTTTGTAGGAATTTATTTCTTGCAAGTTGTCCAATTTTTGACATATAATTTTTTTTGCAATTCTTTTATAATCCTTTGTATTTCTATGGTGTTGGTTGTTGCTTCTTCATTTCTTTAAAAAAGTTTTTGTAATGTTTATTTTTGAGACAGAGGCATGAGCGGGGGAGGTGCAGAGGAAAGGGAGGAGAGAGAGAGAGAGAGAGAGGGACAGAGGATCTGAAGCAGGCTCTGCGCTAACAGCAGTGAGCCCATCGTGGGGCTCAAACTCACAAACCGTGAGATCATGACCTGAGCCAAAGTCAGATTTTCAACCAACTGAGCCACCCAGGCACCGCTCTTCATTTCTGATTTTATTTGGGCTTCTCACTTTTATTCTTGATGAGTCTGGCTAAAGGCTTATCAATTTTGTTTATCATTTCGAAGAACTAACTTTTGGTTTCAGCTTTACTGTTTTTTTAGTCTCCATTTATATCTGCTCTGATATTTATTATTTCCTTCCTTCGCCTAACCTGGGGCTTTGTTTGTTCTTCCTTTTTTAGTTCCTTTAGGTGTAAGCTTAAGTTATTTTTTATTTTTCTTCTTGAGGTAGACTTGTATTGCTATAAATTTCCTTCGTAGAACTGCTTTTACTTTGTTCCACAGATTCTGGACCATTGTGCTTTCACTTTAATTTGTCTCTATGTATTTTTTTTATCTCTTTTTTGACCCATTTACCCATAGTAGCAAGTTGTGTAGCCTCCATGTATTTGTGTGTTTTCCAATTTTCTTCTTGATTGATTTCTACTTTCATACCATCATGGTTGGAAAAGATGCATGATATAATTTAAATCTTCTTACATTTATTGAAACTTGTTTTGTGGCGTAACATGATCTGTCCTGGAGAGTGTTCCATGTATGCACTTAAAGAATGTGTATCCTAGGGGTGCCTGGCTTGCTCAGTTGGAAGAACATGTGACTCTTGATCTTAGGGTTGTGAGTTCAAGCTCCATGTTGAGTATAGAAGTGACTTAAAAAATATGATCTTAAAAAAAATGTGTAGTCTATTGTTTTGGGATGTAATGTTCTATATATATCTGGTAAGTCCATCTGATCTTTTGTGTTGTGCAAAGATACTGTTTCCTTATTGTTTCCTGAATGATCTATTCATTGGTATAAGTGGGATATTAAAGTCCCCTGGTATTACTGTATAATAATGCTTCAATGTTGGGTGCATGGATGTTTACAGTTGTTATATCCTCTTGTTGGATTGATCCTTTTACCATTATGTGATGCCCTTCTTGTCTTGTTACAGTCTTGGTTTTATTTATTTTTTCAAGTTTATTTATTTTATTTCTGAGAGACAGCGCATGCACATGAGCATGAGCAGGGGAGGGACATATAGAGAGGGAGGGAGAGAGAGAACCCCAAGCAGGCTCTGCAATGTCAGCATGGAGCCTGTTAAGGGACTCGAACTCACGAACTGTGAGATCAGGACCTGTGCCAAAATTAAGAGTTGGATGCTTAATCGACTGAGCCACCCAGGTACTCTCATTACAGTCTTTTGTCTAATTTATTTATTTATTTATTTATTTATTTTTAAATTTATTATCAAATTGGTTTCCATACATTACACAGTGCTCATACCAACAGGTGCCCTCCTCAGTATCCATTACCCACCCCCCTCTCCCTCCCACCCCCCCATCAACCCTCAGTTTGTTCTCAGTTTTTAAGAGTCTCTTATGCTTTGGCTCCCTCCCTCTCTAACCTTTTTTTTTTCCTTCCCCTCCCCCATGGTCTTCTGTTAACTTTCTCAGGATGCACATAGGAGTGAAAACATATAGTATCTTTCTTTCTCTGTATGACTTATTTCGCTTAGCATAACACTCTCCAGTTCCATCCATGTTGCTACAAAAGGCCATATTTCATTCCTTCTCATTGCCAAGTAGTATTCCATTGTGTATATAAACCACAATTTCTTTATCCATTCATCAGTTGATGGACATTTAGGCTCTTTCCATAATTTGGCTATTGTTGAAAGTACTGCTATAAACATTGGGGTACAAGTGCCCCTATGCATCAGCACTCCTGTATCCCTTGGGTAAATTCCTAGCAGTGCTATTGCTGGGTCGTAAGGTAGACCTATTTTCAATTTTTTGAGGAACGTCCATACTGTTTTCCAGAGCGGCTGCACCAGTTTGCATTCCCGCCAACAGTGCAAGAAGGTTCCCATTTCTCCACATCCTCTCTAGCATCTATGGTCTCCTGATTTGTTCATTTTAGCCACTCTGACCAGCGTGAGGTGGTATCTGAGTGTGGTTTTGATTTGTATTTCCCTGATGAGGAGTGACGTTGAGCATCTTTTCATGTGCCTGGTGGCCATCTGGATGTCTTCTTTGGAGAAGTGTCTATTCATGTCTTCTGCCCATTTCTTCACAGGATTATTTGTTTTTCAGGTGTGGAGTTTAGTGAGTTCTTTGTAGATTTTGGATACTAGCCCTCTGTCTGATAGGTCATTTGCAAATATCTTTTCCCATTCCATGGGTTGCCTTTTAGTTTTGTTGATTGATTCCTTTGCAGTGCAGAAGCTTTTTATCTTCATGAGGTCCCAATAGGCCATTTTTGCTTTTAATTTCCTTGCCTTTGGGGATGTGTCAAGTAAGAAATTGTTGCGGCTGAGGTCAGAGAGGTTTTTTCCTGCTTTCTCCTCTAGGGTTTTAATGGTTTCCTGTCTCACATTCAGGTCCTTCATCCATTTTGAGTTTGTTTTTGTGAATGGTGTAAGAAAGTGGTCTAGTTTCATCCTTCTGCATGTTGCTGTCCAGTTCTCCCAGCACCATTTGTTAAAGAGACTGTCTTTTTTCCATTGGATATTCTTTCCTGCTTTGTCAAAGATTAGTTGGCCATACGTTTGTGGGTCTAGTTCTGGGGTTTCTACTCTATACCATTGGTCTATGTGTCTGTTTTTGTGCAAATACCATGCTGTCTTGATGGTTACAGCTTTGTAGTAGAGGCTAAAGTCTGGGATTGTGATGCCTCCTGCTTTGGTCTTCTTCAAAATTACTTTGGCTATTCAGGGCCTTTTGTTGTTCCATACAAATTTTAGGATTGCTTGTTCTAGCTTCGAGAAGAATGCTGGTGCAATTGTGATTGGGATTGCATTGAATGTGTAGATAGCTTTGGGTAGTATTGAGATTTTAACAATATTTCTTCTTCCAATCCAGGAGCACAGAATGTTTTTCCATTTCTTTATATCTTCTTCAATTTCCTTCATAAGTTTTCTATAGTTTTCAGCATACATATCTTTTACATCTTTGGTTAGTTTTATTCCTAGGTATTTTATGATTCTTGGTGCAATTGTGAATGGGATCAGTTTCTTTATTTGTCTTTCTGTTGCTTCATCATTAGTGTATAAGAATGCAACTGATTTCTGTACATTGATTTTGTATCCTGCCACTTTGCTGAATTCATATATCAGTTCTAGCAGACTTTTGGTGGAGTCTATCGGGTTTTCCATGTATAGTATCATGTCATCTGCAAAAAGTGAAAGCTTGACTTCATCTTTGCCAATTTTGATGCCTTTGATTTCCTTTTGTTGTCTGATTGCTGATGCTAGCACTTCCAACACTATGTTAAACAACAGCAGTGAGAGTGGACATCCCTGTCATGTTCCTGATCTCAGGGGGAAAGCTCAGTTTTTCCCCATTGAGGATGATATTAGCTGTGGGCTTTTCATAAATGGCTTTTATGATGTTTAAGTATGTTCCTTCTATCCCGACTTTCTTGAGGGTTTTTATTAAGAAAGGATGCTGAATTTTGTCAAATGCTTTTTCTGCATCGATTGACAGGATCATACGGTTCTTTTTTTTTCTTTTATTAATGTGATGGATCACGTTGATTGATTTGTGAATGTTGAACCAGCCCTGCAGCCCAGGAATGAATCCCACTTGATCATGGTGAATAATTCTTTTTATATGCTGTTGAATTCGATTTGCTAGTATCTTATTGAGAATTTTTGCATCCATATTCATCATGGATATCCGCCTGTAGTTCTCTTTTTTTGCTGGGTCTCTGTCTGGTTTAGGAATCAAAGTAATGCTGGCTTCATAGAATGAGTATGGAAGTTTCCCTTCCCTTTCAACTTTTTGGAAAAGCTTGAGAAGGATAAGTATTATCTCTGCTTTATTTATTTATTTATTTATTTATTTATTTATTTATTTTTTAACGTTTATTTATTTTTGAGACAGAGAGAGACAGAGCATGAACGGGGGAGGGGCAGAGAGAGAGGGAGACACAGAATCGGAAGCAGGCTCCAGGCTCTGAGCCATCAGCCCAGAGCCCGATGCGGGGCTCGAACTCACGGACTGTGAGATCGTGACCTGAGCTGAAGTCGGAGGCTTAACCGACTGAGCCACCAAGGCACCCCTTATCTCTGTTTTAAATGTCTGGTAGAATTCCCTAGGGAAGCCATCTGTTCCTGGACTCTTATTTGTTGGGAGATTTTTGATAACTGATTCAATTTCTTCACTGGTTATGGGTCTGTTCAAGTTTTCTATTTCTTCCTGTTTGAGTTTTGGAAGTGTGTGGGTATTTAGGAATTTGTCCATTTCTTCCAGGTTGTCCAGTTTATTGGCATATAATTTTTCATAGTATTCCCTGATAATTGCTTGTATCTCTGAGGGATTGGTTGTAATAATTCCACTTTCATTCATGATTTTATCTATTTGGGTCATCTCCCGTTTCTTTTTGAGAAGCCTGGCTAGAAGCCTGGTTTATCAATTTTATTTATTTTTTCAAAAAACCAACTCTTGGTTTCACTGATCTGCTGTACAGTTTTTTTTTAGATTCTATATTGTTTATTTCTGCTCTGATCTTTATTATTTCTCTTCTTCTGCTGGGTTTGGGGTGTCTTTGCTGTTCTTCTTCTATTTCCTTTAGGTGTGCTGTTAGATTTTGTATTTGGGATTTTTCTTGTTTCTTGAGATAGGCCTGGATTGCAATGTATTTTCCTCTCAGGACTGCCTTTGCTGCACCCCAAAGCATTTGGATTGTTGTATTTTCATTTTCATTTGTTTCCATATATTTTTTAATTTCTTCTCTAATTGCCTGGTTGACCCATTCATTCTTTAGTAGAGTGTTCTTTAACCTCCATGCTTTTGGAGGTTTTCAGAACTTTTTCCTGTGGCTGATTTCAAGTTTCATAGCATTGTGGTCTGAAAGTGTGCATGGTATGATCTCAATTCTTTTATACCTATGAAGGGCTGTTTTGTGACCCAGTATGTAATCTGTCTTGGAGAATGTTCCATGTGCACTCGAGAAGAAAGTATATTCTGTTGCTTTGGGATGCAGAGTTCTAAATATATCTGTCAAGTCCATCTGATCCAATGTATCATTCAGGGCCCTTGTTTCTTTATTGATCCTGTGTCTAGATGATCTATCCATTGTTGTAAGTGGAGCATTAAAGTTTCCTGCAATTACCACATTCTTATCAATAAGGTTGCTTATGTTTGTGATTAATTGTTTTATATATTTGGGGGCTCCCGTAATCGGCGCATAGACATTTATAATTGTTAGCTCTTCCTGATGGATATAACCTGTAATTATTATATAATGCCCTTCTTCATCTCTTGTTATAGCCTTTAATTTAAAGTCTAGTTTGTCTGGTATAAGTATGGCTACTCCAGCTTTCTTCTAACTTCCAGTAGAATGATAGATCTCCATCCCCTCACTTTCAATCTGACGGTGTCCTCAGGTCTAAAATGAGTCTCTTATAGACAGCAAATAGACCGGTCTTGTTTTTTTTTTTTTTTTTTTTTTTTTTAAATTTTTTTTTTCAACGTTTATTTATTTTTGGGACAGAGAGAGACAGAGCATGAACGGGGGAGGGGCAGAGAGAGAGGGAGACACAGAATCGGAAACAGGCTCCAGGCTCTGAGCCATCAGCCCAGAGCCCGACGCGGGGCTCGAACTCACGGACCGCGAGATCGTGACCTGGTTGAAGTCGGACGCTCAACCGACTGCGCCACCCAGGCGCCCCGGTCTTGTTTTTTTTAATCCATTTTGATACCCTATGTCTTTTGGTTGGAGCATTTCGTCCATTTACATTCAGTGTTATTATAGAAAGATATGGGTTTAGAGTCATTGTGATGTCTGTAGGTTTCATGTTTGTAGTGATGTCTCTGGTACTTTGTGGTCCTTGCAACATTTCACTCACAGAATCCCCCTTAGGATCTCTTGTAGGGCTGGTTTAGTGGTGATGAATTCCTTCAGTTTTTGTTTGTTTGGGAAGACCTTTATCTCTCCTTCTATTCTGAATGACAGACTTGCTGGATAAAGGATTCTCGGCTGCATATTTCTTCTGTTCATCACATTGAAGATTTCCTGCCATTCCTTTCTGGCCTGCTAAGTTTCAGTAGATAGGTCTGCCACTAGTCTTATGGGTCTTCCTTTATAAGTTAGAGTCTGTTTAGCCCTGGTTGCTTTCAGAATTTTCTCTTTATCCTAGTATTTTGCCAGTTTCACTATGATATGTCGTGCAGAAGATGGATTCAAGTTATGTCTGAAGGGAGTTCTCTGTGCCTCTTGGATTTCCATGCCTTTTTCCTTCCCCAGATCAGGGAAGTTCTCAGCTATGATTTGTTCAAGTACATCTTCAGCCCCTTTCTCTCTCTCTTCCTCTTCTGGAATTCCTATTATACAGATATTGTTCCATTTGATTGCATCACTTAGTTCTCTAATTCTCCCCTCATACTCCTGGATTTTTTTATCTCTCTTTTTCACAGTTTCCTCTTTTTCTATAATTTTATCTTCTAATTCACCTATTCTCTCCTCTGCCTCTTCAATCTGCACTATGGCCACCTCCATTTTATTTTGCACCTCATTTATAGCATTTTTAGCTCTTCATGACTATTTCTTTGTCCCTTGATCTCTGTAGCAATAGATTCTCTGCTGTCCTTTATGTTTTTTTTCAAGCCCAGCGATTAATTTTATGACTATTGTTCTAAATTCTTGTTCCATTATATTGCTTAAATCGTTTTTGATCAATTCGTTAGCTGTCGCTACTTCCTGGAGTCTCTTTTGAGGAGAGTTCTTCCGTTTCGTCATTTTGGGTAGTCCCTGGGGTGGCTCCAAACTGCAGGGCACTTCCCCTGTGCTGTCTGGAGTAAGTTGTGTTGGTGGGCGGGCCACATTCAGACCCAATGTCTGTCCCCAGCCCACCACTGGGGCCCCACTCAGACTGGTGTGTACCTTATCTTCCCCTCTCCCAGGGGCAGGAATCACGGTGGAGTGGTGTGGCCCCTGTCTGAGCTACTTGCACACTGCCAGCCTTGTGGTGCTGCTTTGATGGGATCTGGCATATTAGCCAGGGTGGATCCGCAAGGTGTACAGGGGCAGAAGGTACAGGCTTAGCTTGCTTTGCCGTAGGTGGTGTCCTGCGGGAGGGGCCCTGTAGCTCCAGGAGGGAGGCTGACCTGTTGGAGGGAGGGATCCACAGAAGCACAGTGTTGGGTGTTTGTGCAGTGCAAGCAAGTTCAGTGATGGGAACTGGTTCCCTTTAGGATTTCGGCTGGGGGATGGGAGAGGGAGATGGCACTTGCCAGCGCCTTTGTTCCCCGCTGAGCTGAGCTCTGTCTTCCAGGGCTCAACACCTCTCTCTCCCAGTGTCCTCTCACCCTTCCGCTCTCCAAGCAGAGCTGTTGACTTATAACATTCCAGATGTTAAGTCCTGCTGGCTGTCAGAACTCATGGAGTCCGGCCCCTCTGCTTTTGCAAGCCAGACTTCAGGGGCTCTGCCTTGCCGGGCGGGATGCCCCTCTACCACCCCGGCTCCCTCCCACCAGTCCGTGTAGTGTGCACCACCTCTCCGCCCTTCCTACCCTCTCCCATGGGCCTCTTGTCTATGCTTGGCTCCGGAAAGTCCGTTCTGCTAGTCTTCTGGCAGTTTTCTGGGTTATTTAGGCAGATCTGGGTGGAATCTAAGTAATCAGCAGGACGAGGTGAGCCCAGCCTCCTCCTATGCCACCATCTTCCGTGTTCCACTCCCAGTCTTTCGTTTTAAAGTCTATTTTGTCTGATACAGGTCTTGCTACCTGGCTTCCTTCCACCACCACCCCCACTTCCATTGGCATGGATCATCTTTTTTCATCCTTTTACTTTCAGTCTGTATGGGTGTTTAGGTCTGAAATGAGTCTCTTGAAGGCAGTATATGTATGGATCTTTTTAATTTTTTTAATTTTAATTGTTTACATTTTTATTTAAAGATTTTTAAATTTTTTAATGTTTATTATTGAGAGAGAGAGAGAGAGAGAGAGAAATCAGGAGCATGGGAGTGCAGAGAGAGGGGGAGACACAGAATTTGAAGCAGGCTCCAGGCTCTGAGCTGTCAGCACAGAGCTGGGTGTGGGGCTCAAACCCACAAACTGTGAGATCATGACCTGAGCCAAAGTTGGACACCCAGCTGACCGACCGCCCAGGCACCCCTAAAGATTTTTTAATCTATACACTCACCATGGGGCTCAAACTCACGACCCCACGATGAAGAGTCGCATGTTCTGACTGAGCCAGCTAGGTGCCCCTGAATGGGTCTTAAAAATCCTATGCCTTTTGATTGGAGCATGTAGGCCATTTGCATTTAATTATTAATAGATATGTACTTACTGTCATTTTGTTGATTGTTTTCTGGCTGCTTTTTGTAGGTCTGTTTTTTTCTTTTCTTGCTCTCTTTATTTGTGATTGACTTTTTGTAGTTTTACATTTGACTTTCTCTCTCTCTCTCTCTCCCCCCCCCCTCCCCCCGTGTGTGTGTGTGTGTGTGTGTGTGTGTGTGTGTGTGTGTATCATAAGTTTTGGGTTTGTGATTGCCATGAGGTTCCTATATAACATCCTAAGTATATAGCAGTCTATATTGAGTTGATGGTAACTTAAATTTCAACACATTATAAAAGGACTATGTTTTTACTCCCTGCCCCCTCCAGATTTTATGTATATATTGTCCTATTTTACATCTTATTCATAATTTTCTTCTAAAATGGCTCCCCCCCCCCCCCCACTTAAAGAAGTCCTTTTAAAATTTCTTATACAGTCAGTTTAGTGGTGATGAACTTCTTTTAATTTTTGTCTGGGGAATTCTTTCTGTCTCCTTCCATTCTGAATGATAACCTTGCTGGGTAGAGTATTCTTGGTTGTAGGTTTTTTTTCTTTCGGTTCTTTGAATTCCACTCTCTTCTAGCCTGAAAAGCTTCTGAAAAATCAACTAATAGCTTTATGGGGTTTCCCTTGTGTGTGACTTTTTGCTTCTCTTTTGTTGCTTTTAAAATTCTCTCTTTACCTTTAATCTTTGACACTTTAATTATTATGTGTCATGGTGTGGACCTCCTTGAGCTCCTCTTGTTTGCAACCCTCTAAGATTCCCAAAATCTGGATGTCTGTTTCATTATCTAGGTTAAGGAAGTTTTCAGCTATTATTTCTTCAAATTTCCCCTTTCTCTCTCTCTTCTCTTTCTACAATCCCTGTACTGCCAATGTGTATTTGCTTGATATTGTCCAAGAGATGTCTTAACCTATCTTTAATTTTTTAGGGTTTTTTTGGAGAGTGGGGTAGGGGAAGAGAGAGAGGGAAAGAGAGAGAATATCAAGCAGGCTGTGCAGTGTCAGCATGGAACTGATGTGCGGCTCCATCTCCCAACTGTGACATCATGACCTGAGCCAAAATAAAGAGTCAGACACTTAACTGACTGAGCCACCCAGGTTCCCCTAACCTATCCTCATTTTTAAAATTATTATTTTTTTTTCTACTGTTCAGCTTGGGTGCTTTCTATTATGCTTTCAGATTGCTGATTTGTTCTGCCTCTACTGCCCTATTGGTGATCCTCTGTAGTGTATTTTTAATTTTAGTTATTATATTCTTCAACTCTGGTTGTTTTAAATATTTTCTATCTTTTTTTGGAGCTCTCACTGAGTTCTTTTACTCTTCTCTCCAGTTACTTAAACTCTTTATCAGGTGTATTACTTATCTCTGTTTCCTTTAGCTTTTTCTGATATTTTGTCTTGTTCTTTCATTTGGAGCATGTTCCTCTGTCTCCTCATTTTGCTTAACTTTCTATAATTGTTTCTATGAATTAAGTGGAATAGCTACTTCCCCTAAACTTGAGGGAATGGTCTCGTGTATAGCCATCCCTGTGTAGACTGTGTGTGTGCCTGGTAACTGTGGCTGGCTAGAGCTGTGGCTAGTGTGGGCTAGGGGGTCCCCCGATACTTCATGCTGGGGCTCCCTGATGAGATGGCTGGAGCTGAAGTGGGCATGAGGTGGTGCAGTCCCAGGGCTCTCTGTGCAGAAGGAGGCCTGACAAGACAGCTGAAGTTGAAGTGGGTGCAAACCAGGGGGTCCTGGGGTTCTCTGTGCAGAGGCACTTAAAGGGGATATGGGATGGGGTTGTTCCCGAACTATCCATGCAGAGGGTTCCCTGTCAGGACAGCTGAACTGAAGTGGGTGAAAATAGGGGTTCCTGGGGCTCTATGTGCAGAGGTCTCCCTGGGAGGACAGCTGAAACTGAAGTGGGTGCAAGCTGATGTCCCAGGGCTCTCCACGCAAAGGACACCTTGGCAGGATAGCTGAAATGGGTGCAAGTCGGGGGTCCTGGGGTGTTCTGCACAGGGGACTACTGCAACCCATTGGAGTTCATTAAAAAAGATATTATTTATACCTCTTTCTCCCCCCCACCCCCACCCCACGGTTGCCCTAGGTTTTACAATATTCATCCTTTCTAATCAGCCTATCTTTAAATGATATCCTACTACTTCACATGCAGTATAAAAACCTTGCAGGGGCGCCTGGGTGGCGCAGTCGGTTAAGCGTCCGACTTCAGCCAGGTCACGATCTCGCGGTCCGTGAGTTCGAGCCCCGCGTCGGGCTCTGGGCTGATGGCTCAGAGCCTGGAGCCTGTTTCCGATTCTGTGTCTCCCTCTCTCTCTGCCCCTCCCCTGTTCATGCTCTGTCTCTCTCTGTCCCAAAAATAAATAAACATTGAAAAAAAATTAAAAAAAAAACAAAAAACCTTGCAAATAGTATTATCCCAAATTCTCATCTTTTGAGCTATTGTGGTCATATATTATTTTTGCACGTGTTATAAACCTACTAAACATTGCTATTATTTTTGCTTTAGACAGTCTAAATCTTTTAGAGTGATTAGACATAAGAAAAAAATGTCTTTTAGATTGACATTCATTTTAACTATTTCTAGAAAATTTCATTTCTTTTTGTTAAGTCAAGTTTCCATCTGTTTTATTGCATCTTCTGGAAGGACATTCTTTACCATTTCTTAAGTGAGACTCTGCTAGTAATAAATTCTTACAGTACTGGCTTATCTAAAAACATCTTTTTCCTTCAGCTTTGAAAGATATTTTTATTGGATATAGAAATATGTGTTTCTCAGTTTTCTCCCTAGCACATTAAAAGGAGCCACTAAAGAGGCTTGCTTAGTTTGGGACTAAGGAATCTGCTATAATTCTTATCATTTTCCTCTGTGTGTAATTTTTTTCTGGTTCCTGTAAGATTTATATTTAATTTTCAACAGTTTGCATGTGATGTGTCTAGGTGTAATTTTTGTGGGGTGTTCTTGGTATTTATCTGCTTGGGTTTCATGGTTTAATGATTATTTTTGGAAAAATTCTTCGTCCTTATCTCTTCAGATAATACTTCTGTCAAATTCTCCATGTAATATTATCCCACAGCTCTTGGAGGCTTGTATCTATTTTTTTCCTCATTCTTTTTCACTTCCTTACAGAGCCTATATAATACCCTCCTCTTGAATGTGAGTGGGAGATGTGAATATAATGGGATATCACTCCTGTAGTTCTGTTACCTACCTGAGAGAAGGGATTTCATATATGTAATTATGGCCCCTAATCACTTGACTTGAAATTAGTCAAAACTAAGATTATTCTGAGTAAGCCTGACCTAATTAGATGACCCCTTAAATGAGGCCAGACAGATTCAAAATAAGTGAGATTCTCAAATTGGCCTTGAAGGAGCGAACTGCCATATTGTAGAGAGGACCATGTTGACAGTCTTTAGTGGACAGCCAGCAAGAGGGCAGTGACCTCAGTCCTACATCTCTAGGAAGCTGAGTTCTGTCAATAAGCAGTGAGTTCAGAAGAGGATATAAAGCCTCAAATGAGATTACAGGCCCAGCCGACGCCTTGACTTCAGCCTGTGAGACTCAAGCAGAGAAACCAGTTTTGTTATGCCCAGAATTCTGGCCTAAAAAAAAAAACAGATAATAAATAGGTATTGTTGTAAGCCGATAGGCTTGTGGTAGCTTGTTGTACAAATAGAAAATGAATACAACTTTTACCCAGTGATTTTTGTTTTGTTGAGTTATCATTGACATTTACCATGATACTCGTTTCAGGTGTACAACATAATGCTTGAATATTTGTACATATCGCAAAATGATCACAGCAAGTCTAGTTAACATACATAGTTATAACATTTTTTTTCTTATAAGAACTCTTAAGATTTACTCTCTTAGCAACTTTCAAATATACAGTACAATATTAACTATAGTCACCATGCTGTACATTATATCGTCACTGGATTGGAAGTTTGTACCTTTTGACCTCTTGCACCCATTTTGCCCATCTCCCCACACCCCTACCCCTGTAAGCCATCAATGTGTTTTCTGTATCTCTGAGCTCAGGGTTTTCGCTTTGGTTTTATTTTATTTTTTAAGGTTCCACATAGATGTGAGATCATACAGTATTTGTCTATCTGATTTATTCCATTTAGCATAATGCCCTCAAAGTTTATCCACTGTGTCACAAATGGTAAGGTTTTCTTCTTTTGTATGGCTGAACGGTACTCCATGGGCTGTATATATACACACTGGATAGACACGGGCATCCATCTATGAACACTTGTTTCCATATATTGGCTACTATAAGTAATGCTATAATGAACATGAAGGTGCAAATATTTTTTCAAGTCAGTGTGTTAATTTTCTTTGGATAAATACCATAAGTGGAATTGTGGATCACATGGTATTTCTATTTTTAATTTACTTTTTTTGAGGAACCCCTGTACTGTTCTCCACCACAGCCATACCAATGTACATTCCCAACAGTGCACAGGGGTTCCCTTTTCTGCACATTCTCACCAACACTTGTTATTTCTTATCTTTTTTGATGATAGCCATTCTAAAATGGTATCTCATTGTGGTTTTAATTGGCATTTCCCTGATGATTTGTGATGTTGGCCATCTGTATGTCTTCTTTGAAACAGTGTCTATTTGGTTCCTCTGCCCATTTTTAGAACAGATTTTGGGCTTTTGCTATTAAATATGCGTTCTTGCTTATATTTGCTTTGTATGAGCTCTTGATACATTTTGGTTGTTTCTCTTTATCAGATATGTGATTGGCAAATCTTTTTTCCAGCCCACAGATTGCCTTTTCATTTTGTTGACTTCCTTTGCCACGCAGAAGCCTTTCACTTTGACGTAGCCTGCTTATTTATTTTGCTTTCTATGTCAACTCACCAAGATTTGACACCCAAAAGCTCATCACCAAGACTGATGTCAAAGACCTTACTGTCTGTTTTCTTAGAGGAGTTTTATGAGTTAATTTTAGTGTATGCTTAAATAGTGGTCCAGTCTCATTCTTTTGCATGTGACTCTCCAGTTTTCCCAGTCTCTTGAAGAGACTGTCTTTTCCCCATTGTACGTTCTTGGCTTCTTTGTTGTAAATTAATCGACCTTATATCTGTGAGTGTATTTCTGGGCTCTGAATTCTGTTCCATGGATCTGTGTCTGTTTTTATGCCATGTCCTACTGTTTTGATTACTATAGCTTTGTAATATAGTTTGAAATCAAGGAGAATGATGCCTCAGTTTTGCTCTTCTTTCTCCAGATTGCCTTAGCTATTTGGTGTCTTTTGTGGTTCCATACAAATTTTAGAATTGCTTTTTCTATTCTGTGAAATATGCCATTGGTATTTTGATAGGGACTGCATTGAATCTCTTGATTGCTTTCCATTCTTCCAGTCTGTGAGCATGGAATATCTTTCCATTTATTTGTGCCTTCTTCAATTTCTTTCATCAACATTGTATCATTTTCAGTGCATAGGTCCTTTGCTTCCTTAGTTAAGTGTATTCCTAGGCATTTTATGCTTTTCTTTTTTTTCAGTTTATTTATTTTGAGAAAGAGAGGGAAAGCAAACACAAGTGGGGGAGGGGCAGAGAGCAAAGAGAGGGAGAGAGAATCCCAAGTAAGCCCCACACTGCCAGCCCAGAGCCCAACATGGGGCTTGTACTCATGAACTGTGAGATCATAATGAGCCAAAGTCAGTCGCTTAACTCACTGAGCCACCCAAGCACCCCAAGCATTTTATACTTTTTGAGCAACTATAAATGGGACGGTTTTCTTAATTTCTCTTTCTTTATTACTAATGTATAGAAATGCAACAGAACTTTGTGTATTCGTTTTGTATCCTGCAACTTTACTGATTTCAACTATTCTAATACCTGTCGTCTGCAAATAGTGACAATTTCACTTCTTCTTTTGCAATTTGGATGTCTTTTATTTCTTTGTCCTGCTTAATTGCTCTGGCTGGGACTTCCTTATTTTATAGGAAAAACTTTTACCTTTTCACCACTGAATATGATGTTAGCTGTGGGCTTGCTATATATGACCTTTATCATGTGAAGGTACTTTTCCTCGAGATTTACTTTGTTGAGAGATTTTATTATAAATGGATGTCGAATTTTGTCAAATGCTTTTCCTGCATTTTGTGGCAGGTTTTGTTTGGTTTTTTGTTTTTAATATATATTCATTTTCAACGGGGCCATTTTCTTTTTCCCTGTGACACTTGAGTATGATCCAGATTGCAGGAATGTTCTCTTGGAGAGATTTTGCATTTGTACCCAAAATGTATCCTGTTAATTTCTTAGCGTGGCTTTCTAGATCATGTGGATGGAGCATGCTGAAACATTGAAACACAACTGCACAGGGCAAGGGTGTTCCATTTTTCAGGAGAGACTTTTTAAACTTGGAACTTAGGTACTAACAAACAAGGTTTCTTTCGTGTTTCTTTGTGGGTGTGATCCTAAGATACCCCTTTAATGTGAGGATGTAGTTTCAAAAATTAGAGAGCCCAAGACTTCTCTGCCATCCCCTGATGGAAGAGAAAATCCAAGTGCCAATGAGCTTATTGTCACTTGTTCAAATCATTGTACTGACTATGGTCCCACAGGTCAGAAAAGACGTTCTTGTTGCTAAACTAAGTGGAAATTTAAATCTACACAACCCTTGACTTTTTTGTTGCATATAAACCACTTGCTTTAAATTTTGCTCTTCTTGTCTGTGGTGGAAAGAACACTTTTATGTGGGATTAGGACATGGGTGTGTGTATTAATCCTGCCACTTGTTGGGTGTGTAACATTGGTTAAATAACTCAACTTTTGAGGTTGATTTCTTATTTAAAATGAGGATAATGCCATCTTCGTAGGATTCAGAGGTTCTAGTAAGTTAGTACCTATAAAAGTACTTAATATATTGTAGAGCATGATAGAAATGTTATTACACTATTTTGGTTCTCTTCTGACCACTCTCCCTTTTTTCTCTTATTATAATCATTTGGTGATATTCAAGACTTGATCTTCTGCCTGTCTCCCATTACAACTTGTCTTTCAAATAATTCAAGATAATTAATTCAGTCTCAGGACTTTAAAAATCAACTTCTAAATCTGTTTTCAATTTTTTTCTTACTAAAACAATCAGAGGGCTGTGATGATGATTGAATGAGATAAATGCAGGTACTCTAGTAAACAATATACTCAATAGAGGCTATTATTACATTTTTATGTGCTTCCTGGAGATAGGTAGATAGATAGATAGATAGATAGGTAGATAGATAGATAGGTAGATAGATAGGTAGATAGATAGGTAGGTAGATAGATAGGTAGATAGATAGATAGGTAGGTAGATAGGTAGGTAGGTAGATAGGTAGGTAGATAGGTAGGTAGATAGGTAGATAGATAGATTTTTGAAGTAGGTGTCACAGCCAGCACATAGCCCAACTTGGGGCTTGAACTCATGACCTTGAGCTCAAGACCTGAGCTGAGATCAAAATTTGGACACATAACCGACTGAGGCACCCAGGTGCCCCCTGGACATTTATATTTTTAAAAATTCTAGTTAATTAACACAGAGTGTTACATAAGTTTCTGTTGTACAATACAGTGATTCAACAATTCTATCCATTATTCAATGCTCATCATGAATGAGCATGTACACTTTTTTTAAAAAAAAAGTTTATTTAAAGAGAGAGAGGGGGAAGGGAGCATTTGTGTGTATGAGTGGAGGAGGGGCAGAGAGAGAGAATCCCAAGCAGACTCTGTACTGTCAGTGCAGAGCCCGATGTGGGGCTTGAATGCATGAACCATGAGATCATGACCTGAGCCAAAATCAAGAGTTGGATGCTTAACTGACTGAGTCACTCAAGGCGCACCGTGGCAAGTGTACTTTTAATCCTCTTCACCCATTTCACACCCCCTTCTCCTCTGGTAACCACCAGTTCTCTATATTTAAGAGTCTGTTTTTTTTCTCTCTTTTTTTTTTTATTCATTTGTTTTCTTAAATTCCACATGAGTGAAATCATAAGGTATTTGTCTTTTTCTGACTGACTTATTTCACTTAACATTATACCCTCTAGATCCATCCATCCATGGTTGCAAGTGGCAAGATTTCATTCTTTTTATGGCCTAGCAGTATTCCATTGTGTGTGCGTGTGCGTGTGTGTGTGTGTGTGTGTGTGTGTGTGTGATTTGTAAATAATGCTGTTTTAAATAATTTGTAAATAAGGCTATTGTAAATAATGCTGCAATAAATATAGTGGTGCATATATCCTTTCAAATTAGTATTTTTGCTTTCTCTGGGTACTCAGTAGTGGCATTACTGGGTCATATGGTATTTCTATTTTTAACTTTTTGAGGAACTTCCATGCTGTTTTCCTTAGTGACTGCACCAGTTTGCATTCCCATCAACAGTGCATGAGGATTCCTTTCTCTACATCCTCGCCAACATTTATTTTAATTCTTGTGTTTTTGAGTTTTGATTCTGACAGGTGTGAGGTGGTATCTCATTGTGGTTTTGATTTGCATTTCCCTGATCAGTGATGGTGAGCATCTTTTCCTGTATCTGTTGGCCATCTGGATGTCTTCTTTGGAGAAATGTCTGTTCATGTCTTCTGTCCATTTGATAAATAGATTATTTGTTTTTTGGGTGTTGAGTTCTACAAGTTCTCCATATATATCTGATAAGGAGATAAAATTCAAAATATCATTTGCAAATATATTCTCCTACTCAGTCAGTTGTCTTTTTGTTTTGTTGATTGTTTCCTTTGCTGTACAGAAGCATTTTACTTTCATGTAGTTCCAATAGTTTACTTTTGCTTTAGAATAGTTTCCCTTGTCTTAGAAGACACATTGAGAAAAATGTTATGGCCAATGTCAGAGAAAATTTGCCTATGCTCTCTCCTACAATATTTACAGTTTCAGGTATCACATTTAGGTATTTAATGCAATTTGAATTTATTTTTGTGTATGGTGTAAGAAAGTGGTCCAGTTTTATACTTTTGCATGTTGCTACCTAAGTTTTTGAACACCATATGGAGAAATGACTGTCTTGTCCCCCACTGTATAGTCTTACCTCATTTATTGTATATTAACTGACCATATAATTGTGGGGTCATTTCTGGGCTCTCTATTCTGTTCTGTTGATGTATGTGTCTATATTTGTGCCAATACCATGCTGTTTTGATTACTATAGCTTTGTAGTATATCTTGAAATCTGGGATTGTGATACCTTCAGTTTTGTTCTTTTTCAAGATTGCTTTCCTATTCAGGGTCTTTTGTGGTTCCATGCAAATTTTAGTATTATTCCAGTGTCAACAATGCTTTGGGTAGTATGGCCATTTTAAGAATATTTGTTCTCCCAATCCATAAACATGAGGTATCTTTCCATTTGTTTGTGTCATCTTCAGTTACTTTCACTGATATTTTATAGTTTCCAGAGTACAGGTCTTTCACCTCCTTGGTTGAGTTTATTCCTAGGTACTTCATTCTTTTTGGTGTAATTATAAATGGAATATTTTCTTAATTTCTCTTTCTGCTACTTCATTCTTAGTGTATAGAAATGCAACAGACTTCTGTATATGGATTTTGTATCCTGTGACCTTATTGAATTCAGTCATTGCTTCTAGTAGTTTTTTTTTTTTTTGATGGAGTATAGACATTTACATTTAGTCTCCACAATACTATTCACCTGTCCTTCCCAAACTGTCTCCCTTTCCCAACTTATTTTTATAAGTGACACCACCATTCCCATCTTTCAAGCCTGAAAAATGGAGTCTTCTGACTTTTTTTTTCCATCATCTCTCTTTTAGTCTATAAATTCTATAGGCATTTCTTGCAAAATATTCCTTACACCCATTCCCTTAGCTACTTATTGGCCCTTCTTTCCTAGTCCTTATCACAACTCATGGCTGAATTCCTGCAATTTGCAGCTGGTTTCCATGTGGGCCAGCCTTCCTATTGTCTATTTCTTAAACTACTTTCCTCATGTCCCTTTTTGGAAAGTCAATGGTTTCCTAGGTTTTGTAGTCTTAATGAACTTTGAAGGCCCTCTATAATTGTAGCTATGCAACATCATTTGTTATTCCTAATCTTTTTCCTATTTCTCCATTGTCCTATGAACATACTTATCTAACCTTGTGTCTTCACCTTTGTTTTCTTTCTACCCCAATCTCATTCACAATTTAAGGTGAAGCTCAAATTTAATGTTAGTCTGTCTCCTTTTCTGAACTTATAAAGCCTGTTTCCTAAATTATAGACTGGGATTATTTCCTGTCATAGGTGTCACAAGTATGCTCTTTTTCCAAATGGATTCTACTTGAAGGTAGGATCCTGGTCTTTATTTCTACTGTGGGCCCTATAGTCCAACACCTCAGCACAAAGTGGCAGTTCACTGGTACTTACTAGCCAAATTCTTCTCTTCCATGGCCTGTCATTTAGTGGGCCAATACTGATAAGTACCTTCACCAGCAAGAGAAATAACAGAAGCCTAAGTTAAATTTATATTCGAAATTTTGGTAAGAGATTGTGGCGGGGGGAGAATTTTAAGCAAGAGGTTACAATATTTTAAAACTGGGGCCCGTGGATGGCTCCGTCGGTTGAGCGTCTGGCTTCCGCTCAGGTCATGATCTCAGTTTCGTGAGTTCGAGCTCCACATCGGGCTCACTGCTGTCAGCCTGTCAGTGCAGGGTCTGCTTCAGATCCCCTGTCCTCCTCTTTCTGTCCCCCCCCCCCCGGCTTCTGCTCTCCCAGAAATGAAATAAATATTAAAAAAATATATTTTAGAATTATCTATGATTTTATATATGCCTCTGCACTACTAGTTATGGCAGGCCTACAGATGTCTCTCATGCAAGTTCTCAACTTATGGAGCAATGTCCTCTTCAACAATAGCTCACTACTTTTGAGGTACTCCTGTGGCATCTGCAGGTAAGTAGGACACTTATTAATGAAAATGATAGTGGAAAGATATCTTATTTTCAAAATTGTCACCTAATGTTACCGTGTCACAAATACACCCTAGTCCATAAAAAATAACTTTATTTTGCCTCTAATATCATGGGAAAGGTCTGAAGAGTTTTGCTTTCAATACGTTGAGCTTATTGACAAGACTGTTTATGCTTTTGCAGATGGCCTCATGGTGCCAGAAGTCACTTCAGAAACTATTAGCTGAGCTGAATAAACTAAGATGCAAAAGAAGTACTTTCCTAAAAATTTAGCAGTTGGGGAAGGTCAATAATAATCTGAGTGGTTTTTTGAATGTCCAAATTAATTAATGCTAGAATAGTTGTATTACCTCATTTTATTTTTCACTGATGTTATTTAACTAGACCCTAGGACAATTTTGGACAGAGAAACTTAGCTACGTGTTTAAATTAAAAAATTATTGGTAGAAAAAAATCAAACAAGATAAATAATGCAGTAATAATAGATAATGCAAAAAGGTTTACTTTTGAAGATAATGTATTAACAAATTTTATTTCCTCCTAAACCTAATGCATTTGTTCCCAATTCTGAGAAACTTATAATAGACAACACTCTCATCTCACATTCTGCTAAGTAAACCCCATTAAATAATTATTGCTTAATTTTTTTTGTCAAGCTATAGAAAACAGAATTTCTTCCTAATTTACATGCTTTTAGAAAATTAGCAAAAATAATTTTAAAAGGTCCTCCTTTGAGAGAGCCTTCCTTTCTTTAAAAATTGATTTAAAATTTAATTCCAAGTTAACTTACAGTATAATAATGATTTCAGGAATAGAATTTAGTGATTCGTCACTTACATATAACAACACCCAGTGCTCATCTCAACAAGTGTCCTTCTTAATGGCCCTCACCCTTTTAGCCTATCCCCCCACCCAACCACCCCTCCAGCAACCCTCAGTTTGTTCCCTGTATTTAAGAGTCTCTCATTGTCTCTCTCTCTGTTTTTATCTTCTTTGTCCTTCCCTTCCCCTATGTTCATCTGTTTTCTTAAATTCCACATAAGAGTGAAATCATGTGATATTTGTCTTTCTTTGACTTATTTCGCTTAGCATAATACATTCAAGTTCCATCCATGTTGTTGCAAATGACAAGATTCCATTTAGTCATTGCTGACCAATATTCCACTGTATATATATACCACATCTTTATCAGTTCATCTGTTGATGGACGTTTGGGCTCTTTCCATACGTTGGCTATTGTCAATAGAGCTGCTATAAACATTGGGGTACATATGGCCCTTCGAATCAGCACTCCTACGTCTTTTGGACAAACACCTAGTAGTACAATTGCTGGGTCATACATACGGTAGTTCTATTTTTAATTTTTTGAGGAACCTCCATACTGTATTCCAGAGTGGCCGCACCAGTTTTCATTCCCACCAGGAGTGCAAAAGTGTTCCTCTTTCTTCACATCCTCACCAAAATCTGTTGTTTCCTGAGTTGTTAATTTTAGCAATTTTGGCAGGTATGAGGTGGTATCTCACTGTGGTTTTGATTTGTATTTCCCTGATGATAACTGATGTTGAGCATTTTTTTCATGTGTCTTTCAGCTATCTGGATGTCTTCTTTGGAGAAGTGTCTATTCATGTCTTTTGCCCATTTCTTCACTGGATTATTTGTTTTCTGGGTATTAAGTTTGATAAGTTCTTTATAGATTTTGGATACTAACTCTTTATCAGATATGTCATTTGCAAATACCTTCTCTCATTCCTTTTAGTTTTGCTGATTGTTTCCTTCTCTGTGCAAAAAGCCTTTTATCTTAATGAGGTCCCAATAGTTCATTTTTGCTTTTGTTTTCCTTGCCTCTAGACACATGTCAAGTAAGGAATTACTGTGGCCAAGGTCAAAGAGGTTGTTGCCTGTTTTCTCCTCTAGGATTTTGCTGGCTTCCTGTCTTACATTTAGGTCTTTCATCCATTCTGAGTTTATTTTTGTGTATGGTGTAAGAAAGTGGTCCAGGTTCATTCTTCTGCATTTTGCTGTCTGGTTTTTCCCAACACCATTTACTGAAGGGACTGTCTTTTTTCCATTGGATATTCTTTCCAGCTTTGTCACATCAGTTGGCCATACGTTTGTGCGTCCATTTTTGAGTTCTCCATTCTGTTCCATTAATCTGTGTCTCTTTTTGTTGTCAGTACCATATTGTCTTGATGATTACAGCTTTGTAACACAGCTTGCAGTCCGGAATTGTGATGCCTCCAGGTTTACTTTTCTTTTTCAGGATTGCTTTTCTATTCGGGGTCTTTTGTGATTCCATACAAATTTTAGAATTGTTTGTTCTAGCTCAGTGAAGAATGCTGGTATTATTTTGATAGGGATTGCATTGAAAATGTAGATTGCTTTGGGTAGTATCGACATTTTAACAATATTTGTTTTTCCAATCCATGAGCATGGAATGTTTTCCATTTTTTTTGGTGTCATCTTCAATGTCTTTCATAAGCTTTCTATAGTTTTCAGTGTATAGATTTTTCATCTCTTTGGTTGAGTTTATTCCTAGGTATTTTATGGTTTTGCTGTAGTTGTAAATGGGATTGATTCCTTGATTTCTGTTTCTGTTGTTTCATTATTGATGTATACAATTGCAATCAATTTCTATACATTGATTTTATATCCTTGCGACTTTGCTGAATTCATGTATCAGTACTAGCGGTGTTTTGGTGGAGTCTTTTGGGTTTTCCACAGACTATCATGTTCTCTGCGAAGAGTGAAAGTTTGAACTCCTCCTTGCTGATTTGAATGCCTTTTATTTCTTTATGCTGCCTGATTGCTGAGGCTATGACTCCCAAGGCTATGCTGAATAACAGTGGGGAGAATGGACATCCATGTTGTGTCCCTGACCTCAGGGGTAAAGCTCTTAATTGTTCCCCATTGAGGATGATATCAGCTGGGTCTTTCATATAGGGTCTTTATGATCTTGAGGTATGACCCTTCCGCTCCTACTTTCTTGAGGGTTTTTATCAAGAAAGGATGCTGTATTCTGTCAAATGCTTTTACTGCATCTATTGGGAGGATCATGTGGTTCTTATCCTTTCTTTTATTGATGTGACCTATCACATTGATTTTGTGAATATTGAACCAGCCCTGCATCCCAGGAATAAATCCCGCTTGATTGTGGTGAATAATTCTTTTAATGTATTGTTGGATCCAGTTTACTAGTATCTTGCTGAGAATTTTTGCATCCATATTCATTAGGGAAAGTGCCAGTAGTTCTCCTTTTTAGTGGGGTCTTTGTCCGGTTTAGAAATCAAGGTAATGCTGGCCTCGTAGAATGAGTTTGGAAGTTTTCCTTCCATTTCTATTTTTTGGAACAGCTTCAAAAGAATAGGCGTTAACGCTTCTTTAAATGTTTGGTAGAATTCCCCTGGAAAGCCATCCAGCCCTGGACTCTTGTTTGTTGGGAGATGTTTGATTACTGATTCAATTTTTTTTTTTACTGGTTATGGGTCTGTTCAAATTTTCTATTTCTTCCTGTTTCAGTTTTGGTAGTTTATATGTTTCTGGGAATTTGTCCATTTCTTCCAGATTGACAAATATGTTGGCCTATAACTTCACATTATATTCTCTTATTATTGTTTGTATTTCTGCTGTATTGGTTATGATATCTCGTCTTTCAATTGTGATTTTATTTATTTGGGTCCTTTCCTTTTTCTTTTTGATCCATCTGGCTAGGAATTTATCAATTTTGTTAATTCTTTCAAAGAACCAGCTCCTGGTTTCATTATCTGTTCTACTGTTGTTGTTTTTTGTTGTTGTTGTTGTTGTTGTCCTTTAAATTTCATTGATTCATTTTTTAGTATCATGGATTTCTGCTCTGATATTATTTCCCTTCTTCTCCTGGTTTTGGGCTTTATTTGCTGTTCTTGTTCCGGGTCTTTTAGGTGTAAGGTTAGGTGTGTATTTGAGAACTTTCTTCCTTCTTTAGGAAGGCCTGGATTGCTATATACTTCCCTCTTATGACTGTCTTTGCTGCATCCCAGAGGTTTTGGACTGTTGTATTCTCATTTTCATAGGCTTCCATGTACTTTTTAATTTCCTCTTTAATTTCTTGGATAACCCACTCATTCTTTATTAGGATGTTCTTTAATCTCCAAGTATTCATGTTCTTTCCAAATTTTTTCTTGTGGTTGATTTTGAGTTTCATAGCATTGTGGTCTGAAAATATGCAAGGTCTGATCTTGATCTTTTTGTATTTGTTGAGGTCTGATTTGTGACCTAGCATGTGATCTATTCTGGAGAATGTTCCATGTGCACTTGAGAAGAATGTGTATTCTGCTGCTTTAGGATGAAATGTTCTGGATATATTTGTTAAGTCCATCTTGTCCAGTGTGCCATTGTTTCCTTGTTGATTTTCTGCTTAGATGATTAGTCCATTGTTGTAAGTTGGGTGTTGAAGTCCCCTTTTATTATAGTATTAGTATCAATGTGTTTCTTTAGGCTTATGATTAATTGATTTATATATTTGGGTGCTCCACGTTGGGGGCATAAATATTTACAATTGTTAGATCTTCTTGGTGGATAGTCCCCTTAATGATAGAATGCCCTTTTTCATCTCTTGTTATATCTTTTTTTTTTTTTTTTAATTTTTTTTTTCAACGTTTATTTATTTTTTGGGGGACAGAGAGAGACAGAGCATGAACGGGGGAGGGGCAGAGAGAGAGGGAGACACAGAATCGGAAACAGGCTCCAGGCTCCGAGCCATCAGCCCAGAGCCTGATGCGGGGCTCAAACTCACGGACCGCGAGATCGTGACCTGGCTGAAGTCGGACGCTTAACCGACTGCGCCACCCAGGCGCCCCTCTTGTTATATCTTTATTTTAAAACCTAGTTTGTCTGATATCAGAATGGCTACTCCAGCTTTTTTTTTTTGATGACCATTAACATGATAGATGGTTCTTCATCCCCTTACTTTCAATTTGCAGATGTCTTTAGGTCTAAAATGCGTCTCTTGTAAGCAGCATATAGATGGGTCTTGTTTTCTTATCCATTCTGATACCTATGTATATTGATTGGAGCATTTAGTCCATTGACATTTAGAGGGAGTCCTGAAAGACATGATTTTAGTGCCACTGTGTTTCCTGTAGAGTTGGGGTTTCTGGTGATGTTCTCTGGTCCTTTCTAGTCTTTATTGCTTTTGGTCTTTTTTGTTTTATTTTGTCTTTTCTCCACTCAAAGAGTTCCCTTTAACATTTCTTGCAGGGCTGGTTTAGTGGTTATGAACTCCTTTAGTTTTTGTCTGAGAAATTCTCTCTCTCCTTTTATTTTGAACGACAGTCTTGCTGGATAAAGAACTCTTGGCTGCATAATTTTTCAATTCAGCATGTTGAATATTTCCTACCACTCCTTTCTGGCCTGCCAAGTTTCTGTGGATAGGTATGCTGTGAACCTGATCTCTCTTCCCTTATAGGTTAAGGACTTTTATTCCCTGGCTGCTTTCATGATTCTATCCTTGTCTGTATATTTTGTGAACTTGACTATGATATGCCTTGGTGATGGTCGGGTTTTGTTGAATCTAATGGGAGTTCTCTGTGCTTCTTGGATTTTGATGTCTGTGTCCTTCCCCAGATTAGGAAAGTTTTCTGCTATAATTTGCTCACATAAACCTTCTGCCCCTTGTTTTCTCTCTTCATCTTCTGGGACTCCTGTGATTCAGATGTTATTCCTTTTTAATAAGTCACTGAGTTCTCTAAGTCTTGTATTATGATCTTTTGCCTTTGTTTCCTTCTTTTTTCTCTGTTTCATTATTCTCCATAATTTTATCATATATACCCCCAATTCGCTGCTCTGCTTTGTCCATCCTTGCCATTGTGGCATCCATTCAAGATTGCATCTCAGCTATAGCATTTTTAATTCTAGCCTGACTAGATTTTATTTATTTTATCTCTGCAGAGAGGGATTCTCTGGTGTCTTCTATGCTTTTTTAAACCCCAGTGAGTATTCTTATTATCGTGGTTCTAAATTCTGGTTCAGACATTTTGTTTATATCTGTGTTGATTAAGCCCCTGGCTGTCATTTCTTCCTGTTCTTTCTTCTGGGGTGAATTCCTTTGTTTTGTCATTTGGAGGAAGAAAAAAATTAATAAGATATAAAGTTAAAATTAAAAAATTAAAAACAAAACAAAAATCAAATAAAGGAAGCTAGATCCTAGGTGTGTTTTGGTCTGCTTTTGAAAGTAGCTTGATAGAATAGAGGAAAAAAGGGAAAGGGAAGAAAAAAGTGAGAAAATAATTTAAGAATTAAAAAAAACTATATAGGGGCGCCTGGGTGGCGCAGTTGGTTAAGCGTCCGACTTCAGCCAGGTCACGATCTCGCGGTCCGTGAGTTTGAGCCCCGCATCAGGCTCTGGGCTGATGGCTCGGAGCCTGGAGCCTGTTTCCGATTCTGTGTCTCCCTCTCTCTCTGCCCCTCCCCCGTTCATGCTCTGTCTCTCTCTGTCCCAAAAATAAATAAACGTTGAAAAAAAAAATAAAAAAAAAATAATAAAAAAAAAAATAAAATAAAATAAACTATATAATAGAATTATAAAATAAAATAAAGAAAATGAAATAGAATAAAAATTTAGAAAAAATAAAAAATTAAAAAAAGTATTTTATCTTTCTGTATCCAAGAAAGAGAAAGAAAAGAGAAAAAAAAAAAAACAATTTAAGCAAAAACAGAAGCAAAGAAAACAAACAAATAAATGAGCCAGCAAACAGAATGAAACCCAAATGAAGTTATATCCAGTTTCCCCTACAACTGAAACTGTGGAGCACTCTATAGTCTGTACACTAAGCAGGTGGAGTATCTTGTGCTGGTCTTCTGGGGGATGTGGTTGGAGGGCGCAGCTGGGCTTGGTGTAATGGCTCCATTCTCAACTAAGTGGCACCGCTTAGCTTACTGGGGTGGATCAGTGTGGTGCGCATGCTGGTATGCACGTGTGCGAGCACGAGAGAGGTGGAAATGGCTCCACCCAGGTCCCTAGTCTCTGGCACAGGAACTCTTTGCCCTCACCGACCTGTGATCAAGCACCCCTCCTTTGTCTCAGGCCTCTGTCCACTCCCCGCCTCTACCCTGTCCCTGTCCAAGCTGTCCACTTGCCAGGCAGCACCTTCTTCCAGTGTTTTATCTCAGACAGAGTTGTGTTTCAAAACCCTACACTTCGGAGACCCCTGTGGCTTAGACCCATCTACACCGACTCTCTGGTGGAGGGTCTTGCTAAAGCAATGGCCAGGTGCTGGCTTGCCCCAGAAGCGTTTGGGTGATTGTGCAACGGCAGGGGTTCAGAGATTATGGCAAATTACAACACACAGCTGTTGCCGGGTTTCACTGCACTCTGGTGTTTTTATCCCAATACCAGCAAACATGGCTGCTCTTCAGGGTTCACTGGGACCTTTGCCTATGGGGAGGCTGTATGGCCTCTACCAAATGCACTCCAAGTAGAGGAACTGTTTCTGTGTGGCACACATACCCCCTCAGGTTGCTCTGCCTGCTCCTGGGCATCCACCCTGCTTCCTCACCACAGCACTGCCCAGCACTGAGGTCTGGAACTTCAGGCTCTGCACTCCCCTGTTTATAGAATCCTGGTGGTGTTGAAACCCTCTCCTTTCTCCCCATCAATGGTTTTGGGAACAGATTTCTTGTTCAGTCTTGCCTGTGTTTTCACTCTCTCTGTGTCTCTCTCCAGGTAGCTTTGGGGAATGCTTTTGTCACACAATCACGATACACTACACTCTCCCCCTTGCTCTGTCCTCTCGACGCCAAAAACACCTCCCTTCCCTCTGCAGCTTTCCTCTCCCCCAGTTCACCTCTCTGTACCTTGTACCTACCAAATTCTATGGCTTAAGTTATGCAGATTGTTGTGTGAATCCTCAGATCAATTTCCTAGGGTTCAAAATTGTTTGGCACTAATCTAACTGTGTTTCAGGGACCAGACAAGCTCAGGGTCTCCATGCTGCTCCGTCACCTTAACTCCTCCTTGGGAGAGCATTCTTTTGGTGGGGGATGCAAAACCTAATGTAAGTGAATAAAGCAAACCAACCTTTATTCGACATAACGGACATAGTTAAAAATGCTTCCCAAATAATTGAGGTAATGATAAAACCATGGCAACCATTTTGTTAAACACATTCTAGCTGAAGGAATTGCTTTACATTTAAAATTTAATGCAAAATAAAGAGGCAAAGGAAGGCATTGTGATCATGACCATATACTAATGACTTCCTCTTCTCAGAAAGCCACTGGAAAAATTTGCATGTGCATTTGATGATAAAAGATGCAACTCACTGTCCCATTATTGAATAACAAAACCCTTCTAGAGTGCTGTGACACATTTGATAATTTATTTTACTATTAACATTTGATTCTGTACTTTAGACTGCTACAATAGAATAAAACTATGCATATACTTTTTATTGTAGGTTTCAATGTCACGTGGCCTTTGTTATTTCAGAATAAATCCTTTAATTTTGAAACATTTTCACTGACTGTGCTTTTTCTATGGCAATACATGGAATTGGCAACTCACCACTTACTTAAATGGTAGATTGCTTTTTCCAGAAAGGTCCTCATTCTAAATTTTGTGTGGGTTTTTCTCTACACAGAAAGATGCTAGCTCTTTAGGATCATGATACTTAGCTTCAATGAGCACCCATGTAGAAGTCTGTTGTTAGTCTTGGAAAGACCTGTATTTTTTTTAACTGTGGGAGAGAATTACAGAAACAAATTTGTATTTATTAATAGTTTAAAGAAACAATTTCTCATAACTACATGAGATACAAAAGGGTATGAATTGCCTTAAAAAGTAACCATTATCCTGTGGTCAAGATGATCTAGAAAATGTCAGATTAAAAATTTTTTTTAACTTTTTAAATGTTTATTTTTGAGAGAGAGCACATAAGTGGGGGAGGGGCAGAGAGAGGAAGACACAGAATCCCAGGTAGGCTCCAGGCTCTGAGCTGTCGGCCCAGAGCCCAACGTGGGACTTGAACTCATTAACTGTGAGATCATGACCTGAGCCGAAGTTGGACGCTTGATCGGCTGAGCGCCCCAGGTGCCCCTAGAAAATGTTTTCTTCTAAATGTCTTTTAGAACTAAATTTTTGGATAACTGTGTTCTCTAGGCATTTTTTCCCCTGTGTCTGTGCAAGTGTATATTTATACAAATGAAGGCCTACAAGTAAACACATTTCTCCTATAGTTATATTCTCACAAGTGAATTCTTACTGTCAAGTGTTAAACGCTACAGTCTGAGATGTAGAATAAAACTACATTTAACAGTAAGTACACGCCAGAGACAAGATCATCTTTCCTGTCCTCTGAAACAAATCAATGCAAACAATGAGTTTGACCTTTTAATATTTTCGTCAAATTTTGTTAGGTATCAGCAGCTTGTCTTCATGAAATCTTTTATCTAATATGTAATCCAGATTAAGTACCTTCATTAGAACGTGTACCTTAAAAAATAGCCATGTGATTTTTTTTTGCATCTCTTCAGATTGGCTCAATCTGAACAAGACCAAAATATCAATTCACATGCTCTCCATCTTTAATTTCTTCACTTAGCACTGACCACTTTTAGCATTTGTATTAGTAGGTTAATTGTGGTTCCCAACACTTAACCCCCCAACCCTCTTTGGAATGGAGCTCCATCCACAAAGGCACGGATTTTTGTGTTTGGGCTCCTGGTGCATTCCATGTGCCCAGAACGAGTGACACGCTGAGTAGCTCTCACTCACTGAATAAAACGAGGTAGAGGGGTTCAGAGCCAGCACAGCACCGGGATGGGGAACAAACCATCTTGCAGGCCGCTGTATGGACTTCAGCTCTGAGTGCAGCGAGCTGCTCCAGGATTGGAGTAGATGGAGCACCACAAGCTGATCTAATTTGAAAAGTACCATTCTAGCTGTTGTACTGAGGATGGGCTGAAGGAGGAGGGGTGGAAGCAAGGAGGCCGTTACTAGGCAGATACAGTAAACTGGGTGAACGATAATAAGGGTACAGAGCAACAGCACTGTACAGGGGGAGAAGTGGTTGAATTCTGGATTGTTCTGACGGTAAATCCAACAGCATTTCCTGATAGTTTGGAGGTGGGAAGAGAGAAATCAAAGACACCACCACCGTTGTCCTGGCTTAAGCAACTGGAAGAAGGGAGCTGTCATCAAGTGTCTTATGAAAGCCTGCCGGAGAAGCACACTTGACGGGAAGGTGGGGGGGTGCTAAGGAGTCAGTGCTGGACGTGTTACACTTGTTGTAACTCAACTATAACGGTTGGCACATAACGTTGGACGTGTTACGTTTAAGATGTTTTGTCAGGCAGTTGCCAAGAGATGCCAGAGGCGGGTGGACTGGTGTATGGGTGTCGTTGAGAGAATGTTCGTGGCTGGGGACAAAAGTTAAAAGTTCAGTGTCTCTGGCTGGGGCTTAACGAATCCAGAGAAGGACAAGGCCTGAGCACCCTGCAGTTGAAACGTCTTTAAGGAGGACTGAATTTTATCACAGAAATAGAAAGACTATCCGGTTCTTCTCCGGTAACAAACATCCTGAAGAGGGCGGAAAACATATTATCAAGTGCTGTTACTTTACGAAAGAGAGGTAAGGACAAGCAAATTATGAACATAATTTAAAGATAGAATTTATTCTCTGATGGTTTACTCATGCAAACTGCACATAAAAGAAAGTAGTACAGTTTGTGTAACATTGCAAATGTAAGGACTCAAAATGCTAGGTACAGAAGTAGTGCGACATCCTGAAAGTCAAAATGGAATTTGTGTTTATACAACTAAGAATGATTTTCATTTGCTGAGCACAGACTGATTTACAATGAAAGTTTTGCTAACCTTGGTAAGTTCATTAACCGTTTACATGACTTCTTACATCTATGTAGTTTTATTTTACAGTTGCAAGAATTCCTGTTACCAAAAACTTTAACTTGCATAAATAATAAAATGAAAGAAAAATGTACGGAAGGACTTAGGAGAGTGAAAAGTTGAGGCTTTTCCTAACCCATCCAAACTTACAATAAAAAATTGCCTTCTTGCAGAATTCATATTTTGTGCCTTTGAGATCAACTCCTTAGCGTAACTATGAGAAAATCATGATCAGAAATTCATTGCTTTAAATTACAAAATCAGTTAAAAATAAAAAAAAATTTAGAAGTAGAATTATCAACTAAAAACGCTCACTCTTGATAAGCCAAACAATAAAAATCCTATTATCTTCATACTTAAAAGTCCTGAAATGTCATTTGTATAATTTGAATGTTTCCCAGTTTGGAACTTAGGCAGGTGGGATAGTTCCTTGAATTACCAAGGATATTCGACATAGGTTTTTAAAAGGTCAGTCTCGTTAGGAGATGGCACCGAGACATTCGTAAATAGTGTAGTATAGATGCAGAACAGACTACACAGCTTATTATAAATGCGTTACAGATATTTACATAATGGAATCCTGCTTGAATGCCAGAAGTTGCTACTGGGTAGGACTCGTAACTATTTTACAAAGTTTTCTTACACACGTCTACTACTTTATTTTTCACAATTTAGTCTATTTTAAAATATTGTACTGTATCTTGAACATAACTGGAGAATAAAAATAGATAATGGCACATTAGAAAACTCAGTATCCCACGGATGATTGGATAATGAGAAAAGTGTACCTACAATCATCTCCTCAGAAACAAACTACATCATGGAATGTTAGTTATCCAAGCCTGCACAGTAATGACATTTTAAATTGCAATCATCTATCGGCCAGCATCACACCGAAGGCATCGTTAAACATTCAAGCAAAGACTGCTGGCATAAACTATTGAAAGAAACATACACACATAACACACATACACACACACACACACACACACACTCTCTCTCTCTCACACACACACACGCACTCTTGCTTCCCACATTGTAATTACAATGTTCTAAAGATAGATACTGATTTTTTTTCCCACGAGAAACATTATCAAAATTTGCTACTAAAAGATGACAGTGCTTTCACAAGAATAAGTACAAGTTAGCTTGCAAGTACAAGACAATGGGGGCAAACAGCCTTAAATTTTCTAAGTAATTTTTAGGCTTTTTCTGGCAACCACACCATACTTGATTATGCATAAACTTCTCAGTTTGTAACCTGAAATCTGCAAAAAAACCCAAAACCTAATTTCAAAAAATTATTAGCTATCTGATAACCCTGTATCATAGATGATATAATTTCATGTTTTATTAGCCTCAAAACAATAGGATTTAAAATACTGAATTTAAGACTTGAAAAATAGTCCTTTTGAAATGTTGGAGGATTCCAAAATTCCTGTCTACTTAAAATCTTAAAGAAAACGCACGACGAATGACCTTGATTTAGTTTGAGGGTGCATAAAAGCACTGTTTGTCTTTTACCACGTTTCACTCACTTAAAAAGTGTTCTCTAATGTTCTTCCTTTTGCATAATGTGCAAAATAAAAGGCAAAAAGATTAAAAGCAAATTTCTATCTTTCTCTTGCTAGTGCTTTATGACCTTGTTAACATTACAAAGTCAACAGGGACGATGCAGAACTTTGGTATAAATGATATGACAATACTACCATCACAGTTGAGGGTAAGAGGTGGTCAAAAGAAATGGAAGTGGGAAGAGACTCAGTAACACCCCCATTTATTAAAACACCACCAAATTAAAAGTGAAATAAACCACAATGAATTATAATACAATTTACACATTGAGCACAGAAAATTAATAAATCTAACAATATTTATAAAAAAAGCAAAATCAGTCTTTTTCCAGAGACTAAAAACTGTTGTTCAGGCTGATCATCAACTGCCGCTACACCAACTTTAGAGCCAAATTTAATTTCAAGTAAAAAAAAAAAATTTACAACCACAGATTTCGCATCAACGGAAACCGGTCTTTCCTTGATTTCCCTTTGAAGTCACTAATGAGTATCTAAAACTGCCGCACTGCAGGTTTTTAATCAACTTCCTGAGGGCTGTGACTGGGAGGCAGGAGCCATAACAATCTGCGACAGCGCGGGCTCTGTACTCTGGTCCGCCATCTGTGTGAGGACTGAGGTGGCCACAGCTTCGGCCTTGGAGGTTGAACTGACTCCATTGGATGTGCTGACAGAACTATGCTGTATAGCTTCAGGGTGCGGGCTGCTTGGCACTGACAGGTCTTCTGAACTATCGTCTTTATCAGCAGCTGAGCGGAAAAAAGAAGAATCACGGTTTCTTAAAAACAGCTGTAAGAATGTATCAGTAGGTTGTCAACACACAAGAGTAAAGAGTCAGGGTTTGACAAAAGCGGTTATTTAGATACGATGGTATGACTGGAACTGAGCAAACCAAAAGGTGGCTTTCCGATTTTACCTGCAGCAGCTCAAGTGAAGGCCTCGCCATGCACACGGAAGCATCTGCGTGCCCAGCTCACAGAACCGAGCCGAGGACGTGTTTGCTCAACAGTGTTAAGAAAAGTCAGGTAGGAATTTGGGAGACAGCCTCTTACAGATATCATCAGACCCTTACCAAGTAACGACAATTTAACACAACCGGTCTGTTTGCCTACATGCCATTCTTATTAAAAGATAAGAAAATTTATACCCACACGCATAAACAAAATGAATTCTTCCATACAAATTGCATTTTCAAATTACTCCCTCTGCATTCTCTAGAACTATATTTATTCTGGCTGACTTTCCATCGATGGCAGCAATGGGTGATTACAACACCTGACTCTAATGATGCATACACATGAGAATGAGCAATATTTAGAATCTAAATGCCACCAGCTGTTAGAACTGCACGAATTAATTGGGATTCAAATAAAAAATTATATAAAACTCTAGAAACTACAATGGAAGATACTCAGAAAGAGGCATTCTGTGTACTTGTGAAAATCTACCAACTTTTAGGACGGAACAATGCATCTCCTACATCTTTCTCATTTTAATAGGATCAAATCCAGTAATTTCATTTAGTGAAAACTCTGATACGCACACCACACCGGTAGTTACAGTGTACGTAACTTATAGTATGATAACATGGACCAATGATAACTGTGAACCTAGCCCCCAGCTTAAGAGAACACCGCCAATAACAATGATGCTTCCTGGAGGCTCTTCTCCTCATCAAAGGTAATCACTGTTCTGATAGCTCTTTAACCATTACCTTGTTTTTTGTTCGAAGTTTTACCAAATAGGTATGCATCCCTAGAAAGTAGCATTTAACTTTTGAACATTCTGAAAATTGTATCATACTGGATGTATTCTTTTGTACTTTTTTTTTTTTTTTTATAGAGTTTATTTATTTTGAGAGACACAGAGCTGAGGTGGAGCAGAGAGAGGGAGAGAGAGAATCTCACGCAGGCTCTGCACTGTCAGTGAACAGCCCAATGTGGGGCTCGATCTCACAAACTGTGAGATCATGACCTGAGCCAAAACCAAGAGTCAGACATCTAACCAACTGAGCCACCCAGAAACCCCTCGTTTTCTTTTCACTTGGCTTTAAAATAATTTTTATTTAGTGCTTAAAGGTAACAAGCGGGCTGTCAAATCTGACAATGCAGACTGGCCTGCTTACTGGTGGCCAGGTGCCTATTCTGAAAGTCCATTATTAAAAGACTGTGGATGCTATGAAGCAGGACTTACTCCATGATTTGTGATGCAGGAGATGGAGGAGGAGAAACCTGGCCAGCTTGATTTTAGTTCACATAAAACTCATTTTGAGAGTTTTCTGAGATATAGGACTTAAAGAATTTTGACAAGTTTGCCTCAAATCCATGCATTTTCTGGAAAGCAGTTTTTAAAAATATATTAATTAGAATCCCCTCTTCTCTCTAAATCTGCTATCAATGCAGAATCAGCCCTCAAGATATGATAAAAAAATCACAATAAACCTTTTAAAATTATATAAAGTAGAAACGATCCTTTTCTGATGAGGCAATAACAAATGTTATAAAATATTTCTAATTCAGTTACATGGCCAACAGAACAGTTACGTGTTCAAGAAACCCAAACCCTGGCAATGGCACTCAAACTGACAAGAGTACAGTCCCCTTTACGTCTCTTCTTCAATATGAAAACAAACGGACCTTCCTCTCAATGTTAAGTTCTAGGGATACACCAGCTTTCAAAAATCAAGAGGCGAAGGTGCCTGGGTGGCTCAGTCAGTAGTGTCCAGCTCTTGATTTCTGCTCAGGTCACGATCTCACAGTTGAGCTGAGCGTGCAGCCTGCTTAAGACTCTCTCTCCCTGCCCCTCCATACCCACTCCTCTCTCTCTCAAAATAAAAAATTTAAAAATAAAGAGGCTGATCTATGATGAGAGGTCTAAGGAAATGTAAATACAGAGTGCAGGCAATGACAACATAAAACAGTAAATTTTAAAGACAAGTGCTAATCTCCAGACTTTCAGAATTAGGCAAAGCAAATATTTAGGCTATACAAAGTACCAGGTACCGATTTATAAATGGCGTAATTATACATTTTATATGTAAAATACTTTTATAAAGAGATATACCTGCACCTATGTCCACTTCTGGAAGGTGAGGAGAGAAAAATCACCAACATAACCATAAGCACTAGAAAGAGAAGAGTTCTTACTGCACTCACAGAGCCCTTTTCAGCCCTACTTAAAGCTAAAAAACCCCCAAGTGTTTGACAATTCACGCTCTGAAATTTTCTACCTATGTTCATACATATTTTCATTAATGAAAATATAAGCTTTCAATTACATTTAGGGCCCAAAGAAGGTTTCCTTCGTACTTAAGATTACAGAAGCAAGTATAATACAATTTTAATTATGCTCCAAGATTTAGAAAATAGGAATCAATGGTAATAAGATCACTCTTGTGCTTTATTTTTCATAGAATCCAAACATCAAAAATATATTCCTATTTTCATTCATGTTTTATACTGTTTAAGGTGACCAACTGTCATGGTTTTCCCATGCCTGAGGGGTTTCATCCTAGGATGCACGGACTTTGACAATTAGAAGTGAGACCGTATGGTGGTGTGCTTTTATACTGTCACCTTTATCTGAAAGATCTTTGTAATATTCATTAGTTTCTATTAAACTTTGACTTCACAAATGTTTTGAAAGTCTTAACTACTATTACAGTTCACCATCAGCAATAGCTGTGTGCTAAGACATGCATAGTGTTCAGTATTTGTGAACTTCCCCACATTTTCTCCAAGATGTAAGTACTCACTTACTCAATCCATCTGCCTTGACTACTAAACAAAAGTCAGATTTTCTCCTTCAAACTTGAAAACAGAAATTACTTTACAATTTCTACAAAATCCAATTATCTCCCAAGAGCTAAAGAAAACTAATTTTATACTAAAACCGTATTTTACTTCCATTTGATTATCTAGAGGACTAGGTAGGAAAAAGGCAGGAATAGTTCCAAACGTCCAAAATGTGTTATTCATTTCCTGCAGTCTATACAACCTAGCATAATATGTATTTCCTAAAAATTTATTAATCTAGACTTTCAGTTTATTTAAGGGTATGGCACATAAACCCACACATTTATACCTTAAAATATCTTTATAAATTGTTGCTTAAAATGAAAAATTGGCTTGCCTTTGCTGTGCACATGCTACCTTGATAAGAGATAAAACTGATGGGATTAAAAAATTGCAGATGAGATAAATTTTTAGTTGGATGCAACGGAAGAATTCATTTTCCTTCTAATTTTATAGAATCATTTGTATATTCTTTTTGAACTATCAAAATTCAAGAGCGCTCTCTTGTTAAGAAAATCATAGATGCATAATGCTGAACTCAGTAGCTTCTATCAGAAATTATGTTGTTAAGTCAGATGGGAGCCATAATGGCCTCATCCCTGCAGCAATCATTGTTAATACAAACCCCAAACATATTTCTATATGGTTCCAATTTACTCCACAATGTGTTTCACCATCCTGTGAAAATGACTAGATATCAAAGGACTGAGATTTATTTGCTCAAAACTGACAAAAATCAATGTTCTAAATATATATAGCAATAGAGAGTTGCTAAATCTACTGAATCTTTTAAATTAAAAAATATTGCCCATTCTGATGAAACTGCTTACAATGACTACAAGTAAAGATGGTGGCCATTAAGTTTTATCGTGAGCACCTGAGGAACTGTTTGCATCCAATACAAAATGTTTCTTTCTTTTGAATTACTGACACTGGCAAATTAAAATGAAGTGGATACATATGGTTGAAACAATCTTCACATTTACAAATATCCTGAAATATCACTAAATCATAAAAACAAAAGCTGTGGGTTATATATTATGAATGTTGCCTAATGCGTTCCCAGCTCTGTTACTTGTTACAAATTTGTGTACGATGGACAAAATTGGCCATTTATTCAAGAGTAACAGCTGGCTCCAATATTGTGCATCTTATCAAAAAAGAAGGACATTACAGGAAAGAAAAAGCACAATTAACCTCTAAAATGCTGAAAAACAGAAGAATCTCATTTTGGGGAAAACATGTAAGAGGAAACTTAGAAGCAGATAATGGAAGTAGTGTTCTACTGTAGCATTTTTATGACCAAAAGACTCAACATAAAGATTCACAACAATAAAAAAAACTGCACAATATTTAAGAACAATAGGATCCGATACTGTAAATGGGTACTACATATTGTTAAACGAAGATAGTTAATTAAAAAAAAATTACTCAATGGAGGCTGGAAAAGAAGCAGTGTTTCACTCTGTCGTTCTAAGACCAACCGTTACCCTGGGAAGATGAAATACCATCAGTACTTACAGTATATTTTGAATTATTAACCTGTTTTGTTGATGTATAGTAATCCCTCGAAAAAAGGCTAGAAACAGGAAAATTCAAAAGCTCTAGATTCTACAAAGTATATTCCCCGTTCCATAATAACCTTGCAGAAGTTCTGATATTTAATATTAAGTATTAGAACTGCAGCCTCTGTCTTTTTAACTGTAGCGTGGTTCACTCTGGCAGTATTTCACCGACGCAGCCTAAGGCTATAGGTGATGGCACATTACTCACTATGATAGCCAGATTTCTTCTGCATGGCGGTTACAGGGCAATCTTTATGAGCCAGAAGAAGCTGTTTCAGCTGTGCCACTTCATTTCTCAGCAGGGTGACTTCACTCTAGAGAAGAAACAACTTATGTACCTTAACAGCATCAGACTAAACGTTTCTTACTGCTGATAACAAGTGAAAATTAAGGATATCGGATATCTTTAACAGAGTATCAAGGAATAAACAAAATATACTGCTCGAGCAGGTTTAATCAGTACACATCAGTTTTTGTATTTTAGCATTTGTACAGAGACTGCAACTTCTATAAAAATTTAAATGAGGTAACAACATGACTGGATAACATATTTCAAAGTTTTTATGTTACCATTTGCCTTGGGACTGCTTATATATTACAGGTTACCTGCAGAAGGTATTTTTTAGTTATGTTGCATGCTCTTTTGATTATCTGAAAAATTAGAAACATCAAGGGAATCAGAATGAATGTTCACTGTCTCTGTTCACTTGAAAGTGAAAAATTTATCCTGGAAACTCAATTAAGCAAGTTTCTGGTTTTCTGGAAACTATGAAAGCCTCCACAGAAGAAACCACAATAATCAAAGAATCATGGATACCTAAAATGCAACAAAGTACTGTGTTGGACAGGGAACCAATGATAGTAGATATAATATCTAGATGACTTAGTTGCCCTTGATCTAGGTAATCTGTACACATCTAAATTTAAATCTGATAAATTAATGGTGATTTGTCCTAGTCCTTATTTAAAAATGAGCACTTCACAGCCTTTGTTTTGGAGGCGTTAATCTGGTAGATTCTATATTAAAAAGTTCCAAATTAAGGGAGTCCATTTAATTCCCTTGGGTCACCCCCAAATATTAAAGATGCAGAAGTTAGTGATAATTACCAATACTCCAGAGTGAGTCATAATATGAATTTAATAAAATGGTAGGAAAACTTAATTTACAAACACATCTACTTATTTGGACTTACATTACCCTTAAGTAACCCGAAATTAAATAAAGAAATATAACAAGCATGTGTACGTAAAAGCTCAGAAACTTTGTTTTCCACCCCTTGGTCTCTTAACCAGGAAGCTGAATGTAGAATTATTTAGAAGATTAGACTCATTAGATCCTATTAACTGATCAATGACAGAAATATAAAAATCCAAAGAATGAAACTAAGCAAGTCTCTTGGGCCAAATAGTTTCTCGCACCCCCACAACAACAAATTGCAACAATGCGTTAAAGCACAGAACAAAAATTGATGCTCACAATAACTCGGAACATTAAAAGGCTAAATTGTGTTTAAAATATTGTATTTGAGACAAGAACGGGTGTATGGTGATGAAAATATAAGAGGGAAATTTTTAGTTTCACTTAAAAAAAATAAGCTGCTTATTAGAAAACTCATTTCTCTGTAATACTGCAGTCATCAGTGTCAATACTATAAATTATAGCTCTTTATTAATGACACCAAGCACGAGAAACCACGTTATGAAGAACCTAATATATATTATCCAAAATTCCTCCCTCCCTGCTGCATCAGCTTGATTTTGAGATCCATGTCTAATAAGTTTCTCTCATTAATTTCTGTAATATGAAATAGGGTTGGATATGTATTTTTAGTCCAGAATATATAGTATAATCTTATAATAATCTCTTATAATCTCTTATAATCTGGTACCTGTGACCACCCTTTCACATTAGTTTGAACCTATGAAAAAAAAAATTTAATTGTTCTGAACTACACAAACTGAAGTTCTTGTGAATACACACTATTTTCTCTACCTGGAAAAGCTTTCCTCTCCTTCTTCTCATCTTGCTAATCTTTTCACTCATCTTTAAGAGTCCACTCAGTATAAATTTGGATAGGAAAATAAGTTAGGAGTCCATTTCTGTGTTCCCAGAGCCATATATACATACGTGTGCGCATTTACGTAGTATTCACCACACCAGGATTGGTAATTTTTGGTTTACTTGTTCATCACCTCTGCCAGACTGGGATTATCTGGCTCTCTGTATCCCCAGAGTACAGCACACAGCCTAGTACGGAGTACTATTTAGTACTATTCTAGAGAGAACCACGGTTAATTCTATGTCCAGGGGAGGGTTAAAAAATACCAAAGAAGGTGAAATGAAATTGCTTAAATAATATAAAGTTGGTCAGAGGTCCCGATTTCCTTATTTATGCCCACAACCTCACCAACACAGCTACACTGTTAATTTTTCTCAGACATAAAATGAAAATTGGCGTATTTTACAGTATCATCTCACAGAATTTAAAAAATCACAAATGCCCTCTCTCCTAAATATTCTATATAGACATTCATCATAAACCATGCTATGATTTTTTTTTTTTTTTTTTTTTTAGTCAAAGTAAAACATTTTTGGTAAGATAAGACAGATGCTGAAAAAAAACTGTTATTCTGGTCTAAAAGTAAATTACTTTGGCATTGTCTGTACCATTGCTTCATTCCATCTGTAGCTACTCAAAGGTTAATTACATACTAATGAACAATTCTTTTTTAGTTTATATGAGTAATCTATTAAAGGTTTTCATTGATCACTGGCTATAGATTGAGGACCAAGTATTCCATAAATTTATGATCTTTGGCTTTTCAGTTTAGACACTACCCCTCCAAATTAAATACGGGAGCTTCTCATTGCTAAAGGTATGATTTTCCTCATGTTTAGTCTTCACAAAAATCAATGATTAAGTATCAAGATTCCCCTCACACAGTTCCAAGGACTGTCATGGATACAAAAGCTTACACTTGAGAATGAAATATTTAACTTATGTCTATGACGATAGAAGAAAAAAAAAAAGTATTTTGGAAATACTTTGTGAAATGAATGGGAATGACCCTTTTCTCATTCTCCTTAGTCTCATACTTTGTTTCATGTCAGTCTCTTCTGATAGACCACAAATTCTGTAAGTGCAAGGACAATGTCTTTTTCACTGTTGTATCTCCTGTGTCTAATAACATGCTCTGCACACAATAGATGCTTAACGACAGAATGAAGAATAAATAACTAGCATTTGCATAGTGTCGTTATAATAGACTTCTCTGTACTCTCTCTCTCATTTGATCTTCATAATAGTACTTATTCTAGGAGTATGACAGATGGGGAAGTAAAGGCTCAAAGATTTTTAGCAAGGCCTACTAAAATGAAGAACCAGGTCTCAGGCTCCTAGTAAAACGCATGAAGTAGAGGATGGTATCACTATCACCCTCTCCCCCTCTACAGCGTAATTTAAATACTCAGGGGAAAAGAAGGAAGGCGGTGATAGCACACAATACTTCCCCGCCACACCCCCACCTTGGAATTAAAACAAACAGGTATAGTATTTTCCAACTGTCACTATTCTTTCCTATTTCAAGGGATAAATACTGAAATAAAATATTGTTTAGGTGTCAGAAATAAAAGATTTGATTCTATTCCCTTTTAAGTCAACAAAGCAATAACAAAACCTTTTCCGTGTCATCATTAACTTATGAGTGAAGTCTTCCAAGTACCCAGCTATGAAACAATGCTTCCATTTTTAAAAAAACTTACTAAGCTTCTACTCCACACACATTTTGCAACACTTAAGTTTCAAAAGCAAAATCCACGACAAAAACTCCCAAGTTTTATATCAGAGTAACTGTTAAGGAGCTACGGTGAGTAAAGAATCTGTCTTTGTCCACAAAGGAAACGGTGAAATTGTAAACTGACAACAAAATTTCAAAATGAGTATAACTGAAAAGCAAAGTCATGAAGAGGTAGAAACTCTTTCAAGTAAAAGACCACAAAAATCACATATTACCTTTAAAAATATAATAATTTATAACCAACAGTATCCAAGTTTTGGTCTAGATTACCATGTCTCCAATTCAACTTCATGATATTATTGCCTTTTAGCAGCAATTTTAGAAGGCTAAAATATTAAATTCAGTGAGTGGGGCAAGAAAATTGAATAATTAAGATGTTCTTTAAAACCTAATATGTATTTGGTAAAAATATGAACAGTCACACCTCAACACTCATTAAAATTTATTTATAATATATAAGTAACCATGGGTCATTACTGCCCACTATACTGATCAGCTACGCCTGTATGTCACGTGAAGGATTATTAAGGAAATGTAGAATTGATGAATGTTTTCACATAAAGTAGAGTTTAATTATTTCTCTGACATTCAATTTTCTTTACAAGTCATTCTGTTCTTCACAGTTAACAGTTGTGCTGTTGGGAGACTCAAAGTTTTCCTCCCTGAATCCAGGTTAGCTCTTTACATTCTGAAAATCAGAATCTGTCACTTTTTAGAACTGCTATTTTATTTGATAACTAAAAAACAATGAATAAAAACCATATAGCCACTTGAAACAATTACTGAAGCATACTTTATTCCCCAATTGTTCATGCTTCTCAACAGCCTTTTCACCGCTGTTACATCCTGGTGCAGGTCATTCTTAAAATTCCACTTATATTTAGGGGTTCATTCCTATAGTGATTTCCATATCTACACATTTATTCATCTAACTGTAAACTTTTTATTAATGAAAAAGTTATGCTCCAACTATTTTTTGAGTAATTTAGTGAGGTGACATTCCATGAGCTAGAATTAACCATTTTTTAAAAATGTTATTAATTATTTTGAGAGAGAGGGAGACAGAACATCAGCGGGGGAGCAGCAGAGAGAGAGAGGGAGGCACAGAATCCGAAGCAGGTTCCAGGCTCTGAGCTGTCAGCACAGAGCCCGAAGCAGGGCTTGAACCCACAATCTGCAAGATCACGACCTGAGTCGAAGTCAGACACTTAACCGACTGAGCCACCCAGGCACCCCTAGAATTAACCAAGTTAATGTGAACAATTCAGGGCGCCTGGGTGGCTCAGTTGGTTAAGCATCCGACTCTTGACTTCAGCTCAGGTCATGATCTCATGGTTTGTGAGATCAAGCCCTACATGGGGCTCTACTGTCAGGAATCCCTGCTTGGGATTCTCTCTCCTCTCTCTCTGCTTTGCTCACATGTGCACTCTCTGTCAAAATAAACAAACAACAACAACAAAAATAAAGTGAACAATTCAGTGGTGTTCAGTACGTTTACAATGCTGTGCAGCCACCTCTCCCAATCTGGTGATAAAACACTTCTGTCACTCCAAAGTAAAACTCCTTACCCATTAACCAGTTTCTCCCTATTTCCTCCTCCCCATGTCACTGGTAACCACCAATCTGCATTTGTCTCTATGGATTTCTCTCCTCTAAATATTTCATACAAACGGAGTCACACATGACTTTGTTTCTGGCTTCTTTCACTTAAGCATGTTTTGAGGTTCATACACATTCTGTGCTCTTACTCCTTTTTATGGCTGAATAATATTCTACTGTGCATATATAACATAACTGGTCCATTCATCCACCGGTGGACATTAGGGCTGTTTGCGGCAACTTTCTTTTTACCCCTAATAATATATTACAGATTATTTCCCAGGTTGATACATACATACGAACTTCATTCTTAAGCATTTTAAAAAACATCTCTGATAACACACCATTTCACCTATCTTCACATTCTGATGTGCATTTCTAAAACTAAGAACACTTTCTTATCTAACCATGAAGCCATCATCACTTAGTTTTTAATGGTTAAACATATGGATTTTACTTTTCTGTTTGTAATTTGAAGTATTAACTAACGTCCTATTAAACTGTAGCGGTTAATTTAGGAATTTCTTTAATTTCACTTCAATTTAAAAGATTCATGCTTTCAAAATGATATGTTTGTTAACTTTTACTGAGGTGTAAATCTTGCCTTTATTCGTCCAATCAAGAAATTTCTACCCAGATTAGGAAAACATAAAATATATTTCAAGATAATGACATTTAATCATAGTTTGTATGGTGGAAAAAAAACATGAGATGAACGAAGTAAGGATTACATACATTTGTCTCAAATGTTGAATTTTCCAAGGTTTTCTGAAATAACAAAGCACTGTTGCTATTGATAATGGTGACCAGTGCTGCAATACAATTAAGGAAATAGCAATATTTCATTAAAGCTGTTAGGACTACCATACCTTGGGTCAGAGCAGAAAACTGGCCCAATCTGAAGTCCAAGAATACCCTGTAGATACCATATATTTCTATCCCACTTTAAAGTTTTCAAACATTTTTACTTCTTAAAAAGAATAAGCCAAATTAGGAAAATATTGACCAATTTAAGATTTAAAATTTATGTACTTAAAAATTCTTGCACTTATTCTAATTCAAATGATTTATGCAAAAAACCCTCAAGAGAAGTAGGATCAACAGGCATTATCTCTATTCTATGTGTAAGGCAATGGAGGCTAACAGAGAATGACATGCTTCATGTACAACTAAAAAACAGCCAAGTCATTTAGAAGAATAATCTTAAGAACAGAAAGGAAACAGATACACCTAAATCATTTCGTTAATGTAACATATTTAAAACTTTAAATTAGTACCTATAATGTTTCATTTTATTTAAGAGGACAAAAAAATCATAAAAATCATGTTTTTTTCCTAAAAAGTTATGAAAATAGTTTTAATATGATTTTTATTTTATGGAGAGAGAATCTTTCTTTAAGTTTATTTATTTTGAGAGACAAAGCATGAGTGGGGCAGGGTCAGAAAGGGAGAGAGAATCCTCAGCAGCGCAATCTCAGTGCAGACCCTGCCGGATCCCATGGTTTGTGAATTCATGACCTGAGCTGAAATCAAGGGTCAGATGCTTAGCTGACTTGAGCCACCCAGGTGCCCCTAGAGGAAGGGATTAGGGGGAGGGAATGAATCTTAAGCAGGCTCCATGCTTAGCATGGAGCCCAGCACAGGGCTCGCTCCCCATGACTCTGAGATCATGACCTGAAATCAAGAGTTGGATTGAAAATAGTTCTTGATTAAGAATTTACCAGATGATGATAATATATGTTTAAGATAACCTAGTATATATTTAAAGTCTCTGTGATGTGGTAAATGTTTAGGTTTTTTTCTAAATGGTTAAAATGGCTAAAAATAAATTTTTCAAGACAAATTTATTTGTTCTCGAGCTCATCCATCAATATCCAAAGCACAATAGAGAATTTTAAAAGATGACTGCTTCACATATGAAAAAATTTTTATAAAATTTACGTTAGGTTAAATACTTTGTCTGATGTTAAAAACTTTTTCCGAAGTATTGAAACAGACATTAATACTGGTGACATCTTTAAAGATAGATTTAACAAGAGAGCAAGTCTCCCCATCAATTATGGATTATACAGAAAGATTCGTTTTTAACTGGGAAAGGATGACTCAAAAGACTGACCGGTAACAAGTACAATTCACTGACATCAATTTTCTAGTTGATGCTCATCGTTTTCCCGGAGAATATTCACAACATTAAAACAAAAACGAAGAAAGAAAAAAAGAGCATGAAGGAAATCGACTTGGTACCGACACCATCCCTGTAAATCTTACCAAAGACTCAACAGGAAAGAGCTTTAAAACCTTTATATCCCATGAGGTTCCTAAGAAACCTGTCTGCAGTGAACTGGCAGATAGAAATGATTTCTACTGCCACTGGCCATATTGTACCTGTTCTGTGGATAATCAGAGCCCTTCAGTTTCCAAGGCTGTCAATCTGACACCTTTTCCGAGCACTATATTCACTCTAAATAAACAAAACAAAATTTATAATTCAAAGAACAAAAGAAATTAAGAACAAAAATGCTACTAAAGCAACTTTACAGCTGTGATAGAAACCAAAAAATAAGAAAAATGAAATACCAGTGGTATTTTAAATTTCAAGGTTCTTTGTTTGAACTTTATACCACAACTTTATAAAGTTTAAGCAAGATAGTTTTGGTACTTTTGTATCACACAAGAACTTATATTTAACATTTCTTCATAGTGTCAGTGTTTAAAGTGTTATAACCCTTCATCTCAGTATTCAAATAGGTTTATAAAACTACGCTTTAACTACAGATTCCACACACACCCAATATTGTGTGCTAAAATGTCTGGATGGCTAACAGGAAAAAACAAGGAAGAGCTAAGTTCACAATTACTAAAACTAAGACAACATTTACATATATGCACCTTACCTGCAGTTGACCATTTAATGAACTCAAGTCTTCTGCTTTCTTCTCTAAAGACTGAACCCAGACTTTCCTTTTTTGTCGGCATCTTGATGCTGCTGCTCTATTTCGCTCTAGAAATTTCCTCCTTTTTTCATCAGGATCTTCATTAGCTGCTCTTCTTCGACGACCGCTTGTATTTTGGGTCTGTGGAGTTGTGTGAGCTGGAGAAGCCTATAATAAACACAAATGGAAGCTTTTTATGTTTGTAGCAGTGAGCGAGAACATAGGCAGTAAAGGGTTGCTACTATATTTTCTAAGTCTCATTGTATATTATCAATATTTAGGGGTGACATGAAAATCACCCTGCAGTTTAACGAATTCCTTGAAATAAATAAGCCCTGCTAAAAAAATAAGATTCTCACTTTTTCACTACCATAGTGAATATATTTAAAGTTTGTATAACATTTTCATTTATACAGAAATAATGTGGAAAACTTGAAAACGTAATACAAATGAACACGTATAGATCTTGTGTTTTTCCAACTTTTTTTTTTCAATATATGAAGTTTATTGTCAAATTGGTTTCCATACAACACCCAGTGCTCATCCCAAAAGGTGCCCTCCTCAATACACATCACCCACCCCCCTCTCCGTCCCACCCCCCATCAACCCTCAGTTTGTTCTCAGTTTTTAAGAGTCTCTTATGCTTTGGCTCTCTCCCTAACCTCTTTTTTTTTTCTTTTTTCCTTCCCCTCCCCCATGGGTTTCTGTTAAGTTTCTCAGGATCCACATAAGAGTGAAAACATATGGTATCTGTCTTTCTCTGTATGGCTTATTTCACTTAGCATAATACTCTCCAGTTCCATCCACGTTGCTACAAAGGGCCATATTTCATTCTTTCTCATTGCCACGTGGTACTTCATTGTGTGTATAAACCACAATTTCTTTATCCATTCATCAGTTGATGGACATTTAGGCTCTTTCCATAATTTGGCTATTGTTGAGAGTGCTGCTATAAACATTGGGGTACAAGTGCCCCTACGCATCAGCACTCCTGTATCCCTTGGGTAAATTCCTAGCCGTGCTATTGCTGGGTCATAGGGTAGGTCTATTTTTAATTTTTTGAGGAACCTCCACACTGTTTTCCAGAGTGGCTGCACCAATTTGCATTCCCACCAACAGTGCAAGAGGGTTCCCGTTTCTCCACATCCTCTCCAGCATCTATAGTCTCCTCCAACTTTACTTTTTAACATCATGGTATTATACAATCCTTTGAAAAACTGTGAAGTACTAAAGGAAAAAGTTTAATAACTTACTTAAATTCACTATGAAAAAACCGTTTTCTTACTATTTTTGAAGTAAAATTTTAAAAATAAAGAATAGTAAAATTTTCTTTTAAAAATTGGTTTCTCTAAAATTGAGGAGTAAAAGTACAGTAGTGCCCCTTATCAGTAGGGGATGTGTTCCAAGACTCCTGTGGATGCCTGAAGCCACGGAGAGTAGCAAACCCAATATATACTACGTTTTTTCCTATGAATATATACCTATTACAAGGTTTAATTTATAAATTAGGTATAGTGTGAGATCAAAAATAACTCATAATAAAACAGAACAATTATAACAATACACTGTAATAAAAGTTATGTGAATGTGGTCTCTCTTGCTTTTAAAATATTCGTACTATACTCACCCTTCTCGTGATGATACGAGATAAAACGTTTATGTGATGATGTGATGTAAGGTGGATGATAAAGACACTGTGGCATAGTGCTAGGCTACTAGTAATGAGCCTTCTAGCAATCTGTCAGAGGGAGGACCATCTTCTGAGCCATGGTTGACTGTGCGTAACTGAAAGCACGAAAGCTAAACCGTGGGATGAGGGAACTACTGGATATACATAGTTTGGTACACTCCGCTTTCCTTCAATTTGTGAAATTTAGGGTCAGGTTCACATGATTATTAATGTTCATCTTCCTGGTGGGCAGAATCTCACGGGAGTCTAAATTTTAATTTTAACTGGTTCCCCTTGCTCAACGGATCTGCCTAGTTATCGAAGATCAGCCAGGGACAGAAATTTTCAGTCAGTCACTAGTGATACTGTCTAGTATCTGGGGCTACAGAACGATAAGCATTTCCAAGCCTTTCTTAAATCCCAAAATTGTGCCATGGAACACCTGAACTTGGGAGACAGGAAACAACGAACCCCTGGAAATAGTGCAAAGGAAATAATAGCACTTTGTGACTACAGGTACGTGACCCAAAGAAGCCTGAAAACAATCTTTTTTGCCTAATATGAATTACATTCCAAAATGGGGTGAATAAATAAAATTTCTATCTTCTAATCTACATAATAAGCAATAATCTTATATATAAGCTCAATCAAGGTAAGCTCTGCAGGGAAATCATCAAACTACTTCTCACTCGACAAACTCCAAAACCACAGGTTCTCATTTAATTTCTTTTCCAAATAACTAGCATTAAAAATTATGAGGGTAATTTAACTTATACTGTATTTTAATTGTAATAAAGATTAAGTATGAAATTAGATCATTTATTTTACGTACATAATTGCAAGTTAATCTTTTAGAAAAATATTCTATGGCTGGTTTCAAGAATGGCAACCTTGAAATATTTTCTTGTCTTCATCCTCTTAACTTATTGATAATAGCAGGTTTTTTCTTTTACTCATTTGGCTGAATAGGAAAGAACAGGTTTGTTTGTTTGTTTTTTTAATTTACAAGTCAGTTATTACAGCAAAGGCTAATCACAAGTATTATAAGCAGAAACTAATACAGAGTTACATATGTACATTTTTACACCTCACAATTTAAGGCTACTTAAAAGCATATACTCCTCCTTCTCTCCTTTCTTTTAGTGATCCATTCATTACACATCATTAAAAAGAACACAGGAACTATCCTAGAAACTAGAAATACAATAGTAAACAAACATAAAGTCCTGCCTTATGAAGCTGTCATCCAATATGATATAAAGATACAAATAAAAATTAGATCCAGGGAAATAATGGTTAGCTTTATATAGAAATTATATAAAAATTTCTATTTTTATAGTTATATAGAAGTTATATAGAAATTATTATATAGAAATTATATATTCATTTCTTTTAAATAAACTTGGAGGATGTAAAAACCACACAGAGCTTGCAGACGATACAAAAAAACAGCCATGGGTGGATTTGGCCCATGAGTCCGTCTGCTAATGTCTGAATTATGACATTAAAACACACCCACTTATTTACCTTCTCTCTTGGCCCCTATGTTGTTTGGTCGATAACTACCATAACTACATTCCACTTTAAGTTTTGTAAAAATAAAATACAGTTATCTAAAAACTTATGCTTATGAGGCAATCTAGAACTTGCCATTTACCTGTTTAATAGCAAAGTTTTGCTTTTTAATGCTAATGTTAATACTGTTTAAGTATCTCTTAAGATAAAAGTTCTAAATAGAGTTCTAAAACATTTAACAGAAATAGTTACCCTTCCATGTAGAAATGCACTGTAGACATAACAGACCTATCAACCATCTTATAGGCAGTCACAAACTACAGATAAAGGAAAAGGACCTCTGGTATAAACAGTGTCCATAAAGCATATATATCTGCTCCTTTGGTAATGTCTCTCACATTTTAATTCAAGAATCATTTGACTGGGGTGTCTAGGTGGCTCAGTCGGTAAAGTGTCCAACTTTGGCTCAGGTCATGATCTCACACGGTTCGTGAATCCCAGCCCCACATCGGGCTCTCCGCTGTCAGCACGAAGAGCCCGCTTTGGATCCTTGGTCTCCCTTCCCTCTCTCTGCCCCTCCCCAGCTTGCTCGCACCGCGTTCTCTCTCTCTCAGAAATAAACAGAAACATTAAAAAAAAATCATTTGATATATGCCAGTAATCTCATAAATACAATCCACAAAAAATGAGTTAAAAAGCGTCAGTGGAGATTTGTGCTATGTCAGACCAACATACATAGACAAAAGCATTTACAGGGTGTCCTGAGCAGTAATAATTGCTCGACTATTTTAATTATTTACTTCTTTATTTTTGGGTGTCAATACTTTTTGAGAGACAGCATGGGTGCAGAGGAGGGGCACAGGGATAAGGAGAGAGAGAATCTTAAGCAGGCTTCACACTCAGCGTGGAGCCTAATGCGGGGCTAGATCTCACCACTATGAGGTCATGACCTGAACTGAAATTGAGTTGGACACTTAAATGACCGAGCTACCCTGGCACCCCTGGGCGTGAATACTTTTACACTGAACTACCTTTCCTAATGTTTTTGGTACCCTTTTGAAATATGACCAGAAGTAATTTTTTCAAAGTATATAGTTTAAGTTTAAGTTACCCCGTATTTGTTTTTTAAAGGATAACAGAGTGTAGATTATAAAAACAACACACATACCGGAGTTTCTGTAGTGGATGTGGCTGGCTGTTGTAGGGACTGTGGTCGAGATTCCTCTGACTGAGTTCTAACCAATCCACTACCATGACCTTTGACAGTATCACCATTGGTAACTGGAGGATGTTGCTGGGTCAAAGCAGCTTTTAATCTCTGAAATGCAGACATCAATTTAAAAAAAAAAAGTTCCCTGCTTCCCACTCAAGTCCAACTCCCAAAGTATTCTTTCGTTAACCAAAAAAAAGTATTTGTTAAGAAATGCATTTGGCTTTAAAATTAGTTTTATCATTACAAATAGTAAGACAAACACTCTGGAAAACTTTCCTGAGTCTTTCTGAGTACTACTATAGGACTTAATACTTTGCTATCCTAATCAATTTTGAGGAAGGAGTGAAAAACACCGTTACCTGAAAATAACCAGTTCCGTTCAACTAAAATAAATAACACAAGTTAATTATGTACACTGTCACCTATTTTCTTGCCCTTCATTCCTGAATCTCCATCTTTTTAGGCTCTCCTAGATTCTTAAACCTAAATCTCTTCCAAATTTGGGCCCGCTTTGGACAACTGGGCTTATTTGGACAATGACCTGATGTTGCATTTTTTAGGCCACTATATTGACTGTCAGACTGAACCTCCTCCTAGAACCTACAGCTAGGTTTGCCTCCCGTAGGTCTTCCCTGTCTCCAGTAAGAAGGTTTAGTTTGAAGTCTATCCCCTCTACTGTGTTCCATTTGCCATTTCACTGAATTGCATCTGACCCACTGCCAGGGTTATGAGTAACCTAGTTACTCAGAAGGAGGCCTTAGACACTTACGGCTACCTCTTAATAAAAACACAATCTGCATAAAACTTACTATTCTATCAGCAAAAGTGTATCATATGTGAATATCTTAGTTCCTCAAACAGTAAGCTCTTTCAAGAGCAGAGATTTCCTTACATTTCTTTGCATCCCTTTTAAGCGACTGGTACACGGATTTGCTACATGGGTGAACAACAAGTGTATTTGTTAACTGAGAGAAATCGGATTCTTTGGCAAAAATGGCACAAGCGATATCTGGGCTAGTTTTGTTAGAATCTGTAAATATGAAATAATTAGCACAAGATAATCATACCAGAGTATCTTAGCAATGAAAGGCACCTGAGAGACCTGGGATTATTATTGTTGATATTGTTCTCAGTAACAGTTGTAGTCCTTAAGCCCAAAATAAAGTTTCATTATCTGTGGGGGAAGGAGGCTACAAAATTGATATGAGAAATGTGCTGCAGTCTATCCAGTGCTTTCCAAACTTCCCAGAAGTCATAATTGGCTGAGTGCTAAAAACAGATTTGTACCCACCTTTCTCTCTCCCTTCCTTGCCGATGGCAGGGAGAAGTGGGAAAGAGAGAAGAGCTTTTGAAAAGCACCCAGGTGATTCTAGGACAACTGCTTTCATTTACTCCAATAAGAGCAACTTAGCAAATTATACAACTATCCCAAAATCTGTAGTTTGTTTTCATCTATGCATATCTACGATGCCATCTACAAGTGATCCAGACCCCTGAAAAAACTGAAGCATATATGAAAAGGTCCACCAAAATTTCCCTTGAGGCAATAACTATACCTAGACAAGTGTTACTGGACATTTTCTCTCTACTGCTAATCACTGTAGATGCTGGGTATGATTTTAAAAATAAGCCAATAGTTTAAAAATAAAAGTTTACTGGGGTAGAAGTTATACATCGTAAAATGAAGTCTTTTTTGTGCATAGTCCTATGAGTTTTAACAAGCACATACAGTCGTGCAACCACCCCCTACCATCAGAATACAAAACAGTGCTATTATCCCCCCAAATTCCCTCATGCTCCATTCCTGTCACTCTTCCTCCCACCCCCAGTCCTTAGAAACCATTAATCTGTTTTCTGATCCCCAAAGTTTTGCCTTTTCCAGAATGTCACATAAATGGACTTACACAGTGTTACAGCCTTCTGAAATCTGGTGTCTTTCCTTAAAAGCATAATGTACTTGAGATCCATCCATGTTATCAGTATTTTTTCACTGAGTTTCTAACAGGACAGTGTCCCTATTTTACAGATTGGGAAACCAGAGATCATTTGCCCAAGGTCGTCTTAGTAGCTAAGACACATGAAATTGAGACACTCATAACTGAAGGGATAGTATGGAAGTGGATGGATTAAACCAAAATGAGGTAAGTGATCAAAGGAGTAATTGGCTCCAACCAGTAGGACTACTTAGGCTACATGGTAAAGAACTCAAAGTAGAAAGGAGTTTGAAAGTATAGGTCAATATAAATAGAAGGAGGAAAATCTGGGGAGGTGGTCAGCCTGCATAATTATATCTTTTAAAAACAGAAATGTTACACATCAAAATAAAAGAAATAGTACCTAGTCTATAGTGTTAGGTTAGGGCTTTCACTTCTAGATATAAAATGTACATAAATCTAGGTAGTGGTTGAGATGTGAAGCTTGGTAAATTATGTGTTGGTAAAACATTTTGAAGTCCTTAGGTAGAAAACATCATAGAACTGAAGAGCATTTAAAGTTTTATAGTGAAGAGCTTAACTCTTAGAATTAATGAAATACAGTAACTGCACATAGGGGAGTCTGAAGTACATAAACATCACTCTCTTGAATAATCTTTAGTAGGGCAAGTTACTACCTTATAGAGCACTTAAAAGCAGCATCAGTATTCATTCATTATCCTCTCTTGACTGCCCCAGTGTATACAGTATTCACCCAGTGAGGAAGCTCTAATGTTTGCTCCATGCTGTTACATTGATTACAATGGGTCTGACTTAGAAAGTGTGCCACTGGGTACAGAATTTAAGAAAAAGATTTTCAAGGGTTAACACTGCTCTGAGCTGCATATATATATATATATATATATATATATATATATATATATATATATTTGTTGTTGTTTTTTGTTTTTTTTTGTTTTTAAACAGCAATAAAAATACATGTGTGCTAAAAAAAAATTAGAATGGGTTAGGTGAAAAAAGTTGTCACTAAACAGAATTCATAAAAATTTTATAAGGATTTTCTATAATCCACCCAAATATATTTGCTAGAGACATCTTAAATAATGACAAATAGTTTGGTTCAAAATTATTTATTTTAAAATAGAATTTTGGAACTAGCAGATATATTGATAATTAGTCCAATCACCAACTTACAGATAAAGGCCCAAAAAATGAAGTTACTTCCCAGAATCACAGTTAGTTAGAAGCAGAGTGACCAGAAATTCCGTTGACTCCTAATTCGTTGAACATATTGTAGACAAAAGTTTTGCCAAACTAGAGTTTTTGCCTAATATTAACTATTTTAGATATATTAGCAATCAAGAAGCGTATCAGACATTGGCCAGCTCATTTCTCTCCAGATGGATATTTAATATAAGTAAATGAAAAGACTGAGTACTCAAAGAAATTCAGTAAGATCCATAAGGTCTGTATTCTCCAACATGTCCAATTAAAATAAAGCTTGAGCATAATTTTAAACTAGAGGCACTGTTTGAAAGAAAACTAAAATATCTTTATTATTCTATTTCCAAGCAGACTAGTGTTTTAATATTTGGAATTAATTTTTAGCAATGTAAAATTCAACTACTATATTGAAACTTTTTTTCTTAGATATAAAATGTGTCAATTAAAGGATGAGTGGTTTGTTGTGCTGGCCAATACAACTTACTCATTTTAAGAGATAATCTCCTAAAAAGAATTTGCTTTTCAAATTCTATGTTATATTTCACATTCCTGGAAACAAATTTTATCACATCTGTCAGAACTTAGTAGGAACAAACTACTCCATCATAGTTCAAAGAAAAAACATAATGTTCTCTAGAAACAATTTATGAAAAAGTCAGATCCATATTTCATATGTGCCACAAAAGCTCATCAGAGTAATAACCCTCCTTCTCCTGGGTGTTATCCTACCATCTGCTGCTCTATTACTTATCTTTATTTTGCAACTAATTAACAGCATAATCTTCTAAATTCAGCAAGTTAATTATCATTATTGTGGTCTTTGCAGCATCATCAGTCCTCATGAAGTCTTGTCTCCCCACCCCCAGAGAACGTATGAAAATGAAGTAGGTTGGGAGAGAGTCTGTTTCTTTGGAGTGGGCTCATTAGGTGTTTGCTGATTAGCTTGGCATGCAGAGGCAGGTCAGAAGAATTCTGCTGAACATGAGGTTCCATGCAGGGCCCAACTAAGTTAATGTAGGTTTCTGAACATTTGCCAAGATGCCCTCTGTCAGCTCTCGGTAGAAACCCCCTGCAGAAAACCTACTGGCTTCCCACCGTGTGCAAAGTTATTTCTCAGTTTGTCACACAACACTTCAAGGAAGGATTGTGAAGAATGCTATCTAAATACTTTATTAAATCTTCTTAACAAAGCTCCTAGACAATTAACATTGTCTTATTCAGACACATTACCTTTTAGTTACAAATATTAGGTAAGAAAGTTGTTTTAGTAGAAGAGTAACACAGATAGCAAACACCTACAGTTTACTTGCTTAATGACAAAACTCCTAAATCTAAATGTGGGGAGGTCCATTGCAATTCTATGGAAGACAGTAGATCCTAGGAATTTTTCTATAATATTAAAAAATACTAGATAATTTTGTATTTGTGAATCCCCACTTACATTTTTCTTACCACATTCTTACTTTCCCAAAGACTTAATGTTCTAACAACCAAAAAAAACCTTGCTCTGGAGACATTTCTTTAGCAAAAAAAGGATCCTACTTCAATATTTATAGTAGACAAACAATATGTATTTGTCTTCCTTATATAAGCACTAGGTTTTGAAAATCAGGGCCCCACAAAAGCATTCCTGGCTATCTTCAGATACAAATAAGTTTTCTCTTCAGCTGTAGTGTGCTAGTCATTCTAATGTGTTCCAATGCTATTTCTCCTAATTTTTTACTTTTTTAATGTATCTTTCACTATGTTTAAAAATTTTTAATTCCAGTATAGTTAATATACACTGTTCATTTCAGGACTTATATAGTGATTCAACAATTCCATATACTGGGGCGCCTGGGTGGCTCAGTCATTTAAGCGTCCGACTTCGGCTCAGGTCACGATCTCACGGTTTGTGGGTTTGTGTCCCGTGTCAGGCTCTGTGCTGACAGCTCAGAGCTTGGAGCCTGCTTCGGATTCTGTGTCTCCCTCTCTGTCTGTCCCTCTCTCCCTCACTCTCTCTCTTCTCTGCCCCTCCCCCACTCACTCACACACTCTCTCAAAAGTAAATAAACATTAAAAAACCCCCATATTTCCATATATTACTCTGTGCTTATCTAGGTAAGCATAATCTTAATTCCCTATTTCACCCATCCTCCCCACCTCCTCTCTGCTAAACATCTGTTCTCTATAGTCAGAGTCTGTTTTCGTTTGTATTTTTTATTTCTTAAATTCCACATAAGAATGAAATCATGTGGTATTTGCCCTTCTCTGACTGGCTCATATTGCTTAGCATTATACTCTCCAGATCCTTCACGCTATTGAAAATGGCAAGATTTCATTCTTTTTTATAGCCGAGTAACATTCCATTCTCCATATATACCTCTTCTTTATTCATCTATTGATGGACACTTAGGCTGCTTCCATAATTTGGCTACTCTAACAATAATGCTGCAATAAACACAGGAGTGCATATATTCCTTTGAATTAGGGTTTTTGTAATTTTTTGGGAAAATACCCAGTAGTGAGATGACTGGATTTTAGGGTAGTTCTATTTTAATTTTTTTAAACTTTATTTATTTTGAGAGAGCAAGCGAGCGAGCAAGAGAGAGCTAGAGAGCAAGCACAAGTGGGGGAGGGGTACAGAGAAGGAGAGACAGAATCCCATCCATGTCATCAGTGCAGCTTGATGTGGGGCTCGAACTCACAAACCATGAGATCATGACCTGGGCCAAGATCAAGATTCAGACGCTTAACCAAATGAGCCACCCAGGCGTCCCTTTAACTTTCTGAGGAACCTTCATACTGTCTTTCACAGTGGCTGCACCAGTTTGCATTCCAGCCAACAGTGCATGATGCCTCCCTTTTTCCCAACATCCTTGCCAACTCTTGGTTTTCTTTTTTTGATTTGAGCTTTTCTGACAGGTGTGAGATGGTATCTCAGTGAGGTTTTGATATGCATTTCCCTGATAACTGATTTTCATGTATCTGTTGACCATCTGGATGTCTTCTTTGGAGAAACATCTGTTCATGTCTTCTGCCCATTTTTAATTGGATTGTGGTTTTTTTGGTGTTGAGCTGTGTTAAGTTCTTGATATACTGTGGATACTTACCCTTTATTGGGCACATTATTTACAAGTATCTTCTCCCACTCGGTAGGTTGTCTTTTTGTTTTGTTGATTGTTTCCTTTGCTGTGCAGAAGCTTTTAATTTTGATGTGCTTCCAATAGTTAATTTTGCTTTTGTTCCTCTTACCTCAGGTGACCTATCTAGAAAGATGTCATTATAGCCGATGTTAGAGAACTCACCACCATACTCTCTTCTAGGATTTTTATGGTTTCAGTTCTCACAATGAGGTCCTTAATCCATTCTAAGTTTATTTTTGTATATAGTGTAAGAAAGTGGTCCAGTTTCAGTCTTTTGCACATAGCTGTCCAGTTTTCCCAGCACTGTTTGTTGAAGAGACTCTTTCCCAATGCATATTCTTGCCTCCTTTGTCAGATTAATTGACCATATAATTGTGGGTTTATTTCTGGGCTCCCTATTCTGTTCCATTGATCTAGGTGTCTATTTTTGTGCAGTACCATACTGTTTCGATTACTACTGCTTTGTAATCTGAAGCCTGGAATTGTGATACCTCCAAGTTTTGTTCTTTTTCAAGATTGCTTTGGCTATTTGGGGTCTTTTGTGGTTCCATGCAAATTTTAGGATTGTTCTAGTTCTGTGAAAAATGCTGTTGGTATTTTAATAGGGATTGCATTACATCTGTAGATTGTTTTGGGCAGTATAGACATTTTAAACATATTTGTTCTTCTAATCCATGAACATGCAATGTCTTTCCATTTCTTTGTATCATGTTCAATTTCTTTCACCACTGTTTTATAGGTTTCAGAGTACAGGTCTTTCACCTATACTCCTTATTCCTAGGTATTTTATTACTTTTCGTGTAATTATAAATGGGATTGTTTTCTTAATTTCCCTTTGTGCTGCTTCATTATTAGTGTATAGACATGCGATGGATTTCTGTATATTGATTTTGTATCCTGTGAACTTACTGAATTCATTCATTAGTTCTAGTAGTTTTTTTGGTGGAGTCTTTATTTTTTTAATGTTTATTACTGCGAGACAGAGACAGAGCCCAAGCATGAGAAGGGCAGAGAGAGAAGGAGACACAGAATCTGAAGCAGGCCCCAGGCCCTGAGCTGTCAGCACAGAGCCTGACGCGGGGCTCAAACTCACAGACGGCGAGATCATGACCTGAGCCGAAGTGGGACACTCAACCGACTGAGCCACCCAGGTGCCCCTTCTGTGGACTCTTTAGAGTGTTCTATACAGTATATAGAATCATGTCATCTGCAAACAGTTGAAGTTTTACTTCTTTCTTACAATTTGGGGGACTTTTATTCCTTTGTCTTATCTGACTGCTGTGACTAAGACTTCCAGTATTATGTTGAATAAAACTTGTCTTCTTCCTGACCTTAGGGGAAAAGCTTTCAGTTTTTTACCATTATGATGTTAGCTGTGGGGTTTTCATATAAGGGCTGTATTATGTTAAAGTATGTTCCCTCTAAACCTAGTTTGTTGAGGGTTTTTATCATGAATGGATGTTGCATGTTGTCATATCTTTTTCTGCATCTATTGAAACAACCTTATGGCTTTTATCCTTTCTCTTACTGATGTGATGTATCATGTCGATTGATCTGTGAATATTAAACCACCCTTGCATCCCTGGAATAAATCCTACTTGCTCATGGGGAATGACTTTTTTAATGCATTGTTGGATTTGGTTTGCTAATATTTTGTTGAGGATTTTTACATCTATGTTCTGTAGCGCTCTCTTTTTTATTTGGCAGTGTGTTTATCTGGTTTTAGTATCAGGTTAATATTGGCCTTGAAGAATGAATTTGGAAGTTTTCCTTCCTCTTCTATTTTTTGGAAAAGTTTGAGAATAGGTTTTAACTCTTCTTTAAATGTTTGGTAGAATTTATCTGTGAAGCCGTTGGATCCTGGACTTTCGTTTTTGGGGAAATTTTTGATTACTGATTCAATTTCATTGCTGGTAATCTATATGTTCAAATTTTCTGTTTCTTCCTGCTTCATTTTTGGGAAGTTATATGTTGCTAGGATTTTATCCACTTCTAGGTTGCTCAGTTTGTTGACACATAATTTTTCATAATATTCTTACAATCCTTTGCATTCCGGTGGTGTCGGTTATTTTTCCTCTTTCATTTCTGATTTTGAGTCCCCTCTCCTATTTTTGATGAGCCTGGCTATAGGTTTATCAATTTTGTTGATCTTTTCAAAGAACCAGCTCCTGATTTCATTAATCTATTTTTTTAGTTCCTAAATCATTTATTTCTGTTCTGATATTTATAATTTCCTTCCTTCTGCTGGGTTTGGGTTTGGGTTCTTTTTCTAGCTCCTTTAGGTGTAAGGCTAGGCTAATATTTGAGATTTTTCTTGCTTCTTGAGGTAGGCTTGTAATGCTATAAACTTTTCCCTTAGAACTGCTTTTGCTGCTTCCCAAAGATTTTAGACCACTGTGTTTTCATTTTCATTTGTCTCCATGTGTTTTTTTTTTTTTTTTTAATTTTTTTTTTTTTTTCAACGTTTATTTATTTTTGGGACAGAGAGAGACAGAGCATGAACGGGGGAGGGGCAGAGAGAGAGGGAGACACAGAATCGGAAACAGGCTCCAGGCTCTGAGCCATCAGCCCAGAGCCTGACGCGGGGCTCGAACTCCCGGACCGCGAGATCGTGACCTGGCTGAAGTCGGACGCTTAACCGACTGCGCCACCCAGGCGCCCCCTCCATGTGTTTTTTGATTTCCTCTTTAACTTGTTGGTTGACTCATTCACTGTTTAGTTGCATGTTATTTAACTTCCATGTATTTGAGCTCTTTTCACATTTTTTTCTTATGGCTGATTTCTAGTTTCACTGCATTGTGGTTGAAAAGATGCATGGCAACTTCAATCTTTTTGCATTTGTAGAGATTTTGTGGTCTAATATATAATCTGGAGAATATTTCATGTGTACTTAAAGAATGTGCATTTTGCTATTGTAGGATGGAATATTCTGAATATGTCTATTAAAACACTAGTCCAATGTATCATTCTAAGCCACTGTTTCCTAATTGATTTCATCGATGTAAATAGGATGTTAAAGTTCCCTACAATCACTGTGTTACCATCAGTTAGTTCCTTTATATTTGTTACTAACTGTTTTTATGTATTTGGGTGCTCCCATTCTGGGTGTATAAGGGTTTACAATTGTTACGTCTTCTTGTTGGAGTCCCCCTTAATGATTATGTAGTGTCCTTCTTTGTCTCTTGTTACAGTCTTTGTCTTAAAGTCTATTTTGTCTGATACAGCTATTGCTACCCCAGCTTTCTTTTCACACCCCTTTGCATGATAAATGTTTCTGCATCCCCTCTTTTTCAATCTGCATGTGACTTTGGGTCTGCAAGGAGTTTCTTGTTGGCAGCATATACACTGGTCTTATTTTTTTTTTTTTTTTTTTTTTTTTTATCCCTCCCATCACCCTATGCTTTTTTTTTTTTTTGGAATGTTTAGTCCATTTACATTCAGAGTAATTATTGATAAGTCTGTATTTATTGGTATTCTGTCATTTGTTTTGTGATTGTTTTTGTGGATCTTCTGTTTTTTTCTTCCCTTGCTCTCTTCTCTCACCACAAGTTGGCTTTCTTTAGTGATATATTTGGATTCCTTTCTCTATTTTTTTTTGCATACCTATTACCAATTTTTGATTTGTGGTTACCATTAGGTTTGTATATAACATCTTCTGAACCACACATCATTTTAGCAAAACCAAACAGGGAGGATGTTTAAGTATTTTCAAAGAGTTGAAGGCAACAACAAAGCACAGTCCAACTCAAGCCTGAAAGAAGACATTGTAAATTTTACTAGAAGGTTAGCAGACTGGCAAAAAAAAAATTATTTAATGTGTAACATGAATCAAAGGGATAAGAGCTGGGAATCACTCATTTGGAGAAACTGGATTTGGAGTCCTATCACTGATGGAGAATCAAGTCCTGTGATCATTTGCCTGTCATTAAGGAAACCAGTCTCAACTTTCTTCAGTTGGGAGGATACAATTATTTCCTCAATTGGTAAGTCTTTTACCTTATTAAGCTCCAGGGGGCTAAAAATCAATGACACTGACATATTAATTCAAATTTTAAAATCATCTGTACCTATTTGGTATTCTATGTTCTGAAAGTAATTAAAGTAACTTGCCACAGAGTAATAGGTTACCCTTGAATTTCAATTTAAAATGGTTAAAAGATCAATTCAGTCTTGTGATTTTAATTGGAAGAGCTAAAATAATCTCATAAGCCTCCCAATAATGGACTATTTAAGAAAACCAAGCCTCATATCTATAAGTTTAATTAAACTTAAAAGGTTATTAAAGTACTTAGAGAAGTTTATTAGACAACTGAGGTACCTACAGGGAAAACAGGATATATTAAGTTTAAAATGAAGTTTGGCATGTTTAAAATTAATTATATTTGAAGACCTTTAAAAGCAATTATATAGTTGGATTTGTAAACTGGCCTTAAAAATTCAGGGAAGAACTAAGTTTCTGAATTTGTAACTTTAATAAATCTAATATATTTTTTAAAAGCAGTCCCTGAAAAAAAAAAATAAAAAATCAAATAAATAAAAGCAGTCCCTGAATAATGGTTTTTATGCACAAAAGTTATCAAGGGCACCAAAAACAAACAACTCACTGATAAAATCCTAACTGCTAAAGAATATAATCAATGGCCTTAAAAGAAGACTTCTTTGCCTCTCTTGATGATCACCAGAACGATTTGCAAGAGAAACTCAAAATTTAAGATCACATCTGCTGAATTTCTTAGTACCTAAGAAATGTATGTTAAATAAACGACAACTGACAGAAATAATTATTAAATGAGACTGAGGAAAAACATATGAACATGAAACCAACTACAAAACCCAAACTATTTTTAGGTCATTTCCCAATGTCGGTAGATTGGTTTTGTACTTGTAACAATATAGAAGTATAGTTGATAACACGCAAGCAGTGAAAATTCTTAGACAGTAATATAAAATGAACATTATAGACTAAGGGAAAACAGACTAGCAATATTTCATAAAAATATAAAACCAATGATGAAATGTGAAATTATTTCTGTACAACAAAACCCCCAATTAATCAGAATTCCCTTAGCATTCTAGGCAATTGGTATTTTGTTACCAGTTCATATTACCTGGATAGAAGGGCAATATCTAATTTTCACAAATGAGCCAAACAGGTATGATATATTAGAAAATGGAAACATAGGACAATCAAATATACCAAAGGTGGTATGTTCTCAAACCACAACGTAATTAAAATAGAAATCAAGATAAAAAGGAAAGCCCCCAGATATTTGGAAATTATACAATAATATAAGCGCCAGTAGTTCAAAGAAATCAGAAAGGAAATTAAAAGATATATGATAATGAAAATATAGCAGATCAAATTTGTGGAAAGAAATTTATAGCTTTAAATGCCTATACTGGAAAGGTAAAAAGGTTTAATCAATAATCCAAGCTTCCACTTTAAGCCAAAAAAACATAGGCACATTAAACCCAATTAACTAGGAGAAAGCATTAGAGATAAAAGTAGCAATGAATGATATGTTTGTACTATCATTAAGAAAAATAAAGCCAAGCTACGCACTAAGAGAAAATATTTGTAAGACATATGTAACAAAAATTTCGTATTTAGTATATCTAAAAAGTTCCTATGACATAAAAATAAGAGACAACCCATTTTAAGAAATCAGCAGAAGATATCACAAAAGCATCTGGCAAAATCAGAAATTAAATAAAACCATAAGATACTGCTACAAACTGCTAGAAATGTCTACAATGAAAATGAGACAAAGCCAAATGCTGGCAAAAATGTGGAACAACTGGAATTCCCATACTCTGTGAGAATTCAGAACTTTGGCAAATGGTCTGGCAGTTTCTTACAAAGTTAAATGTGTACCTACCCCTTACTCAGCAAATTCTACCCTTCAGTAGATAGGCCAAATGAAAATAAACATCCGCAAGAAGAGTTACACAAGAACGTGCACAGCATCTCTGTTCACAATGCTAAACACTGACAACCATTCAAGTGTCCACCAACAAGAGAATGGCTAAAGAAACTGTGTTATATTCACACAATGGAATACTACTCAGCAATAAAAAGCAGCAAACCAATACATTCAACAACATTGATAAATCCTGTGGCTGGACACAAGAATATATATGGATTCATTTATATTAAATTCTAGAACTAATTGCTGGTGACAACAGTTGGGAAGGTATACTGATTGCGAAGGGAAATAAACTTTCTGGGTAGATGTTAATGTTCTATATCATGATAGCAGTGTGAGTTACATTAATACACTTATACATCAAAATTAAAATTGGTTCATTTCAATGTATATAAATTTTACACTCAGAAAGGCCTATTAAAAAATAATTGAGTTGGGTAGGGAATGGTCTGAGGCATAGATAAAACACGAATGGCAGTTACAGTGCTAATAATTGAAGCTGGTGATGGGTACATGGGGGTTCATTATTCTATACTGGTTACTTTGTATATGTTTGAAATTTTCCATAATGAAAAGTTAGAAAAAAAAAAAAAAGGAAACGGACTAATTTCTGAGTCTTTTTATTTAATTAAAACTGGACAATCTTATTTACTACTCCAATTAAAATAGGCAATCACCTAAATATGGTTATTTTACATTAGCAAAATCCTAATAATAAATTTAACTGGATTGTTAAATTTAAGTAGGGCAATCTATGACTCCCCATGCTATTTTTTGGGCCTTCAACCAATGATTATTTTCCATATATAAAGTTATAGCTTTGATTTTTTTAATATACAAGCACACAAAACACTTTTATTCTTGTTAATTTCCTGATGACCTAAAAGAAAAAGTTATTCAAGGAAGTATTAAATTTAATAGTTTCTACAAGTATGGCCTACTCTTATAGCCAAAAGTATTTCTTTAAATCTGACTTGTTCCTTTTGAATTAATTTGCTAGGAAAAAAAGTCCACTGAATATGTAAAAGTATTTTTAGATGCAGGATAGAACAACAGATCTCGTTAACTCCTATTTCTACTCTATTCAGTTCTCACTAAATTGAATTTTTCACTAGTACGGTATGTTTAGGAAGTGTAAAAAACATTCCCAATGAAGCTTTTTTGCTATCAAGTGAAGATGCATCTTAGTATTTCCAAAGCTTTGAGTTAAACATGCTGTTAATGCAAAAAATTGCCCTCTTGGGTTTTCTTAAGTTCTCTCACCACAATCAATAACTAGCTAATTTTTACACTCTTCAAACATTGTTCATTCAGATGGTGTGTTAAGTTTTACTGTTAGTTATCACATGCCATTTTGAGGTTATTAGCAAAGGAGAATAGAGGTAAAAAACTTGAAACTTTGCAATATATAATGGTTTTTATATGTACACATTTATACTGTTAGTATACTGCCTAGCACAGAACTGATGCAAAATTATCTATTAATTTTTCTAAGGATACATTAACTGATGTTCAGAATTAGTCCTGAAAATGTGTTAAGACTACAGAAGGGAGAATTACATGGATTAAAAAAACAAAAAGCAGCTTTAGTTTTTTGCCATGGAATTTAGCACATTTATGGAATTTGGGGCTAAGAGACACTCTAAAAATCAACGTTTAATCTCTTTACACCTAAGAATACTGAGTCTCCTCAAAATTAAAATGGCTTGATTAAGGGTAATGAACAGCAGAGTCAGAATTAAAATTAGGAGTCCAAAGACATGGGTTTTAATCTATAGCTTATCCCTTAAACACCACCAGTTTCTTGGTGTCAAAACGCAACTCAAAAATATGGATTTTCTTTATGTATTATGTGCTACATTTACTAACTTGTATACAATTTCAGAATTCTTGTCAATACTGTTCTACTAATTCCTATCACTGTTTAAAACCATCTGTATGGCCTTCCAATGTTTACACCTAGTTTCAGCTGTAATATTCCTAGCCACCACAAGGAGGAGATTTTGTTCAAAACGCCACAGCTCAAAAGCAGACAAACCGATGACAAGAACTAGGACTTTACTCTCAAATCCATCCCTTTATTTTAAAGTACCACTAATTAGGCCCTACGCTAATGGAAACTCTTCCATATTATCTGGTTCTTGCATAGTGTAATACATTCCAAAGCTTTATAAAATGTGATCTAAACTGTACATTTGAAGCAGGCTTTAATGGAAAAACTAATTCAAAACAGGCTCAAGAAATGTACAGAACAAGTAAAATCTTGCTTACCATTTTTGCTTCTGACTGTACTGGTTGAGGGGAGGAAGGACCTGGAATTCCTGGAACACTAGGCACCATGGTGACTGGCCGAACAAGCTATGCAAAATATATTAAACAAATAATTGCTAGAGGATATATTCAATATGAGATTTGTGCTATATCTGCACAATGGTTATACAAATTTGAGAGTTCAGAATCAGAAAACTGTAAACCCTTATTATCTACTGTCCTGATTTATCTTTTCAAATTTGTCAATTTCCATAAAAGTTCACAGAGAGTGTCCTTATAAACAATTCCTGCAATAATCAAAGTACCATGGAATTACTGGACATGTGTTTTCGTACACATATATTCCTAAAGAACAGAAATCTGTGTTAATAATTGAATTCTACAAATCTAGTCAAAGTGAAATGGGCTGAATAAGGAATAAATTTCTTAAAATTAAAAATACAAGGAAGAATTTGAGAAACTTAACAGAAGACCATGATGGAGGGGAAGGGGAAAAAGAAAAAAGTTAGAGAGAGGGAGGCAAACCATAAGACACTCCTGGATACTGAGAACAGACTGAGGGTTGATGGGCATTGAGGAGGGCACTTGTTGGGATGAACACTGGGTGTTGTATGGAAACAAGGAAAAGAAAATTTTGAGAGGATGGAAAAACATTTTCTAACCAATTATGTTTGTCTTGAATGGTATATGCTGTCATTATAAATATGAATGAATACACACTACTAACCCCTAGTAAGTATTTTTTTGGATTCAGTTTCATAAACCAATCAAGCAGCCCTAGATCAGTTTACAGAGTCTAAACCTCAAACTTACCGGGACTGCAGCTGGAACATGCACATTAGAACTTGTAATTGATGCGGGAATAGCAACAGGCATGGTCTGTCCATTAGGAAGATGCAACAGAAGAGGAAATGGGCCCGGTACAGGACTAAGAAAAACAAAAGAAGAATAATTAAAGGTAAGAAATCCTTATCAGCCACTTCTAACAATACGAGAGTATTTTTACTCCTATTATCATATCATTTAAAAATAAATTTTCTAACCACTGCAAAGCAAATTACAAAATTTTATTATTTTTAATTGTATTCTAAATACATAATGTATATAGCAGTGTGGAGAAACAACAGGTCCAGAAAAACAGGACAATCTCCAATATGCTGAATGAGAAAAATTCTTATCAGAAGGTCTTGAGGGTCACCTGGCTCAGTTGATACAGCATTTAACTTCTGATCAGGTAAGTTGAGCCCCATGTTGAGTGTAGAGATTACTTAAAATGTTTGGGAAAAAACCAAAGTCTTGACATATGTTTAAGAACTGAAAAAAATGTCATCTGCTGGAGTAATTTTATGTATTCTGTGTGAAACAGCATGAAAATTAGAGACCACCTTAAATTCACACTCAATGCGATTTTTTTTAAAAATTAAGTTTTAGATATTTATTTTCTAATCTATTAGATAACACTAAGAGAAAAAGACAACCCAAATACTTTTTCCAAAAATCAAAGCATGCAGAACATGATTAACATACACACACAAAACTAAGGCCACAATTTGAATTATATGTTGTGGGAAAAACTGTGACAAGAAAAACTTGATTCATAAACAGTTCAATGACTGGCCCAAATCATCACTTACACGATTGGCCTGTTGGAGGATGGTGCCTGGGTGATCACAGTACTTGAGGTTGGTGAAGGTACTGCTTGCTGAATAATTACACTGGAGTCAGAACTTGTAAGCAGCACGTTGGGAACCTGTAATGATGCTGGACGAACGATAGCTGATGTGGGCTGTGCAGTTTGTGCCAATGGTACCTCCTATTTAGTGATGAAATAAAAAAGGGTGGGATTTAAAATTATAAGTCAATCCGGGGCACCTGCGTGGCTCAGTTGGTTAAGCGTCTGACTTTGGCTCAGGTCATGATCTCGCGGTTCGGGAGTTCGAGTCCTGCAGCAGGCTCTGTGCTGACAGCTCGGAGCCTGGAGTGTGCTTTCAGATTCTGTGTCTCCCTCTCTCTCTGGCCCTTCCCCTCTCAAGCTCTGTCTCTCTCTCTCTCTCTCTCTCTCTCAAATAATAAATAAACATTAACAAAACTTTTTTTTAATTATAAGTCAATCCATGAAACTTAAAAGTGAACAGAATATAACACACTTCTAAAAGCATCTACACGCGTCGGGCTCTGTGTTGACAGCTCGGAGCCTGGAGCCTGTTTCGGATTCTGTGTCTCCCTCTCTCTGACCCTCCCCCGTTCATGCTCTGTCTCTCTCTGTCTCAAAAAAAATAAACGTTAAAAAAAAAAAATTAAAAGCATCTACAGAATAATACCCTCCCCCAAAGTAATGTCCGAAGTTATTTAAAATTTTACAAGCTAAAGTTATTAAAAAGAAAATTTTAGAAGTAGCTAAAAAGCGTCAAATATAACGTTCATATTTGAATTTAAAAACACCTAAAAAAATAATAAAAATAAAAACATCAGAGTGGTGTTTCTTTTTTTTTTTCCATACTACTTGTTTTCCTATCAGTCCAGAAACAGGCTAAGTAACTTGGCTATGATTCCATGAACATTTCTGAAAATCCATGAGAGACTGCCTAATCCTACTCCATCATTATACTGTAAAAAGGGGAAACAGATCCAGAGAGACTGATACAAATTAGTAATAGAAATGATTAAAAAATTTTAATACAAATGTTTGCTACAACAATTTATTAATGTCAAAAGGTCAAGTAATGTTGATATCCTGAATGTAAAACAATTCCTGGAGTGAAATCTTTGCAAATTAAAGAAAAACACAGAATTTGTTGAGTTAGCCAGGACCTTAAAGATGGTCTTTTCCCCAGTTTTACAGATTAGGAAGAGATTAAGAGCTTTACCTAGAACTCCTTTTACTAGTTAGGGTAAAAATTGGGTCTACTGTGTTCTTAGAATTGGTCTTTACGCTGCCTCTTATTATCAAAATCTTATTTAGCTACATAGGAAGAAAAGATCAACTAGTACTATTGGAACTTCATTTATTCAACAAGTTTGAGAATTTATAGCATGCCCTCAAGGGCTACTGGGAAGAAAAAGACAATTAACAAGTAGAACAAGAAAATTCCAAATAGTAGTATGTTATAAAATAACAGTACAACATAATAAATCATGAAAGATTAACTGAGGGAAGGTTGGGGTTGGCTTACTTTAGATAGCATACATAGTGAGGTGAGGTGAGCTTTTCTGCAAAAAATGGTGCTGGATGAACAGATACTGAAAGGCTAGCCGGAGAAAATTCTATCTAGGGAGAGGGAAGCAATACCCTTAATTATGTTTTAATACTTAAAACTAATACCATTAAGTATTAAGTTTTAATACTTAAAACTAATACCATTTTAAGAGTAATGTCTTTAAGGTAGGAAAAAACTTAGAATATTTGGGGAATACACCAGAGTGGCATGAAGTGAAGGTCGAATGGGCAGACAAGCTCAGATCAATGAGGCCTTATGAAAGGACTATTAGTTATCTTAAATGCCATGGCTAACCACTGAAGGATTTTAAGCAGGAAAGTGATTATATAATGTATTACAAATAAAGCTACCTATAGAATATTGGAGATGGAAGTAGAAAGTCCAGTTAGAAGTAATTATTAATAATCCAAGTAAAAGATGATGGCTTGCGACTAAAGTGATGACACTGAAGATCAAAGAGGATAAATTAATATTTCAGAAAGTAAGTCTGATAAGATTTGCTATTGGTGTTGGTGTGAAGAAAAAGAAGAAATTAAGGATTCTTGACTTGAGCAACTCAATGGGATGGAGAGAAAATTTACTGAGATAGGGAGAATTATGGAAAAAAAATCAAGAGTTCTGATTTAGATGTATTAAGTTTAAGATGTCTTTCAGTCATAGAAAAGGAAATGTCAAGACGGGAGTGAGAGATGAAAATGGAAATCCAGGCGATATCTTGGTTGATAGAAGTTTGAGAGTCATCAGCATGTAGATGGTTTTTAAAGTTATGGTCTAGGTGATCTCACCTAGAAAGAAAAGTGAAGAGGGCCCAGAATGGACTTTAACAAATTGGCATGGCTATGCCCTGCCCAGGAGGAGGCTAATGACTGAGGGAGGAATGTAGCAAGGATTACTCCTGAAAGAAGCTGAAGCAGCAATGAACAGGGAAAAACTGTTGAGTGTGAAGGGACTGGCACGATCTTTAGGAAAAAAGATATTCATATCAAAGAGTTAACAATATTTCCTGTAACTGTGATAATGTGGAAACCTTTATGTCCAAAAAAGAACAAGATAATTAAATACATTAAGATAATGATAAAGTACAACCATTAAAAATTATGATTTTGTGCGAATGTAAACTGGTATGGCCGCTCTGGAAAACAGTATGGAGGTTCCTCAAAAAATTAAAAATTGAGCTACATAATGGCCCAGCAATTGTACTACTAGGTATTTATCCAAAGGATACAAAAATGCTGACTGAAGGGGCATATGCACCCCAATGTTTATAGCAGCACTATCAACAATAGGCAAATTATGGAAAGAGCCCAAATGTCCACTGACTGATGAATGGATAAAAAAGATGTGGTATATCTATACAATAGAATATAACTCGGCAATCAAAAAGAATGAGATCTTGCTATTTGCAACAATGTGGATGGGACCAGAATGTATTATGCTAAGCAAAATAAGTCAGAAAAAGATAAATATACGATTTCACTCATATGTGGAATTTAAGAAACAAAACAGATGAATACAGGGAAGCAAAAATAAGATAAAAACAGAGAGGGAGACAAACCATAAGAGACTCTTAAATACAGAGAACAAACTGAGGGCTGCTGGAGGGGTGGCTGGGTAGGGGGATGGGTTATGGGTGATGGGCATTAATGAGGGCACTTGTTGGGATGAACATTGCATGTTATATGTAAGTGATGAATCAATAAGATTCTACTCTTGAAACCATTATTACACTACATGTTAACTAACTTGGGTTTCAATAAAATTCTCAAAAAATGAAGAAAATTATGATTTTGGAAATTTTCTAATGATGTGGGAAAATGTTCATTAATGTTGAATGTCGAATGTATGATATAAAAGTAAACTCGGATCCGGATGCCTGGCTGGCTCAATTGGTAGAGCATGTGACTCTTGATCTTGGGGTCATGAGCTGAAGCCCCATGATGGGTGTACAGCTTACTTAAAAAAAAATTAAAAATAAATATTTTAAATTAAAAAGTAAACTAGGATCTTTCTTCGAATTTTTCTTTGTATCTATTTATCCTTCTAACGAGCTATTCACTTATACAGTATATTTGTATAAATGCAGGCATATATCTAGGAAAAAATGTTTCAAAATATTAGTATTTCTTATCACTCAATTATGGGCTAAGAGGAGATTTTGGTTTTCTTCCTTATATTTTTCTATATTCTTAAAGTTTTTATAAAGAGACTCACTTTTATAATTAGGAACTGAGGAAAACACCCCACAAAACATCTAAGGTCAAAGCCATGTCATCCTCTGCCATGACAGAAATCCATTAATCCATTTATGGTTTTAGAATAAAATAATCTACACAGAAACATTGTCAATGCTTCTTCATTGTGCCACACATAGTACCCCATGTGTTCATTAGATGTGCTTATGAAAAAAAGCAATCAAGAAATACTCACAATAATGGTTACTCAACCCATACTATAGCCCAGAGGGTCCCAAATTACCAAGGTATTCAAGATCCAGGAATAAGCCCTAAATTGCCTACAAAAGGCCTGTACTAAGACAGTATCACCATCACCTCAGTTGGCAGTACCAAAGACCCATTGCTGAGAATGAGTATTGCTTTAGCCCTTAAAAAGCCTAAATAACCTTGGTTCGAGCAATTTTTAGTAGTAAAGATAAAGCTGTCACTATATAAGAGCAGTGAAGAATAGGGGCGCCTGGGTGGCTCGGTCGGTCAAGCGTCCTACTTCACCTCAGGTCATGATCTCGCAGCTCCAGATTCTATGTCCCAACCCCCTATGTCCCCAACTCCCCCGCTTGCACTCTCTTTCTCTCAAAAATAAACATAAAAAAAAAAAAAAAAGTGGCAAAGAATAAAATAACAAAACCCAGAAAAATTAAGTTTTTATAAATTTGTGTAGCCTTTAAAAAATAAGTTTTATTTAAAATGACTGCTGTCCTCCCCTATAATTTTTCTGTGTAATAAAAAGCCAATTTTTTACAAAAGTGACGTCTTCTTGCCCTGAAATTTCCATGAGTATTCACAGGCTCTTACATGTAAGACTATTACAACCTGACACTCAATTATGTACAACTTATTACATTAACATTTTATGTAAATCAAATACTAAACTTTACTTGGGGTGATTTTTTTACACTAAGTTTCTATTTCTACCAAAAATGCAAATTTCTAACCTTTTCATCACTGGTAGTAGATTCTGGGTGAGGTAAAGGACTATCTTGGTGAGTTGTTTCTACAACAGAGGGCTCCTCAATTTTGCTTCTTATAATGGGTGTTGCAAGAGGGGATAAATCTAGAGGCATCTAAAATACAAACGTTAAAAGAAAATGTTAGGAATTCCAAAATGCCAATCAGCATTTCTAAAATAAGAAAGCAGGAAGTGTTAGCTATGATTATTGTTCTGTTAGAAGTACTCTTTTTTTTAATTTCATGGTTAACAACATACTTTTTTAATGTCGTCTTCTGAGGCTTTCTTGAATTCATTCTCAAATGGACTTGCCAATTCATTAAACAAACCCACTTCTTCACAGTTTTTCAAGAATCTTGTTGGTGTTGGGGTCTGATCTGAAATAAACGTCAAGAAGCAATCACATAGATTTAAATATCATGCAGGACCCTAAAATATAGCTAGTAAATTAACAAATTAGCAGGACTGGTTCAATCAGCTGTTAATTCTCTTTGGAAAGACCTCTTCCTTTAAAGCAAACAAAATTTGGTTAAGTTTTTGTTGCAGTTCAAGATATTTCCTCCAACTTTATGAACCATAAAAGTATGAAAAAAGTCCTTCTTCTTCCTTAGTCCAGACCTTCTCTCTGAGTAGAGTGACAAGAATCTTCTACTCAGAGATCAACTATTATCATTATTTAAGGCAGTAAGAATTTTAAAAATTTTACATTATTAAAAAATTATGATTGTTTAAAATACATGCAGTTTGGGGAAAACTAGGACTAGAGCATGTATCTTCACTCTAGCCTGGCCCTTCCACTAGTGTTCATAATCTATTACGAAAGCAAGCTTAAGATAAAACAGAATTCTTAGGAGGTAGATCAAAATACTACAAGGAAGAAAAAGAAGGTTAAAACAAGAGCCCTGAAACAAAAACAAACCAAAACAACAACAACAACAACAACAACAAAAATAACCAACCCTCCCTCCTTATTACTATCTGCTAAAGCCAATTTTCTATTTTAATGCATTTTTCAAGTTTGGAACAAGGGGCTATTTAAGAGTTACATATTTATGTAAAGTTCTACCTTAATTTCTAGGCAGTAGAGGAATAGTCAACTCTATTTTCTCACAACTTGGAATATTTTAACTATCCTTGAATATGTACTTATGCTATGTACACTAACACATATACTGGTTATAGAATAAATGCCAGTTAAGGTCCATGTTGAATAAAAAATAGTATTTTTATGGACTCTGCCTATTTGGTCTCATAATTTTCCAGGCTATTTATTCATACTGACCAGAGTTGGTGGCACACTGAAATTCTATTCACATTCAATGCATTTTAACTTATAGGTTGTATTAGGAATCTAGCCTAAATTAAATACATGTATAAGGATGAATCCTGGTTTAAGATTTTGTAAGATTAAAATTCATATATTTGTTAAATACTGTGTCCCCAGAATGGGCATTACTTATTGTTTCATCTCTGCCCCACATATATCTAGAGTACTGATATGCTTACTACATATAAATATATTTAACACTAAAATGACCTACATGTCACACATATGTATAATGTAAGCCTATTTCAAACACTACTAGTATTATCTAAATTACTGAAGAGACTCTCTCTTGCCATCATTTTACCTGTTAGTCTACAACATACGTACCCACTAACCCTCAAAAGACTTCTATAATTCTATTACAGTAAGGGCTCAGAATACTCATATCAGTTTAAGTCCATCATAGCTGAATTAGTAAACTGAATATAAATCTGACTCTTCTATTCACATGCAAAAGGTCTATCTCACCTCAACAGAAGGCTCCTAATTTGTGTTAAAGGGAGAGAAAGAGCTTAAAAATAACCATGTTTTATGCATATGCATTATTAGTGATTACTGGAATGATGAAGCCTGAGAAAAGAAACATCAACACAGGCACGGTTTAAACATCAATGGTTTAAATATGATATGCAGTGGCTTATGGCTACTGACCATCAAATATATACCACACACATCATGCATTATACAGTAATGCTAAACTACTTATTTCAACATATGTTAGTAAAAAAATGGTCAAGTGCTGTGTTTGAACATGTTCTATTTTTCTACTGTAATAAAGGTAAAGCAACAGGAAATTTCTAGAAACCAATCTCGAAACATTTTTAAGTTGAAAATTTCCAGACACTGCTCTAGGGCAGGAAGTTTCAGACAAGCAAAGACCTTCACGCCTAGGAGAGTGAACTGTCCAGGTTGTTGTTACTTTGTTTGACTGCTTTTTTTTGGTTCTAGCTCTTTAGATCTGATGTATACAATTTTAAAGAAATGTATAGCTCATTCTTCTCTGCTTCCTTTTACGGAACTAAAGATACGCTGAGCATTCTCTCTTTCATTTTTCCTAGTTTTTGACAAATTACCAACTTTTTGTTACCTCAAATTTTTTCAGTACAAAAATTATGATACTGAAAGTACAGGAAAAAACATCTGCCTCGTTATCTCTCCAGAGCACTGCAATGACAATTTCTATGCTGGGTATTAATTTCAAAATATTCATAATATTCAGATATCAGGGTTAATTCCAGACTTACAAGCAGTATAACCCAAACTTTAGAAAAGAATAATTTAGGGGTGATTCTGAATACTTACGACTTTGTGGTTATGACACAAAAGGGTCTGAAATTTATATAAATATATTAAGTTTTACATGAAACTTTGTTTTCTTAGCATGATACTTATAAAATATAGAAAGTGCAGTAAAACTATGCGTATTATGTGTGTGTCCATACACATAGACGTGTGTGTATATATAATTAAATACCAAAAAAGGGGCAGCTAATACAGCATGAGAGGACAATAAAACAATGCATGAATTTTCTCTTTTCACATATTGTGAAAGATATTCATCTGCTTATGTAATACTGTATGTTCATAGGCTCAAAACACAAGAAAAGCAAATACTGAATTTAGGCCCCTTTATTGAGAGTATTTTACTAACACAGATGTTTTAGTCCCAAAAGAAATATAAACAAATTCTAGTGAGCAAGTCAGCTAATTGATCTCTCTCCAACAGGAGGAGCTTGATCATTTCCTATCTTCCCACAGCATTGTAAACCAGGTGTAAAAAGCTAAAAGAAACACTGACTAAATATCACATTAGTTCAATTATCAATTAAATGTAAATTCTGGAGATGCTATAAAAATGCTCCTGGGGTTCTAAATTAATTTCCACAAAACTGACATTGAAATCTACATTTGAAAAACCACACAAAAAAAAGTGAAATGAATGGTCAGAAGGAAACATGAAAATGTAATGGGTAAAATACATGTTGCCAACATTTACTGTAAATGAATTGGAATATCACCAGACTATATTATTTACAGAGAATACACAAAAATTGTGCACATTCCAGGTGAAATATGTATATAAGCTATTAATAAAAGCATATACTAACCAGCCACAATGACACTGTCATTACGTGCTGGACCAAATTTCAGTGTCATCTCATGTTTATGTTTATGGACAGCCAAATGATCCTCGTTGGTAAAACGCTGTGGCAAAAAGTTTTAAAATATAGTTAAGATTTTCAATTTGATCAAATAAGTAAAATGATAAGGAAATTCATTTCCACAACATGTAAAACCACCATTAACAATGAAATAGTTTGTTAACTATAAAAGAATCTATTGTTAGTATAGATAAACACAGAAGACTTCATATAATCATAGAGAAACCCATTACCCAAGAATAAGCAATACTGATGTATTACTAAGTCACAAAACTCATTTGACTGAGGCAAACTCATAAAACCTGAGGCAAAGAAACTTCATATAAATTTCATTTGGATACTAAAAACAGACCACTACTGTTTTTTTCTTTTTTTTGCTTTATCATAGTAGAAATATATATTCCATGGTACAATGACTTCTGAGGAAAGCACTGTATTGACCCAGACTTCAGGTTACTTACCACTTTTAAAATGAGAATTCTCTTATAAAAATATTATTCCCGGACAAATTAAGAAGTAAATCAGGTTCTTTATGTTACCACGTTAAAAAAGAATGCTTTTGTTATAATCCAACAAAGAAATAGCAACCAATATAATAAGCTAGTTCATTTTAAAATAAAATTATGTCTGGACATCAACCTTTATGAAGACGCTCCTTATCGAGCAACAATTATAACTGAAAATAGGGAGCACTTATATTTTATTTCAGAGCAATAATTATAAAATGCCACATTAAGAGATATAAACTCTCTGTTCTACATCCTTATAAACGGGAATGTTAAAATTATACGTATTTGAACTCAGTTCCCCTAAACCATCAAAATGGATTCCTTCTCTTGTAGAAATATTACTCCTGAATAAATTAAGAAGTAAATCAGGTTCTTTATGTTACCATATTAAAAAAAAAAATGCTTCTTGTAATTCAGTGAAGAAATAGCAATCAATATAACAAAGCAGTTCATTTTATAATCCAGCTCTTTCCCACTCAAGTGCTATCTTACTATTGCTTTATCATTGTAAGAATTACTCCCAAATTTGGAGGAAGAAGTAGCTGTCTTTTCATAGACTGCTGAATAACTGCTCTTAGAGAATGAACATACGTGTAGAATTTACTAGCATATTTAATTACCTTACATTACAATTTTAAATACACATGTATTACATTCCACTCTAAAAGTACCTTAAAGCAAGATTCACTTTATGTCCAAAGAACCTAACAATGTAATTTCTCCCATGAAGGCAATAATTAAACATTTGTGAATAAATGCATTTTGGTAGAGGTCATAATTAACAGATAAGAATATGGAAAGTTATCTCCTAGGAACTTATTCTACCATATCCCCTGCCTGGATTGGTTCGACCACAAATATCCAAATCAAAGAGCAACTACATATAGAATTGCACAAATTGTACAAAACGTGTGAAAATGGCACCAAATTTAATCCTAAGTAAAAAAGAACAGTTAAAAGAACCCTAAAAGCCATTTAGGATCATGTGAATATTGAAAGGGGGAGAACAAGAAATATGAATTTATGAAGTCTCACATATGATCTACAGATCAAATTTACCAAAATGCTATTTATTAAGAGATTTTTGATCAGATGATATTATTGATGTACATGGATAAAATACATTGAAACTGGTACCTGATATAGGGGAGTTGAACCTTAGCTATCACCTGAGGTAATTTATTTACCTTTAACTAGAAACTTAAACAAAATGTCAACAGTCATCTTGTCAAAAGGCAGTCACCAGGAAAGGACAGATATATCTATAGATAGATGGATATATATCTATGTATATGAATGAAACAAATTACTTTTTCAACAAATGCTTATAAAATAGCTACTACATGCTAAGTTTAAATGTTTGCAAAATCTATTTGAACCGTTGTCTGAGCCAAATTAAAAAGTTTATTTCGAAAGTAAGTTTTAAATTTTTTTTTTTTTCAACGTTTATTTATTTTTGGGACAGAGAGAGACAGAGCATGAACGGGGGAGGGGCAGAGAGAGAGGGAGACACAGAATCGGAAACAGGCTCCAGGCTCCAGGCTCCGAGCCATCAGCCCAGAGCCTGACGCGGGGCTCGAACTCACGGACCGCGAGATCGTGACCTGGCCGAAGTCGGACGCTTAACCGACTGCGCCACCCAGGCGCCCCGAAAGTAAGTTTTATAGAAAGATTATGATACTACTAGTAATAACAACATATACTGAATTCATAATTTCTTTCTCCCAGGCAATTCAGAGTACAACCCCAATGCAAACTGTTCTACATGTACACAGTACTTTGCTAAACAACAAGGCTTTGAGCATACAGCTGAATGAAATGGAAAGGCAGTCAAGAAAAGTAGGATAAGATAACCATCTCTCTTAAAAAGTTAAAAAGGGTAACCTGACAGATGGAAGGGAGGTAAACCAGTTGCTTCTATAAGGAATTTAAGCTCTGATATCTGAGAAATCTGTGTTTCTAAGGCTTGAACACTTACCAGAACTAACTTCCTAAGAAGTCAGTCATTCTGCATTTAATACATGCATTCACATCCACGATATAGATTATTAACAGATAAATAGGTACAACTAAGTTATAAAACCATCAGACCACTAGCTCATCTTACTTTTTTACTAGTTGAAGAAATCTACTCAACATCAGAAAGTTATACACACATACTCACATTAACATACCTCCAGTGACACTTTAGACTGAATAAAATCAATCTTAATTTCCTTTGCAAAACAGCTTATAATGTATAAACATTCTACCAAAGAGATAATTTTCAATGAAAGCATCACCAAAAGCAAAGCTATTACCAATGAAATAGAAGAGTTCCCATGTTAAATGAATCTTTCACTAAATTATCTCACTTTGTCTCTTTCACCAAATTCAGTGGAACATCACTTTAAAACAAATGCAATGAATGCAACAACTCTTTCTGTGAAATACATAATAGTGGCATATAAAAACATTTTTTAATTTTTTTTTTTACATTTTTTAAAATTTATTTTTGAGAGACAAGAGCGAGACAGAGCACAAGTGGGGAAGAGGCAGAGAGAGAAGGAGACAGAGAATCTGCAGCGAGCTCCAGGCTCTGAGCTGTCAGCACAGAGCCTGACGTGGGGCTTGAACTCACAAACTGCGAGATCATGACCTGAGCCAAAGTCGGACGCTTAACTGACTGAGCCACCCAGGCGCTCCTAAAAACATTTTTAACAGCAACAGTCAACAGTTAGTATTCTCTGCACTGATTTCTACTGGTCTCTCTCCAAAATAACAATATCAACAAAATATGTTTTAAGAAATTTAAAATCTATTTGAAAATTTAAATTTAAGTGCACTAAAGCTAAATTTCAAATTTGGAATAGTATCAATACTTATGACAAAAAATAACTTGTACTACATTACCACCACCAAATTGGTACTTCTAAAATCAATTTTTATATGAATTTTCAATTTCCTAGGAAATACTAGTCATAAAAAATTCTGAGAAGTGTAGTTTTTATAGCTTTCTTGAATTTATAGAAAAATGAATATCAAATATATCTCCAAAATATATGTCGAATCAGTCTATTTCTCTATATTTCCACTATTAGCATGTAGACAAAGACACCATTATCTCTCACCTAACAGCTGTCAGTCTACTCCCCGTTTGCACTCTTAGCTCAGTAATGGCTTTTCATCACTCTGTGAATAAAGCCCAAATACCTGATCACAGTCGACAGAGTCCTATAGAGTAGGACTCTTTTTTTCTACTTGACAGCATCTCTTACCCTTATTTATCCTTGTTGGTCACTACACGCTCCAGCCACAATAGTCGTCTTTCTGTTTTTAAACACACCCAAACCCTTTCCCTCCTTAGGACCTTTATATTTGCTGTTCCTTCAGTTTAAAAACTCTTCCTCCAGCGTCTGCTCCCACATTTTCACGTTTTAATTAAAATGTCACCTTATCAGAGAGGCACAACCTGTCTAAATAGCACCAACCCTGGTAATTCCTATCTTTACCCTGGCTCAGCATCATCAGATATCAGGCAAATTAAGATCATAATGAGATACAACTACATCCTCACCAGAGTGACTAAAATTAAAAGACTATCCAAAACAATCTTCAAAAGGAGAAAGAACTAAATTGGTGAACTTCCCTTTCCTGACCGGAAGCATTATTATAAAGCTAGAGTAATTAAGATATTGTGGTACTAGCATAAAAGTTGACAAACTGATGAAAGGAACAGAGTAGACTGCTCAGAAACAGACCTACAGTTACACAGTGATTTGATTTTCAACGAAGGAGTTGAAGCAAATTAACAGAGAAAGAAAAATCTTTTCAACAAATGATGCTGAAAAATCACATGGAAAAAAGTGAGCTTGAATTCCTACCTCACACCAGTATATACATATACAAAAACGAGTTCAAGATGAAACAGAGACCTGAATGAAAAAACAAGCTTTCAGAAAAATAAAGGAGAATACCTTTGTGACCTAAAGGTAGGCAAAGATTTCTTAGACAAGATTTCTTAGAAAGCAACAACCATAGAAGAGAAAAAGTTAACACATTAGACTTCACTAAAATTAGAAAGACTTGTTCAAAAGCTTTTATCATGAAAATTAAGATGCCAACCAGACTTAGTAGAGAAACTATTTGACAATGGACTGGTATCCAGGATGGCAACCGTCCAACAAGCACACGAATAAGTGCTCATCTTTTCATCAAAGAAATGCAAATTAAAACTACAGGATATACAATAAAAATGGCTAAAATGAGAAGACCAACACAATACCAAATGTTGGTAAAGATATGGCACAACCAGACCTCATACACTCTTGGTAAGAATGTAAAGTGGTGCATCCATTTTTGGAAGACAGTTTGGCAATTTCTTAAAAAAGTAAATACATATCTATCATATGATCCCACCACTACATTCCTATGCATTTACCCAAGAGAAAAGAAAGCATTCATCCATACAAAAGACTTGTACACAAATATTTACACCAGTTTTATTTGTAATAACTGAAAACTGGAAATAAGCCAAATGTCCACATTTAATAATGAAATATTACTCATCAATGAAAAAGAATTTATTGATTACATAACATGGGAAATCACAAATTAATTATGTGGAACAAAAGATGCCAGATAAAAGTACAGACTGTATGACTCTATATAAAATTCTAGAAAATGCAAACTAATCTATAGGGATATAAGGCAGAATAGTGGTTTACAATGGTAGGAGGGATAACAAACGGAGGGATCACAAAGGGGCATGAAGAAACTTTTGGTGTGATGAGTATGTTCACTATCTTAATTATGGTGATGGTCTTATGAGCATATACATGTTAAAACATGAAACTGTACATTATAAGTATGTGCAGCTTATTGTATGTCAAATTATGCAATTTAAAACGTCAACTAAAGAAAACAAATAACAACCAATGAAACACAAATGCTTATTTATGATCTACAGTTTGTATCGTTAAGTACTCTGTAATTTGACTACACATTAAATTTATCCTTTTACTGGTGTCTATAAAGTTAGAATTATCATAATAGCAATAGATTAATAATGTAATAGCCTGTTAAAAACACTGAAATATTATTTTTTGAAACAATGCTGATTTTTCTGAAAATACTTTCACACATGCTCTGTAGTGAAAATGTTAGACTTAAGTACACTAAGAACATTAATGCATTAGTGATATTGTCAGAGGTAAGTATTAATTTTATGAGTTCAGCAAGTAAAATAATTTTCAAGCAAGATAATGTATATTTCATTTCCAATTAAGCAAATTACAATGATTTTTAACCAATAATGGTCAAATGAAAATACTTTTAAGCCCTGGATTTCATCTAGGTATCCACCTTTCCATTACAGGAATTTTAACTTTTTTTCCCCATATTAGATTGTGTATTTTAAAATTCAAATATTCTATTCAGAAAAATGAAGAATTTCTTCTCAAAAATTTTCTAGGTTATTTTTATTCGAACTCCAAAATTTTACAAAAAATTGCAGGAGAATCCTCTTCATGACAACAAAAACTGTCATCAGTGTTTTAATAAATGTGACTATACAAAATGATTTAAAGTAATTTATATATTACCTGGCCACATCCAGGGGCAGTGCATAGAAAGGGTTTGTCATCACTCATATTCCACAGGTCCTTGTAATGCCTATAATAAAACATTAAGAGATGACTTAACATTTTACAGTACAGATTTTTAAAGAATAATTTAAAATGTAGTATTATATGATTTTCACTAAGCTTATTACCTTTTCTACTTCAATGTGAACTAAACATTTTTACTGATATTTTAGCCCTATTTCCCTTTCGTCTTCAATTTTTTTTTTTTTAAAGTTTCTTTATTTTTGAGAGACAGAAAGAGCAGCAAGGGAGCTGCAGAGGAGAGAGGGTATCCCAAGTAGTCTCTGCTGTCATCATGACATGAGCCAAAATCAAGGGTCGGGGACACTTAATCGACTGAGCCACCCAGGTGCCCCCCCCTTCCATTTTCTTATAATGAGTAGACAAATACATGCAGCATGCAGATTTGACACTACAAAAGGAAAAGGTCAGGAACCTGGGTCTGTCAGGCTAAATTTTTCCTGTTCAACAGTTTAAGTGAAGAATGAACGAAACAATTAGAAAATCATCACTTTAATCCCCAATGAAATAATGGATCTAGACCAGGTCACCAATGTCTGATGAAACCATTAGCAAAAAAGGTGATGGGAAACAGGTCAACCTTAACATCACTAAGAATGGGACAATCAGACATTATGCACAAGAAAGTAGTCCAGGGAGGCAGGGTGTGTGTGTGTGTTGGTGGTGGGGGGGTAGGGGGGTGGATCGGGGTGTCAAACCCGAATCTAACTGAGCATCTCTAGATCCAGCTACAGGAAATATAGGAGGTAGAAAAACCTGTGAAAACAATCTGGAAGCAGTCAGCCAAATTCTATAGGACAAAGCCCTAGTCACTTCAACAAATAAATATCATGGAGTACACAAAAAGAGAGGAGGTAGACAGGAACTGTTATAAATTAAAGGAGATTTAATAAATCTCCTAAATACTAACTACATGTAAATCCTCTTTTGGATCCTGATTTGAACAAAATAACTAAAAAAATTTTTTAAGTCAAGATTATTTTCCTATTTTTGATTTAGACTTAAAGTTCCCAATCACTCCTATCAACTTCTAGGTTTTCATTGTTTTGGCTTTCTTTCTAAAAATTACATATAACTGGGGCACCTGCGTGGCTCAGTCGGTTAAGCATCTGACTTCGGCTCAGGTCATGATCTCATGGTTCATGGGTTCGAGCCCCACATCGGGCTCTGTGCTGACAGCTCAGAGTCTGGAGCCTGCTTCGCATTCTGTGTCTCCCTCTCTCTCTGCCCCTCCCCCACTCATGCTCTGTCTCCGTCTCAAAAATAAATAAACATTAAAAATTTTTTTTAAAAATTACATATAATGGTATTTGACTCAGCTAAAAATTCAGTAACATTGTTCTTTTTTCAACATTAGCTTGTTAAGCCTTCAGAGTAATGTTTCCCAAAGCATATTCAACAGGGATGACAGCAGCTACTATAGAAACAAGGTATGTAATCAAACAAATTTGGGAAATGCTGGAGGACTTTTTTTTTTTTAGGACTTTTTTTCTTTAGGACTTAAAGCCTTTAATATGTTCAAGTGAAATGACTAAAGGAGCACCTCGAATATGGCATTTTTGCCACATTCATTTGCTATTTGAAATCCTTTTTTATGTAACATCTTATGGAACTAGTATTATCTGACACTGTAGAAATCAAACCCTAAAATATGTTTATGTTTGTCATAGTTATATGTATTTTAATGCTCCATTTGATACTTTAAAAACACAACAGGAGTATCAGCTAAACTAATATACCAGATAAGTGTTTTCTTTTAATAGAAAAAAATATTGAAATATTTATCTAGAAATAACTATAAAAATTTTTATCACCTAAAATATGAAAATGGCTAAAAACCCCAAATACTGCATACATACCTGGCAGAATTCACATGTAACTTGAATTTCATAAGTTGAACAACTTATCACGTCCTCTTTTTCATGGCAAGGATACTGAAAAACAAAATAGTTTTCACACTGTTAAAAATAGTTTTGAAACATTTGAATAATATTGAAATATTGAAATATCTGAATAATTATTACTTTGTAATACTGTCACCCCGAAAGCCTGTCACTATTAAGAATCTTTATAATAGGTAAGAGTAGTGCTCCTACAATATGAATACCCATATAAATGCCTCAAACATAGGATCTATATATCCAACTCCACCACAGGATAAAAGGAGAAAAAACATTTAATTCAGCTCTTAGGGCTATAGTTGAAAGGAAGCTATTAAAAGAGTAAAAATTCTGGTTTTGGGAGTCTGATGAGAAAGAGGAGATCTAGCATTTCAGAATATCTATTTGGAAAGTTTTTAACTTCTTAAAATATAGTCAGAGGAGATCAAATTCTCAGCCTAATTCACCAAAATCTATTTGTCCCATAATATCGTTGATCTATATAAGCATGTCTCTGTTTCACAACTTTATAACTTATTTATTTGATATTAGTTTGAGAACAAGTACAACATGTTGGAACTATCCAGGTCAGTGGCCCATTTTCTTTTATTAAAAAAAAAATTTTTTTTAACATTTATTTATTTTTGAGAGAACAGAAGCAGAGTGTGAGCGGGGGAGGGGCAGAGAGAGAGGGAGACACAGAATGCGAAGCAGGCTCCAGGCTCTGAGCTGTCAGCACAGAGCCCGATGCGGGGCTCAAACTCACAAACTGTGAGATCATGACCTAAGCCGAAGTTGGATACTCAACCAATGGAGCCACCCAGGCGCCCTGAGTGGCCCATTTTAAAAACTCTGCTAGGGGAGCCTGGCTGGCTCAGTCAGAAGAGCATGCGACTTTTGATTTGGGGTTGTGAGTTTGAGTCCCACGTTCGGTGTGGAGATTACTTAAAAAAAAATAAAGAGGGGCGCCTGGGTGGCTCAGCTGGTTAAGCACCTGACTTCAGCTCAGGTCATTATCTCATGGTTCATGAATCTGAACCCCGAGTTGGGCTCTATGCAGACAGGTCAGAGCCTGGAGCCTGCTTTGGATTTTGTGTCTCCCTCTCTCTCTGCCCTCCCCAGCTCACTCTCTGTCTCTCTCTCAAAAATAAATAAACATAAAAAAAACAAAACAAAACTTAAAACAAAACAAAAACCCAAACTCTGCTAATACTTCATCTTAGAATTACTAAAACCCCATCCAGTGGTGAACAAAGTATATGCTTTTTTTCAAGTTTACTTTGAGACAGAGCACGCATGTGTGTGCGCGCACGCTTGAGCGGGAGAGGGGCAGAAAGACAGAGACAGAGACAGAGACAGAGAGGGAGGAAGGGAGGGAGGGAATCTCAAGCAGGCTCTGCACTGTCCGCACAGAGCCTGATGCAGGGCTCGATCTCACGAACCACAAGATCATGACCTGAGATCAAGAGTAGGAAGCTTAACAGACTGAGCCATCCAGGCACCCCCCAAAGTGACTATATACTTATCCAAATAAGCCAGTGATGCACAAAGAAAAATTTTTTTTCTAATTTTGCTTATAAATGTGGTAGCAAGAATGTCTTGCTCAGAAAAACTGGATAATTCCTGTGGGGAAATGTGTAAATATCCACCGTTCTGAGTCTTGGGGTCAAGGGTGATCTGGTATAGGAGGGTAGGAAGACAGTTTTTTCCCTGGTTTCCAGGCAAAACTTGTATCTGGTAGGGTTCTATTCCTCTATTCACATCCAACTCTACCATGCTGTCTGTGAGAAGAGGGAAAAGAACACCAGAATTATCTAAAGGAAATCTGTAAAAGTTCTGCTTCTCTTACTACCAGTAGAATGTGACCTTAATGAGGGCAAGGAGCTTATCTTTGGCTTAACTACCTAAAACAGTGCCTATCTCACAATAGCATTTACTCATTAAATATTAAGGAATGAATAGTCATATGATGTGAACAAGTAAGTTTTGTCTACCTTAACAAACTCTTCTAAAACTAGTAAGAAAATGCAGTTATATTGCCATGAAAAATCAAAGCAATATTTAAATTCAGTTAAGTTCAAGAAACATTTAAACACCAAATACATGCCAAGACACAAAGATGAAAAAAGTCTCTGTGCTTGAGAAACTTTCAGTCTAGCAGAAGAAAGAGGAATACAGAAATATAATCTCAATTCCTTTGATAAGAACAAGAGTTAAAATACTATGACAATATACAGGGAGTGCAGGGACAAACCTGACAGTTCTAGACAGGCTTTCTGAGAGAATTAGCCTGTCGTACCCTTCTCTCTCATCTCTTCCACTCCTGCACCATTACAACTGCCCCCTTCCTCTACAAAAGAAGTTCCTTACCTACATATCAGCCTACTTCCTAGCCAAACAATAAAAATTCCCATTCCTTATTACTATTTTCTAAAACCTCGCTGAGGTAGCTGTAAATACAACAGATGAAGCACCTTGAGACATAAATGATGATATTTGCTCTGGGAGGTTTAAAAACTATCTCTTCCTTAAACTGAATCTCAAGCCTCTAAATCTAGCCTTATCTTCCTTTTACAGCAAGGTTGGAAATACGTTCATAGGGAAAGGAGGCTTTGTTCACTATAAATTGTTGGGACTTCAATGACTACAGATAGAGAATTGTTAATATACCACACAGCTCTCTGGCAAACATCCAAAACTACACTGGTAAGAGAATTACTGTCACGAAGAAGACATAAGAGGATTGTAAGCAAAATTTAAAAGAAGTTCTTTGGTTTCTCTAATTTCACTCTTAACTCTTATTCTAACAGTCCTTTATCTTCCTTGCCCTCAAGATCCCATACCATTGGAGTTTCCTCTTTTCTTCTTTCAATCAACAAATACTTGAGCATCCACTTCCGGCTTGGCACTCTGCTAGATGCTAGGGATGTAATGGGGAACTAAGATAGGTACCTGCCCTCAAGAAGCTTCCAGGATAGTGAGGAAGTTTACATCAGCTAATCTAGCATGCAACTCAGACTTCTTTCCAGGTTTCTAAGTCAATTCCACATGTAAACATGTATGTGTGCCCTAAAATATATTTCTCTATTTCTTTGCTATAAGGCATTTTATTTTAGAACCCCCAACCTTTTTTTTCATGTTTATTTGAGAGAGAGAGAGAGAGAGAGAGAGACACACACACGCACGCATGCACGCACGCATGAGTGGGGGAGGGGCAGACAGTGGTGCTGTCAGCACAGAGACTGACACAGGGCTTGATCTTATGAGTGGTGAGATCATGACCTGTGCCAAAATGAAGAGTCAGACGCATACCAACTGAGCCACCCAGGTGCTCACAGAACCTCAACCTTCAACCTATAGTTTGAATGTTGGTATACTTTGAATTTTGTTTGTTACAACAGAGCCAGAGCAATTTCCAGTATTAGATATCCTACATAAATTAGCAGTATTACAAAATTCTGAAAAACCTTTAAAGCAAAAGTCTGGGGTTCAGAAGAAGGCCATTGTTATTTCCTGATAATATGAACTAAATTACCCCTACTAAACTAAGATATAGTAAGGAGCTTTAAATTTGCTCCCATAAAAATACAGAAGAGCAAAAAGAAAAAAATAAAGTCACCCAAAAGACCATGATTTAGGGACAACTACTATTCCACATTCCAGAGTACATATTCCACAGTCTTATCAATATATGGAGATATGTAGCTTTACAAACTGTACAAACAGTGTTATAACTTTCTTTAAATTGCAATCACCTAAATTCTGCTACATCATTAAATAGTAAGATCATTAAGTATTATATATAATTTTTTTTTTCCAACATTTATTTATTTTGGGGACAGAGAGAGACAGAGCATGAACGGGGGAGGGGCAGAGAGAGAGGGAGACACAGAATCGGAAACAGGCTCCAGGCTCTGAGCCATCAGCCCAGAGCCCGACGCGGGGCTCGAACTCACGGACCGCGAGATCGTGACCTGGCTGAAGTCGGACGCTTAACCGACTGCGCCACCCAGGCGCCCCAAGTATTATATATAATTTTTAATTGTTATCTAGTATTCCATCATATGGTTGGGATATATTCATAATTAATTTTCTATTAGTGGATTTTTTTAATCATCAACAAATATCTTTGGCAGCAAATCTTTGTGGAGTATCTGTAATAATTTCCACGGGAACAATGTCTAAAAATGAAATTAAATTACTATGTCAAAGAGCCCAGCACCTCTTCTACCATGTCTTCCTGGGCCAGTGGGAATACCCTGAGGCGGCCTACTGGAGCAGCTCAGGCTGGAGGCTGGAACTCCCGCAGTACCACATGCAGAATACCTGCAGGGATGTCCTGCTGGTAGGTAAGTGTTCCAGCTGGAAGCAACCCCTTCCAGGAGCCCAGATCCTGTGCTTTATTCAAAAAGCTGTGGGGAAAAAAGTTGGCTGAGGAATGCATGTAAGCACAAAGTGATGAAATGACTGCTTCCAAGTCTCAAGAAAACACTTTTCTCCAGCCAAATGGCTTTTAGATATTTCAGACCTTTCCTGTGGTCTGGTCCTATAACCAATATTCTACAGAAATTGATGAGTTTCTACTCAGGTAAGGAAACTGGGTGAAGGCCATTATTAAACAATAATGGCCTGATTCTTTTGGTAAAGTGTTTTTTATGTTTAAGACAAAAAAAAAAATGTTACCACCAAATATACCTCTTTCCTAAGTGAATTACTAGTGTTGCTACACCTGGAATATTATGTTTGTTTTATTTACTGAATGTTTCTTTACGTTTTGGGAAGGAAAACATTTTTGTTTGTTAAAAAACTGGGGGCACCTGGGTGGCTTAGTCGGTTAAGCGTCCAACTCTGGGTTACCGGTGCAAGTCTTTATCTCACAGTTCATGGGATCAAGCCCAGCATCAGGCTCTGTGCTGACACTGTGGAACCTGCTTGGGATTCTGTTTCTCCCTCTCTCTCTGCTCTTCCCCTATTCTCTCTCTCTCTCAAAATAAATACACTTTTAAAAAATTGAATATTTGTAATTTGTTGTTCCTGAGATTTTTTTTTTTTTTCAACATTTATTTATTTTTGGGACAGAGAGAGACAGAGCATGAACGGGGGAGGGGCAGAGAGAGAGAGGGAGACACAGAATTGGAAACAGGCTCCAGGCTCCGAGCCATCAGCCCAGAGCCCGACGCGGGGCTCGAACTCACGGACCGCGAGATCGTGACCTGGCTGAAGTCGGATGCTTAACCGACTGCGCCACCCAGGCGCCCCTGAGATTTTTTATACCATAACAAAACTTGTTCTTTTCTCATGAATTTACAGTTTCTAAATGAAGACCAGCAAGTATAAAACTGGGGAAGAATAGACTTTATTAATCAAATGATGTCTTGATTTTTCTAAATGAGAAGATTGTTTTATTTGTAACACTAAACATGGGAGCAGTTTCTTGGAAAACTTGTTTGGAAAGATTCATAGTGTATTATGTATCAGATTACCCTATCCTATGTATGAAGATTTGATCTTTGTCTTAAGTTCCTCTACTTTATAGTTATACTTAAAAAAATTAATATACTACATTATTTCATGTCTTTAAAAAATGTTTAAATGTGAGGGGTGCCTGGGTGGCTCAGTCGGTTGGGCGTCCAACTTCGGCTCAGGTCATGATCTCACTGTCCATGGGTTCGAGCCCCACATTGGGCTCTGTGCTGACAGCTCAGAGCCTGGAGCCTGCTTTGGATTCTGTTGTCTCCCTCTCTCTCTGTCTCTCTCAAATATAAACAAACATTAAAAAAAAATTTTTTTTTAATGTTTAAATGTGATCTTAGAACACTGCAAATGATTTAAAAAAATAATGTGAAAATACTACAACCTAAATGAATTCTTAATGTCACAAGTGTTTAATGATGTGCTTTTGATTTAATTTAGGACACTTTTAAAAGGATACTTTGTGTTTGTAATCATCTTTGATGAGTTTGGAAATAAACTTTCTGCTTAATTAAAAAAACAATAAAAACAAACAAAAAAACAATTAAAAATTACTGTATCAAAGTGAAAGCATATTTTTAAGACTTGATTTACACTGTTAACTGCCCTCCAATATAGAGTACTGATTTCTCCTTTACCAGTAGTGTACAGAAAGACCTCATTTCTTCACACCCATACCAATAGTGAATATTACTTTTTAACATTTTTGTCAGATTACTGGAACAAAACCCTAAGTTTAAAGTTGCATATTTTGACACACTTAGGTTATAATTTTTCATATATAAAATTATTATTTGTAGTTCTGTGAAATGTTTACATTGCCCATTCTTAAAAAAATAAAATCTTAGTCCAAAATTCTCTCTTGATCATAGGCTTTCTTATCACACAGATTTCTGATCATGTACCTTATTGTATTCCTGATCTAGTCCTGACTACCTAACCTACAAATGAGGTCCCAAAGGGTGAAATGACTTACTGCTAGGTAAAAAATGGGACAAAAACATTTTTAATGCTAGACTGTACCTGCCAGCTGGTATGCCTTGCTATACTAAGTTTATCAACTGTTACGCCTTGCTATCCTATGCCTACCAACAATCTAGAAATTTTATGTAAACCATCTTTTAAACATAGTATACAAAGACTCTTCTAGGACTTCCAGAATTATTCAACAGACCTATTATCAAATAAAATCATACATAATATGAGATGCCAATAAGAAAATAGTAAAGAACACTTCCAGGAACAATGAATAGAAGAAAATGGGAGAAATTAACTACCAAACATTTCTTATAACTTAAAATTAACATGGGGTGCCTGGGTGGCTCAGTCGGTTAAGCGTCCAACTTCGGCTCAGGTCATGATCTCAGTTTGTGGGTTCAAGCCCCACATTGGGCTCTGTGCTGACAGCTCAGAGCCTAGAGCCTGCTTCAGATTCTGTGTCTCCCTCTCTCTCTGCCCCCCCCCCCACACTCCGTCTCTCTCTCAAAAATAAATAAAACATTAAAATTAATATAAAAGCCAAGCCTCCAGAAAAAACATATATTTTGGTGTCTTCATGAGAGGCAGCTTAGACAGGCTATTGGGGAACAGACCAGCGCAGAGTGTCACAAAGTGGGCAGAGTGAGAAAGTTGTCCATGGCAATGGAAGGTGGCTGGAGGGAAGTCGGAGGAGGCAACCACATGAGGTAAGGAACAGAGATGGTATGAGTCTAGCACAGGATACCTGGGCCCAAGCTGGAGAACATCTAGATGATGATGAGAAGTGGGTGTGGTGGCAACAGGTAATTCATTATGTACAAATACAAGGAATGACAGAATAAGATATATCAAGGATGTGGGTGAAGGGAAATTTACACTATAGGTGAAGGTAATTATAATACAGAATGAATCCTGGCAATTAGATGAAATTTAGAGATATTGTGTGAACTCTTGACTTTCAAAAGAAATATAAAGGTACAGAAATATAGACGATAAATATGTGTGTGTACATATCTGCATACATGTTCATGTATTTCCCTAGCTGTGTCTAGTGAGGGGGGCCTGAGAACACAGATACCCCCAAAGCAATACACCTACTAGGCACCCAGATCTTGATGTCTAAATACCATTCTCTACCAAAAGGAACCTGAGCTCTTTCAAGAATTGTCTGATTCCAGGGCTACGGCAGGGCAAGTACAGGATGGCCCTTGAATATCTTGTGCAAGAAAATTAAGAAGGACTTACTTAGGAATTTGGCCAGAAAGTGGCCAGATCTGAAACAATTTGAGAATCAAAATCAAAGATGATAGTAATGGATCATACTGTGAATAAATCCATACTGATACAAAAGAATAAACTCAGCATTTGATAAGACAGGATATTTATATCTTCTCAAAGTATTTCCTGATAAAATATATCTTAATTATAAAAACCTGGCAAATATTACCTTACTCAAATGATCCAAGTTAAAATTAGAAATAAGAAAAATCGATACGCAATAAGGACACAGCATCATTTCCACGGCAGTAAAACAAAGATACACACACCTGTATCTAATGTACACAATATCAGATACCTGTCTCTAATATTACACAACCCCAAATTGAGGTAAACTCTTCAAAATAACTGGACTTTAATCATCTAGTCACTAGTGCCCAAGTCACAAACTCAAGGGAAGACTTAGGAACTATTTCAGATTAAAAAAGACCAATGAGACATAACAACTGCAATGTGAATTCTAGACAAATCTTTTGGATTAGAACTGGCAGAACTTTTTTTTTTTTTTTTAAGAGAGAGAGAAAGCACAGATGGGGTAGAGGGGCAGGGGTTGGGGAGGGGAGGGAGAGACAGAGAGAAAGAGAGAGAAAGAGAGAGAGAGAGAGAGGCAGAGAGAGAGAGACAGAGAGAGACAGAGAGAGATACAGAGAGAGAGAGAGAGAGAGAGAGAGAGAGAGAGAGAGAGAGAATCCCAAGCAGGCTCCATGCTCAGTATGGAGCCTGACGTGGGGCTTGATCATGACCTGAGCCCAAATCAAGAGTTGGATGCTAAGCTGATTGAGCCACCCAGGCACCCCACAACTGGTAAAACTTAAATGTGATATGCAGATTAGATGTAGCAATATTTCAATGCTAAATTCTTGGTTTTCAGGGCTGTATTGTGGTTTTGTAGAAGAATGTATTATTGTAGAAAATAAAGTATTTGGGGTAATGGGACATAAGGCTGGCAACTTACTCTTAAATGGTTCTATACTAAAAAATTAAAAAAAGAAAAACTTATAGAAGGTATTTATAATGATATGCACTATAATAATTCACTATATATCCATTATATAATTAGTATCACATGGTGTTTAGGAGTAGTTATGAGAAAAATACTACAAAACATGGATTCTCTAACAATTCTCTACTCATTTCTGGTTTATAACTTTCATGTTATAGAGATCAAAGAATAGAAAAATCTCATCTGTATTGCAAGGTTAAGAGCAAAGAGAATCCTACTATGATAAAAATATTACCCTGTACCTGAATATTCAAAGAATGATATTAGACAATTATTTGTCTTATTAGTTCCTTTTTTTAAATAGGAAATGAGTTAAGCAAGGTAAGATGATCCTATAGACTATAATACCACTACTCCCATGCTATATAGTACTCTATCATTCAAATGATTCAGCTGATAAAAACTACATGCTTTTCTTAAATCTCTATCAAAAACAAATTAAGAAAGAAACCAATTTACTTCACAGAAAATAGCGTGGGTAAATGAAGCTTTAAAAATGGGACAGGGGGTGCCTGGTTAGCTCGATGGATAGAGCATGCGACTCTTGAGTTTGAGCCCCATGTTGGGGTAGCGATTACTTAAAAATAAAATCTTAAAAAAAAAATGGGAGGGAACAAGTCGATTTCTGGTGACTAACTTCAAAAATCTCTAGATTCCTTTTTTTTTTTTTTTAAATGTTTATTTATTTCTGAGACAGAGAGAGACAGAGCATGAGTGGGGAGGGGCAGAAGAGAGGGAGACACAGAATCGGAAGCAGGCTCCAGGCTCAGAACTGTCAGCACAGAGCCTGATGCGGGGCTCAAACTCACAACCCTAAGATCAAGTGTCCATACTCTCCTGAATGAGCTGGCCAGGCACCCCCAAGATCTCTATGCTCTAAAATGTGAATTTTAGGGGCTCCTGGGTGGCTCAGTCGGTTGGGTGTTCGACTTTGACTCAAGTCATGATCTCGTGGTTTATGGGTTCGAACCCTGCGGCAGGCTCTGTGCTGACAATTCCGAGCCTGGAGCCTGCTTCGGATTCTGTGTCTCCCTCTCTCTCTGCCCCTCCCCTGCTTGTAACTCTCTTTCTCTCAAAAATAAATGAACATTAAAAAAAATAATTAAAACAAAATAAAATGTTAATTTTACTGACCCTCTTAGCTACAGAACGGTAAATGTTGTAATTTCTTACCTTCAAAGCATGTACTCAAGTTTCAAAGCAGATTTCTAAAATATGGATAATACTAAATGTTACATACAACGTACGGCATTCCCAAGCATTTCTAATACAACAGATTTATTTTGTAAAATGTATTTGGAAAACATTTGACTGCCTATTTTGTATCTTATACCATATTGAGAATAAGAGATACGGTCTTTGCCCTCAAAATCAGATTAGTAAGGGTAAACAAGTATAATTCAGTGATATAATAAGTATAATATATAATATTTATATTATACAATTCAGCAACATAATAATAAAGACATACACAGGCACTATGGGAACATAGGAGCTTAAGGAGTATACTGGAGCTGGCCACCTCTCCTCAGCACCCATACTGCCCTCTTAGAGAGTCTGATTACCAGTAAAGGGCAATCCTATAATATCCATGACCTTGACATACTTGCCTCAGGTGAATCGGGACACCTAACCAAGTTAAGCCAATCAGATTACCTCTTCAGGAAATTTGTAAACAGAAAAAAATCAGGCAAACAGAAGTGGGCACCAGAGATTCTAAATCATACTCAGGACTGGTGGACATTTATAGTCATGTTCATACTGATAAGAAATTAATGGGGGTGCCTGGGTGGCTCAGTTGGTTAAGCATCGACTTTGGCTAAGGTCATGATCTCATGGTTCGGGAGTTCGAGCCACGCATCCAACCCTCTGCTGTCAGCACAGAGCCCACTTCAGATCCTCTATCCCTCCTCTCTGCCCCTCCCTTGCTTGAGCACACATGTGCATCCTCTCTCTAAAATAAACATTAAAAAAAAAAAATTAATGAAAGCCAGAACCAAGAGTAGGCACACAAAAATAGAGATGAGAAAGCATGCAGCCAAGAAGAAGGAAAGCAGTTTCTGTGATGCCTGACTATGTTTTCTGTGGCTGAATTATGCAGGTCTTCTGTATTCTGAGCGTGAGCTCTTTTTTCTTTTTGAACCCTGAATTTATCTGATTAAGTTTCTATCCCCTAACCAAGACAAGTACCTAGCCAAATGTGGAGAGAGGGTCTGAGAAGACTACTACTGAAGGAAGAAATGACTGTGTGTAGTCTCAAAGGAAGAGGCATCAGCTAGTCAGGGATGATGTTTTCAGCAGAGAAGACAGCATGTAGAATCACAATAAAGCAGAGTACACTGAGGGAACGCTAGACCCCTGAAATGTGGGATATAAGGTTGAAGGGAAGAGAGAGAAAGCCAGAAAGTGAAGCAAATCTTGAAGGGGCTTTATTATCCTGGTTAGGAGTTTGGATTCCACCCTCACCACCCCCATCCCACTGCCACTCTGAGGTTATAAATATAGGCCTGCGCTGAAATGTTGAACCAAGCAAGTTTTTCATATTTTCAAATGGTTGGGGGTAGGGGTGGGATGAGAATAAGCAACAGAGACCACATGTGGCCCCTAGAAAGTCTAAAATATTTACTATCTAGCCCTTTAAAGAATAAGTCTGCTTAATCCCACTGTAAAAAATGGGAAGATTTTAAGATGATGAACTAGATAATCAAAGGGGAATTCTTGCAAGATCACTAATAGAAATGTGAAGGATGGATTAGAGAGGGCAAAACTATGCATAAGAAAGCCAGTACAAACTACTGCTAAATTCAGAAAAGAGAACGACAATTTGCACATCAGCAGTACCAGTCAAAATGAGAGCAAAGGACCAGTTATGAAAAAAATGTTTAGGATAAGGCTTCAAATCCATAACATTGTCTCCACACCTTTGCATGGACTGACCCCTGCCTCCTCCTACCCCAGTCTATGCTACCCCTTCATCTCCTTGGCTCCAGTTTTAGGTCGGCTTTTAATCAGCTCCATGTGGAGCCTAGAATGCTCTCATTCCCTACTCACCCATCTCTTTCTTAGTAAACACTACTCACCTCCATCCACTAACCCCTTATATTCTGAAATTCAGATCACTCATTTACTTCATCCTTTAGTTAATAAATATTTATTGAGTACATGTAAGAGGGGAGGAATTGTGTTAGACTCTAGGATACAATGATACACAGTCCCTGCCCTCGTGGAATTTATGCTTTATGTAAAATACTTCTAACCAAATCAGGGTTTGAACATTTAAGTTCATCAAGTAGCTCAGAATTTATTTAACATATATTTCAGTGTGCAAGAAAAAGTTTGCCATCTTTTTCTCCTTAAAAAATTTCCTGTTTAGGGGAACCTGGGTGGCTCAGTCGGTTAAGCGTCCGACTTCAGCTCAGGTCATGATCTCATGGTTTGTGAGTTCAAGCCCCACATCGGGCTCTGTGCTGGCAGCTCAGAGCCTAGAGCCTGGAGCCTGCTTCGGATTCTGTGTCTCCCTCTCTCTCTGCCCCTCCCTGCTCGCACTCTGTCTCTCTCTCAAAAATAAATAAACATTAAAAATTTAAAAAAAAATTCCTGCTTAAAACTTTTTACTTTTTCAGGGGCACCTGGGTGTTTCAGTCAGTTAAGCGTCTGACTCTTCATTTTGGCTCAGGTCATGATCTCACAATTTGCAGGTTCGAGCCTGTGGACATACCAGGGTCCACACTGACAGTGCAGAGCCTGCTTGGCATTTTCTCTCTCTCTCTCTCTCTCTCTCTCCCCCCCCCCCACCCCGCCCTTCCCACATGCCTTCTCTCTCAAAGTAAGTAAATATATTAAAAAAAAGTTTTACTTTTTCAAACATAATATTTATATATATGTGTGTATGTATATATATGCAGGTACATACACACACACACATATATAAATATTTTCCAAATTTCATCAAAATTAGAGTAACTGTATTTTACACATGGTTTCACTTTCAGTCTGAACCTTCAGAATAAGGTACAACAGCATAGGCCAATCTGCTTGTATATCTTGATGTATCTGACAAAGTCTACCACTAGACCATTATGTTTTAAAAGATCACATTTATTACATCAATATTTCCCTTCCATTTTTATTTTTTATTTTTTTTTAATTTTTTTTTCAACGTTTATTTATTTTTGGGACAGAGAGAGACAGAGCATGAACAGGGGAGGGGCAGAGAGAGAGGGAGACACAGAATCGGAAACAGGCTCCAGGCTCTGAGCCATCAGCCCAGAGCCCGACGCGGGGCTCGAACTCACGGACCGCGAGATCGTGACCTGGCTGAAGTCGGACGCTTAACCGACTGCGCCACCCAGGCGCCCCTCCCTTCCATTTTTAAAAGCTATATTCCCAAACTATAGATGTCTTACAGCCAGAAACCACTGTACTTTGTATCTTTCACATCACCACACTGGGGCTGATACATAGAAGATGTTCAAAAAAGATGTATTTGAAGAACTATACAATTTCCTATTAATGTTTCTGTTTGGTACGAATAATCACTGAACTAAACTTAGTCGATTTAATTCAATCCAAAAGCAAATAAGTTTTGACGTTTTAGTTAACTTGTATTTAGTTAGCCTTAAAATGGGTAATACTTTTTGTCCAAAAAATTTTTGCAGTATAGAAAATACTTCGGGGAGCCTGGCTGGCTCATTTGGTAGAGCAGGTGACTCCTGATCTTGGGATCATGAATTCCCAAGTCCCATGATGGGCTTAGAGTTTACTTAAAGAAAAGAAAATACTTCAAGGATTAACTATTGTTACTATCATTCATAAAATCTTTGTAGAATTAGGACTTTCATATGGGGGCCCTTTACTATAGAGGATTCCCTAGTCAGATAAGTTTAGGAGGCTCTGAGTTAAAATTTAAAAATTTAATGTACGTCTTCAGTGTGCTTTATATGCAGTAATGCACTGTAGCTCCAAAAGGACATTTCCAACTTTGCTGAACCTCCAATTTATGTATGTATGTATGTAGGTATTTATTTACTAAACACTATCAATAATATGATAGGACACTAGCATCCTGAGGATTACTATCTAGAAGCATCTGTTGAAGTCAGTAATACTTGAGAGATAATCACAAAATAAAGAACCACTTTTGCATAAAAGCTTAAAGTCTCTTACCTTTCTAGCTGGTGGGCCATGAGCTTTATTTGCTCTGCTGCCAGGAATCCTTCAGCTCTAATTAAGTAAGCAGTACTTCTCAAGTTTCCATCTATGTATCCCTAGGGCAAAGGAGAGGCAGAAGAGAGTGAACCCCTTACTCTGTGATACCTAAGGAAACAGACGCATGCAGTTAAACTCCGATACAAAAAATGTTAAGTATTTATTTTATATTTTAAAATGTATGTAAAGTTGGCCTTCTGTTCCATTTTTTTCTGATATAAAAATTAAGGTTCCCTTCAAAAGTTTCAGTGCTCCAGGAAGGTGTTTATCCTATGGTCTCCTGTAACGCCCAGCAAAATGCCACCTATCCAGAGGTATAACAGTTTCAAGGATGGAAGTACAGCAACGGAGTCTTGGTGAAAGGGGAACAATGAAGCTTTTTACCACAACAGAAGGGAGAGGTAGTTATAGATGATAGGTGAAATGGCAGTGCTGAATCTGCTGAATCTTAGAGTGGAGACGAAAAGTTTCTCCTGTGTCAGTGCTGCAACATAACATCAATGGGACCCAGTTCATATGTTTTCATTTGGTAACAGCTTGATTTTTTTTATACCTGTATCAGTTGGATTAGGTTCAGCTATGAGTGACAGAAAACTCAAAATTAGCAATGGCTTAAATGATTCAGAAGTTTTTTTCTCTCACACAAAAGCACAAGCAGTCTGGAACCATGATCATTAGGAACCCAGGCTCCTTCTATTTTGCTGTTTTGCCATCCTTAACACGTGGTGTCCACTTCATGGTTTAAAATAACTGCTTAAGGTCTAACCGTAACATCTGCTGATCAGATAGCAGGAAGGAGAATGAGATGAGCAACAGCCTCCCTTAAGGAAACTTTTCAACAACTCACAGGAAACTTCTATTTACATTCCATATGCCAGAACTTAAGTCACATGGTTATACCTGAGAAATACATTCTTTATTTTGCCATATGCTCAGTAAAAAACTGGAGCATCTATAATAAAGAAAAAGAAGGAAATGAATATTGGTCAACATTTAGGCGCCACTCTCTCATTCTAAAACATGAGATGGTTGAATACCTTGTAGAGATGCCTTAGTAGTCCACTGAAGGGAGCTTTCGAAAGCAGAAAGTCCTGCCAGTGGACAAGGAGCAAGACCAGTGTTCGTGAGAACGTCTCTAAATATGCAAGGCCAATCTGTAGGTGACAAACAAGAGAAAAATCTGAATAACAGAAAAACAGTGTAAGAGCAAAGAAACAACCTAAACAGTTGTGGTTTGGGAGGATAAACTCACATAAGCAGCCCACAAAACTCAGAAATGGTAACACAGGGCCATTACGTAAGTAATGGAGTGCTCAAGCTGAGTCCGGCCGCGTAAGATCCTGGCATTAGGAAAAGGCAGTATATCCTTGAAACAAAATGTTAAAAGGGAAAGTAGACTTCCCTCTACCATTATTTGAGAACCAAACTCTCATTATTAGGCTGTGTATGAACTTGGGAGATGTCCCTATTGCACAGAGTGATGATAAGATGGGTTGCACTTTACCACGAGTAAGGTTGGCTGAAACAGTCTTCATGTTCAAAACTTTGAAATGAGAATATCAGAAACCAGAAAGACTCTCATTTCAAAGCTGGCAACAAAATTCTGTTTTAGACAGAATGTCCCTTAAAGGTAAAGGGACCTGAGCAGGCTATTTAGCTATACAAATGTAAAATAGGGACCATAAATGGAGCAGCAATTCAAAGGACAAATGCCTTTGTGTAAAGGTTCACATTTTCTAGGTAGAGAGAAATTTCTGCAAATTGTTTCTTTCAGGGAAATGTTTATTTTTAAAAGCAGGGCCTCAGATTTTCCTATGGAGTGTTTGTATTCTTATTTTAGCAGTTGCTCACAAAAGACCAGGAACTAACACCCTAGAAAACAGCAAGATGGACTTCTGGTCTTCAAGTAAAAGGCAACAAGATTAAGCTAACAAGCTGTACCTGGCTTATACAGCTTATGATTTATGCAAGCAATGTTAAGATTACCATCCAGACTTTGGAAGACATTAAACATAATGTCTGGGGGGGCTTTTTTGGTAGCCTGAAACACATAGATGCCATCCAGACTTCAGAAGACATTTAACATAATGTCTGGGGGGCTTTTTTGGTAGCTTGAAACACATAGATGTAAGGAACCTCTCTTTTACCACTGCTCCCTATCCTAGCTATTGTATATATATTTCTTATACAGGCATACCTTGTTTTATTGAGTTTCACTTTATTGTGCTTTGCGGATGTTTTTTTACAAATTGAAAGTCTGTGGCAGCCTTCACTACATTGAACAATTCTATTGGTGCCATTTTTCCAACAGTATTTGCTCACTTCATGTTTCTGTGTCACATTTTGGTCATTCTTGCAGTATTTCAAGCTTCTTCATTCTTATTATATCTGTTTTGGGGAGTTGTGATCAGCGATCTTTGATGTTACTATTGCGATTGTTTTAGGGAGCCATGGACTGCACCCATATAAGACAGCAAACTTCAGTGATAAATGTTGTGTGTGTTCTAATTGTTCCACCTACCAGCCCCTCCCCCATCTCTCTCCCTCTCCTTAGGCCTCCCTGTTCCCTGAAACACAATATTGAAATCAGGCCAATTACTAACCCTACAATGGCCTCTAAGTATTCAAGGGAAAGCACAAGGGGCACATCTCTCACACTGAACCAAAAGCTAGACACGATTAAGCTTGGTGACGAAGGCATGTCGAAAGCCAAGACAGGCCAAAAGCAAAGGCCTCTTGCACCAGGCAGATAACCAAGCTGTGAATACAAAGGTAAACTTGATGGAAATCAAAAGTGCTATTCTAGTGAACACACAAATGGTAAGTAAAACAGCTTTACAACTGATATGGAGAAAGTTTTAGTGTTCTGAATAGAAGATCATACCAGCCACAACACTCCCACAAACTAAAACTTAGTCCAGAGAGAGGTGCCAAAACTGCAGAAGAAAAACTGGAAGCTAGCAGAGTTGGTTCATGAAGTTTATGGGAAGAAGCTACCTTTATAACATAATAGTACAAGGTGAAGGGGAGCCTAGCTAGCTCAGTTGGTAGAACATACAACTCTTGATCTTGGGGTTGTGAGTTTGAGCCCCACACTGGGCACAGAGATTAGTTAAAAATAATAATAAAAATTTAAAGTGCAAGGTGAAGCAGCAAGCACTAATATAGGAACTGCAGGGGCACCTGGGTGGTTCAGTCGGTTAAGCCTCCGACTTTGGCTCAGGTCATGATCTCACTGCTCGTGAGTTCGAGCCCTGCATCGGGCTCTGTGCTGACAGCCCAGAGCCTGGAGCCTACTTCAGATTCTGTGTCTCCCTCTCTATGCCCCTCCCCTGCTCATGTTCTCTCTCTCTCTCTGTCTCTCAAATATAAAATAAAACATTAAAAAAAATTAAATTAATATAGGAACTGCAGCAAGTTATCCAGAAGACCCAGCTAAGATCATTAATGAAGGTGGCTACACTAAAGAACAGATTTTCAATGTAGATTAAATAGCCTTAGATTGGAAGAAGATGCCATCTTGGACTTTTACAGCTAGAGAGGCATTCATACCTGATTTCAAGCTTCAAAGAACAAGATGACTCTCTTGTTAGGGGCTAACACAGCTGGTGACTTCAAGTTGAAGCCAATGCTCATTGATCATTCAAAAAGATCTTAGGGCCCTTAAGAATTATGCTAAATCTACTCTGCCTTTGCTCTACAAATGGAACAACTAAGTCTGGATGACAGCAAATCTGTTTACAATATGCTTTAACTGAATATTTTAAGCCCACAGTGGAGACCTGCTACTCAGAAATAAAGATTCCTTTCAAAATCTTAGTGCTCACTGAAATGCACCTGACACCCAAAAGCTCTCATGGAGACGTAATTGTTTTCACACCTGCTAATAAACACATGTATTCTGCAGCCCATGGCCCAAGGAGTAATTCTGACTTTCAAATCTCATTATTTAAGAAATACCTTTTGTAAAACTGCAGCTGCTATAAATAGTGATTCCTCTGATGGATCTGCGCAAAGTAAACTGAAAACCTTCTAGTAGAGATTCACCATTCTAGATGCCATTAAAAGAATTTGAGATTCATGGGAAGAGGTCAAAATTCCAATATTAACAGGAGTTTGGAAGAAGTTTATTCAAATATTCATGGATGAATTTGAGGGGTTCAAGACTTCAGTGGAGAAAGTAACTACAGATGTGGTAGAAAGAGCAAGGGAACTAGAAGTGGGGCTGGAAGATGGGACTGAACTGCTGCAATCTCATGATAAAACCTGAACAAATGAGGTGTTTCTTATGCATGAACAAAGAAAATGGTTTCTTGTGATGGAATCTACTCCTGGTAAAGATGCTATGAAGATTTTGAAATGGCAGCAAGGAATTCAGAATATTGAATTCCTTAATTGATGAAGCAGTGGTATGGCTTGAGAGGACTGACTCCAATTTTAAAAGTTCTACTGTGGGTACATTTCATTGTCTTATTTAAAGAAATTGTCAGAGCCACCCCACCTTCAGCAACCACCACTCTGGCCAGTGAACAGCCATCATGGACAAAATCCTTTATCGGCAAAAAGATTACAACTTGCTGAAAGCTCAGATGATGGTTAGCATTATTTTTTTAGCGATAGTCTTTTCATTTTTTGAGAAAAATAACGTGCACACGCAAACGAGCAGGGAAGCGGCGGAGAGAAAGTGAGAAGTTTTTAATGTTTTATTTATTGAGAGAGACAGACAGACAGACAGACACAGAATCCTAAGCTAGTTCCAGGCTCCGAGCTGTCAGCACAGAGCACAACGCGGGGCTTGAACTCAGGAACGGTGAAATCATGACCTGAGCCAAAGCTGGTTAACCGACTGAGCCTCCCAGGTTGCCTGAGGGAGAAATTTAAGCGGGCTCCGCACCTAGCTCAGAGCCCAATGCGAGGCTCTATTTCATGACCATGAGATTATGACCTGAGCTGAAATCAAGTGTCAGACACTTAACTGAGCCACCCAGGAGTCCCAAGGCATATACAGTTTATTTTTTTTAGACGTAATGCTAGCACACGCTTAACAGACTACACAGCACAGTGAAAAAAACATAAATTTTATATGCACCAGGAAACCAAAAAATTTCACTTGACCTGCTTTATTGTGGTAGTCTGGAACCAAACCTGCCATTATCTCTAAGGGATGCCTGCATTTGGATATAATTAACCTGTGGGTAGGGGGTATGGCCTCTGCTGAAGGAGGCAAATACTGCTAGTGGTTAAGTATTCTGGAAGGCAGATATTGTCAAACAACAGGGCTCAAAAAGTACATATTCGTGTGAGAAAGGAGTAATTCTCTCTTGACATGGACTCAGAAGAGTCTAACATATTTAAGGGCAACTGGATAGCAGACAGAATCCTGAGTAGTAGGCTTCTGGCCTGGTGGCAGAATAGGAGCTAGCCAGTGTTCAAACAGGCGTATGTATTACTGAAGGTACACTAATGCTTTCCAAGTGACATCTGAACAGGATAAGTTTTAAGGAAATTTCCGTATCTTTTACTTCTCTACATTTGCTTTACCAGAATGATCTGCCTAGTTTCCCTAAGTCCTTATTCTTCCACAGTTCCAAAGAAACCCATACCAAATCTTATTACCACGCGTTGCCCCAGGCTGTAAAAACCTCCAAGGAATAAAACAAGGGGATTATTTAAAATAAGAGTGGCTTAAAGCCTCCCTTTATCCAGGCACCATTAAACCTCAGGCTCGAATCTTCGTCTAAGAACTTCTGTTAAAGCAAAGCATTGCTTTTAAGAATGGTGTTCTGCCCTGTGTTTAGGACATGTTCTGAATTCATATAAATTGTTTAGTGTGACGACAGGAACAATGAAAACTTTGTACTTAGACTGATTCTTCCATTCACAAAATATTGTTAAAAAATGAACTGTCCTGAGAGAGCTCCGTGAAAAGAGGAAATCAATAAGAAACTTAGAAAAGTTCAATTTATATTTATTGCAGAGAAGTAGGATACGGTGATCAATACTTTAAAATATTAAAATTCACTGGATTCAAATAAAATCACGTTGGAGAAGTGGAAGTTAAATAAAAGTTCCATAAGAAAGAGGAATAATGAAAACTTCTATTAAAAGTGAATTATACTTTTTTAAAAACCAATGATAACCTCAAATGACTACTGAAATTACTTGTAAGAGCCAGAAATTTTTCCCCCTACCTATTTAAACTTACAATGAAAAATTATAGGATTCAGCTTAGAAACAAGAAAAAAAGGTGCAAGGGTTCACAATTTACCAAATTTCTTTTCAGAAGCATAGGAGTGTAGTAGGTAGAATGGTCCCCCAAAGATGTACACACCCAAATCCCTAGAAACTATGAATAGGTTATATTACATAGCAAAATGGACTCTGAAGATACAAAAAGGTTACAGATCCTATAACAGGAAGATTATCCTGAGTTATCCAGATGTCCCAATCTAATCACAGGAGCCCTTAACAGATAACTTTTCTCTCCGGAGTCTGAGAGATTCAGCAGCAGCATAAATCACAGAAATTAGAAGCATGAGAGAGACCTGACCTGCCTTTACTGGAGGGAGCAGAAATGAAAGCCTTCCAGCTTCCGAGAGCAAATACCAGCCCTGGTTGTCAGTCCACAAGGAAAGAGAGACCTCCCCAGTCCTACAACTGTGTTCGGCCAACCCAGGAGCGGATTTTCCCTAGACACTAAAATGGAATGCAGCTCAGTCAACATATTTTGGCTTTATAAGATCCTAAACTGAGGACCTAGGGGAGCCCACCTGGACTTCTGACCTACAAAACCTGTGAGATAATCTGTGTTGTTTTAAGATGCAAAGTATGTGGTAATTTGTAATGCAGGAATAGAAAATTAACAGAGTGAGCAAAAATGTTAACGTACCCAGGAAGACAGGCTTGTGTCACAAGTCTTCAAGAGCAGCAACACCTTACAGACACAGTTTTCTCTGTGCTGTAATTTCCTTCTTAAATCTTGGTCAAGAGCCACAAAATGCAAAAAAGTGATCTTAGAGCAATCCTGGGTCCTCGGAACAGCACTATGGTCATAACAAAAAAACCTATGAGTTTAAAAATCTGTAACTATGAGCTAGTAGGACTTTATTCCTTTCAAGATTAAAGTATCTTTGAGTTTTATATTAGGAAAAATTTTAATGGCATGATTTTACTATGATCCTCTTCAATAGGAAATAATACACCAGTTTTAGGGTGGTCAAAAAGCATAAAGGATAATAACATATGTAAAATATATAGTATAGTGCATGGCACTTCCATGGTATCTATTAAGTTTATTAGAAGCTTTACAGTATTTGACTTTAAGTGTACATTTTCCTGAGGCACTTGGCTGGCTCAGTCAGTAGAGCATGTGACTCTGGACCTCAGGATCATGAGTTCAGGCCCCACACTGGGCCTAGAGCTTACTTAAAAAAAATGTATATGTACATTTTCCTAATGCTTTAATCAATCCTGTTCTTACTACCATCTTTAAAGCCCGAAACTGAGAATTACATGTTTAATACTTAAACAAAGGTTTTTAATCTTTAACCCATGAATTTGATGTTATCCCATAAGGTTATCTGGTACGTAATGTTTCGTTCATCTATGTAAGGAAATCAAATGCCTCAGAAGTGATAAAAATAGAATTTAATGAGGGAAAGAAGCTTTTTGAGGAAAGCAGTTTTTATTTTTGCCCCACTCACAGCGACACAACAGATAATCTTCACATATATCACCAATTCCCAAGAGTATACTAATGTTTTGATGAAATTCCTCAAAGTTGATGGTACACATAACGAGCGCCTCAGACTTTTCCCAATATTGTATTCATGAAAGTACTGAGTATGTGAATATTGAGATCAGCCCAATATATCAGAATCTTCTGTAATAAAAATAGCAGTTTTTAAGTTAAACTTCATTTTTTTCAACGTTTATTTATTTTTGGGACAGAGAGAGACAGAGCATGAACGGGGGAGGGGCAGAGAGAGAGGGAGACACAGAATCGGAAACAGGCTCCAGGCTCTGAGCCATCAGCCCAGAGCCCGACGCGGGGCTCGAACTCACGGACCGCGAGATCGTGACCTGGCTGAAGTCGGACACTTAACCGACTGCGCCACCCAGGCGCCCCAAACTTCATTTTTTTAAGGGAGTATTGATTATTCCTAGACCTGTAATCTCTAGGTGATTTAAGGTAAGCAAGTTCTTGTCTTATAGCTTAAAACTACAACAGTACATTAGAAATACATGTAAGAACTTACATAGTAATGGTTACGGATGTGAATGGTGCTAATGCAAGATTTTATTAATAACATAATTTTAGATTTGGTAATCTATTATAAAAATAATGTCCATAGCATTATTTTTCTCAAGGTAAACGTATAGAATGTCCTTATCTATTATTGTTTTATTTCTTAAAAACTTATCTTTTATAAAAGTTAAAAAAAATAGAAATTCACAGCTCACCAAGAATTACAATAATTCCTAGTCATCACTGCTATTAAGAGTATATCGAGGGGCGCCTGGGTGGCGCAGTCGGTTAAGCGTCCGACTTCAGCCAGGTCACGATCTCGCGGTCCGTGAGTTCGAGCCCCGCGTCGGGCTCTGGGCTGATGGCTCAGAGCCTGGAGCCTGTTTCCGATTCTGTGTCTCCCTCTCTCTCTGCCCCTCCCCTGTTCATGCTCTGTCTCTCTCTGTCCCAAAAATAAATAAACGTTGGAAAAAAAAAAATTTAAAAAAAAAAGAGTATATCGATATTAATTTCCCATTATGAAGAGGGCACAAATAAGATACGGTATAGTATTTTTAACTTTTTTTTAAAGTTTATATATTTTGAGAGAGAGAGAGAGAGAGCACACACACAAGGAAGCAGGGGAGAGGGAGAGACGGGGGGAGAGGAAGAGACGGAGGGAGAGAGAGAATCCCAAGCAGGCTCAGTACCGTCAGCACAGAGCCTGACATGGGGCTGGAACTCACAAAATACGAGATCGTGACCTGAGCCGAAACCAGGAGTCAGATGTTTAACTGACTAGACACCCAGGCACCCTGATAGGGTATAGGTTTTGTACAATTCCCAATACAATACTAGTAAGCTCACCTCTCACTTCTCTCAAAGTACGTCAAAATTCAAGTTAAGTGAAAGAGATACTACCACAGGAATAACCCTCAATCCGACATATGTCAATAATCATTAAAACCTTCCTTACAAATGATAAAAACATAGTGACTCTTAACAGTGTGGCTGACAAGTGATGGTACAGTTACACTGAGTAATCGTTAAAGAATTCAAAAAAACCAAAGACATACAGATGGCCAACAGACACATGAAAAGATGCTCACCATTTATCATCAGAAAAACGCAAATCAAAACTGCAATGAGATTATCACCTCACACCTGTCAGAATGGATAAACTCAACACCATGGTGAGGATGTGGAGAAAAAGGAACACTCGTGCACTGTTAGTGAATGCAAACTGGTGCAGCCACTGTGAAAAAGTGTGGAAGTTCCTCAAAAATCTAAAAACAGAACTACCTTATGATCCAGCAACTGCACTATTGGGTATTTACCCAAATACAACAACACTAATTCAAAGGGATACATGCACCCCTATGTTTACAGCAGCATTATTTATAATGGAAGCAGCCCAAGTGTCCCTTGATAAAAGAATGGATAAGATGTGCAGTGTTGTGTGTGTGTGTGTGCGTGTGTGTGATGGAATATTACTCGACCATAAAAAAGAATGAAATCTTGCCATTTGCAATGACATGGATGGAACTAGGGAATATTATGCTAAGTGAAACAGAGAAGGATAAATACCACATCTCAAAATATGAGGATGCTATTGACTTGGGGAGAAGGGATGTATATGAAACAAAAAGTATATGAAATACTCTCTCACATGGATTTTTGAAAATTCGAATGTAATAAGCTGCACCACAAATTATAAGTTCCTACGGAAAACTCAACTTTATCGCCAAAGCTATCAAACAGATGGTTGACATCCTGCTTTCAAGTTACATCACACACTCCTGGAGGGGGTATGGTAGATTATTATTATTTCTGAATGTACTTTAACAGTAATAATTACCACACCATTTACTAAGTATTCGTTAGTTCCTGACACTGGTTTAAGCATCACATATACATTATTTGAACAAGGCTATAAATTATTACCTTTAAAAATAAGGACAAGGAAGCAGAGAGAGTTTATATTATTTGCTGAAGGTGATACAGACGGTAAGTTGGAAGACTCATGACAGTCTCTGGCTCCTAATAATCACGCTAAAATGTTGATTATATACTTACTATATACCAGAAGATGATATTGAGGAAACAAAAACTCAGTCAATTTGGCTATAACACACGTATTCTTTATTTCAAGGGTTACCTATATGGAAATAAATGTTATTATGAATTTTAATAACTCATAAATGCATAGGTCAGAAAGTAGCTCTTATATTAAAACCAGCATAAAACACCCAACATGTAAACCATTAAAAATACATCGAATGTAAGGATTATTGTTACTATACCATTAAATGTTTCAGTTAATTTTTAGGAGAAAGTCAGTGAAATGACAGAAAAACAATGAAATATACAGTATCTGTCCCAGCACACAGATCACTGGCAGATAAATAACTACAGACTGAAATGGTCTCCTAAATAAAACCACTCAATAATGCAAGTTATTCCCAGAATTAGTAATAATTCCTAATTAAGCAATCCTACTTTATTAATAAGCATAACTCCAAAGTTGATAAAATCATGATAAAGTCTGTGAACTCATATTCTCATGACAGTGTAAATGTGCTCAACTCTTTGGGGAGGCAAACATTTGGCAATATAGAAACATTTATATCCTCTGACCTAGTAATTTCATTTGAGATTAGTACCGTATGGAAAACAATTCAAAATAAGAAAAAAAGATAAATGCATAGAGATACTCAATTCAGTGTTAAAATAGAAACTGAAAACAACTATTTTCCTGTTGGGCATTTAAAATTGAGTTTAAAATTGAGTAAATGTAGAGGTGCCTGGGTGGCTCAGTTGGTTAACTGTCCAACTCTTGATTTTGGCTCAGGTCATGATCTCACGGTTCGTGAGTGAGATCAAGCCCTGTGACCCACCGGCTCTGCACTGACAGCATGGAGCCTCCTTAGGATTCTCTCTCCCTCTCTCTTTCCCCTCCTCCTGCTTGTGCATGCATGCACACTCTCTCTCTCAAAATAAATCAACTTAAAAAAATTAAAAAAATAAAATTGAGGAAATGTTAATACTCATTTGGTAAACTATCAGGTAACCATTATATATTACAAAGGTTAGACAGTATGGGAAAATGCGAAAGCCAGAAAAGTAAAACATATGTGTAAAATTCTGTTAAAACTACAATGTATATGCAGAAATTAGAAGGCAACAAAAGTAATGAAAAGTTATTTATCAGTAGGACACTTGTAATTGATTTTTAGTAACACTATTTTAACTGTTCAATAAATAGAAAAAAACACACTAGCCCACATAACAAGAATTAGAAAAATCAAAGCTATAAAATTGGAAGGACAAAGGTTTAGATTCAGGTAGGCAAACTAAAGAACATTTAGGGAATTTGTAAATTAAGGGAGTATTATAAAGATAATGATATACAGGACTAGCCAAATAATCAAAATACTCTTGGTATTCTGCCCACTGGCTTTTTGCCAATTTTAATCATTCCCACCCTTTCTCTTTTCCTAGTAATCTTGTTGAGAATCTCTGTGATAATAAGCTACTACTACCATTGGGAGTGTTTCTATTCCTTGGGTATTAAGACAGGAAAAAAATGGGAATCACTATCTTTGTTAAGATACAGAATGCAGACATGAATGCATAAGTCTAGCCTGGAGAGCATTCTACTTACATCCCTTCTTGTTACAAAAAAAAAAGTTTTTATTTTCTTATATTATTTTTAAAGTTTTTTAATGTTTACTTATTTTGACAGAGAGAGGGCAAGCAGGGAAGGAGGAGGGAGAGAGAGAGAGAGAGAATATCTCAACCAGGTTCCATGCTGCCAGCACAGAGTCCGATGCAGAGCTCGAACACACTAACCATGAGATCATGACCTGAGCACTTGGATGCTTAACCGACTGAGCCACCTAGGTGCCCACAAAAAATGTTTTTAATCACTGTACTACCACTGCCAAAATTTTGCCAAGAAGAAAAAGCATCACTTAAACATACTTAAAAATGTAAATGAATATACAAGTTTCAAAATTGTTAAAAAAAGAATAAATGAAAATAGTACATATACATATATCTGTAATTAATATAATACATAACACATTCATAGTAATATATTTAAAATAATTCCAATTATTGTTGGCCTTAAAGATCCACAAACTTCCTTATATTTTTTTGAAATTATATTTTACTCTTTTTCTTGAGCTTATATATTTACTTCTTTTCTTGAGCTTAAGAAACAGAGCAAAAGAAATGTTTTGTGGGGTTTCCCTTGGACGTAAATAGGTGAATACTACTACTAATACCCCCTCATTAAGAATTACATTAGGAGAACATGCAGCAGTTTAGTTACGTTCTTAGTCTCATGGAATAGGTGTGAGTATAAGATAAACACAGAAATACTAAGTTAAACTACTGACTGTAACAAGGCAGATTTGTTGTTTTTCTATAGTACATTTTAATTACAGTGAATTGCTTAACAAACAGTTAATGTATTGACTTTTACAAGGATCAGTTGACTATCCAATTGTTATTCGATGGGTTATTTTTTTTTTTTTAAGTTTATTTTGAGAGAGACAGAGACAGTGTGAGTGGGGGAGGGGCTGAGAGAAAGGGAGAGAGTGAGAATCCCACGTAGGCTATGTGCTACCAGCGCAGAGTCCCATTCGGGGCTTGAACTCATGAAATTCAGAGATCATGACCTGAGCTGAAACCAAGAGTTCAGCTTAACCGACTGAGGGACCCGGGTGCCCCATATTCAGTGTTTTGTTTTTTTTCTAAGTTTGTTTATTTTTGAGAGAGAGAGAGAGAGAGCAAGCAAGCAAGCGCACAAGTGGGGGAGGGGCAGAGAGAGGGAGACACAGAATCCTAAGCAGGCTCTAGGCTCTGAGCTGTCAGCACAGAGCGCCCATGGGGCTCTAACTCACAAACCTCAAGATCATGACCTGAGCCGAAGTTAGACGCTCAACGGACTGAGCCACCCAGGTGCCCCTCAGCGGGTTTTTAAAAGACAGACTGTATTATTTGCTCAAGATGACACAGGTAAGATCTACACATTTGCTCTAACATGATCTAACAATTTCATTAATCGGCAGAGAACATATAAATCATTAAACCCAACTTTTTCAAAACACAAAAATTTAGGTAGGCAAAATGTTCATTATTTATTGAGACTTCATACTAGTTGATGTATAGCCTATTATTTTTAAAAATGATATTCAGAAAGCTTTCAAATCCTGACTACCAAGAAGAAGCATTCCTCCAAATTATTTGTTAAAGAGCTGACATAACAACCTTACTTTGTGCTGTTATTTTAATTTTTAAATATGAAACAAATACTCTCAAGTAAATACAGGAATTTCTGGTTTACATATATAATAGATTACGGTATAGTCCCCAAAGATGAAATAAACATTCTAATATGGTTATTTTAAAAAGAACTTCGAGGAAACGCAATCAGGTCGACAGAAGGCATGGGCACCTTAGAAACACACACACACACACAGTTCCTGAAAGCTACTTCTGTACTGACAAACACCTACATTCTAAATTACCACAATGCATTTTAAATAATTCAAAACTTAATGGCAGTAATCCTCTCAAAGCAAGATTAAACATGTTTTAGGAAAGCAGCATAGAGACCACCATAAATTTGTAAGATTCTTACAAATTACAAGGACTAGAATTTCTAACTGTTACTTAATTATTGGTGACCTTGAAGATCCAAGAACATCCTTAACTCTATTTTGTGATCTGCAGAAGGGCATCTCTATTTTTTAACATAACTTTACAATGGTGTTCCTGAAGTTTTGAGGAGTGTTGACAGTGGATTCCTCAAGTCAGTGTAACACATTTAATTACAAGATGTAATTGCTACCGTATTGGTCTTTCAGGTCACTTAACCCTGTAGGGTTGACTTTTAAACAAGCTTATCACCTTCGTAATTTTGGCACACTAGACTAAGTAAGGTTACACGCTATTTAAAAATTACGCCTGGAAAGGCTATTACTGACAATGTCAGTGGTTTCTTCAAATAGGACAAAAAGTGCACTCAAAGGAACAGTTTTTGTTTTGATTTCAAGTATGTCTATTAAACTTACACATTGTTACTGTTTCCATAATTTAAAATTCCTAAGAAATCACAACTTTCACATTATAATTTAGGGATTAGTCAATATGCCTAAAGTCCATCAGGTGTACTGCCTTTTACTCCATCATATTCACAGTAGTTTTGCTCTTGGCCGCAACCAGTTTTAAGCTCCCGATTAAGCAAAGGCAATTTTACACTATCTAAGGACACAAAAATAGTACCCAGCTCCTCCGCCCTCTCCCTCCTCTAGCGTCGGTTCAACGAGCTAACACAGAAAACACTCACTCACTCCCTCTCCCCCTCTCTCGGCCCTGGCCCCTAGGGCATCACTAAAAAGCACAGGCTACTTCCCTACGGAGGTTCTGCAGTCCAAGCAGGGAGGTTAAAAATGGGGGAAAATACCAGAATCAATCTGCACCCACATCTCAGCCCCGCCCCACCAGGAAAAAGGGGGGTGGCGAGAGTGTGAGGGGGCAGAAAGGACAGAAAATGCCCAGACTTCCAGCTCACAGGTTCTTCATACCATTTGTTCCCTCATGTTCCACCAAAGGCAGAGACCCTGACCCTATTTTCAGCGGCGCCTCCCGATCCTCCTCCCCGCCACCATCACATACACACGGTCCCCAACGACTGAGTCTTGGGTGGGGAGACCAGAGCCGGCCCTCTCCCTGCTAATCCAAGACTAAAGGGGGTCTCCTTGCGCCCCCGGCGGACCCGACCTGCAGTCGAGGGACCTCTGAACTAACCAGAGAAGGGGAAGATAAATCGGGGGGAGGGGTCTAACAGGAGCCGTTATTCCTTTTTCCTCTTCGTTAGGAAAGCGCGCGAGCGGGGAGGGGCCGGAACAACGAACGCCAGTTACCTAACGGTCCCGCCCGGCCGGTCGGGCTCCTGAAGCCGAAGCCGCGCGGGCCGCTGAGGTGGCAGAACAGCCACAGTCGCCCCGAGGGCTAGGCACCGAGGCAGGAGCGCCGAAGGTGATGGGAAGCGGGGGGGTGGGGACTACGGTGAGCGACGTCGCCATGTTAGTGCCTTCTTTCTCCGTATCCCTACAGTTTCCAGTCCTTCGGCCTTCCCCCATCACTACTCACCTTTCCAGGTCACTAGTTCATGCTTCCTTCGGTCGCCACCGAGGCCCGAGCTCAGCGGTGTTTACAAACTACCCCTGGAGGAAAGGGCTGAACCGCACTTTAAAGGCCACGGGCTCCCACAGGCTTCCGTCCTCTCTCGCGAGATCGGACTGACACCCCTTCCCTTCTCCCCGCCCCACTCCCGGCATCCCCCTTTCTTCTCGGCGCCCCTCCCCTCCACCGCACACGCCCCTTCTTGCCTTCTATCTGATGGAGCGCCTCCGGGTCAGGTGATTTCGTCAGCTTAAAGGGGAAGGGGGCGGGACTTCAGGAGGGCGGGGATGGAGGGGGTGGGAACCAAAGAACACTCGGTAGCGGGTGATTGGACAAAGTGCCCGAAGGGCGGGAAGCAGGCCTGGAGGGGGCGGGATCGGAGAGCCAAAAGAGAGGAGTCTCCGTAACCTGTGCGGAAGCCTGTGATTGGCGGCTGGCTGCAGACTCGCACGGGTGTGGGGCGCTGGAGCAGGTGGATGTTGGGGTCGAGTGAAGGGTTTGACGGTGTGCGGAGAAGTAAGGTGAACTCTGGAAAAGGCTGCGAGTGGCGGGAGAGAAAGCGCGATGAGTCCTCTGAGCTCCGCCACGGGAGCCCGGTATTTTTGTCGCTGTCACTTCCCGGCCCTGGGTAGGAAGGCAGGCAGAACGTTAGAGAGGCGCGCGCCTAAACCCATTTTGCTGCTACTCCGAAGTCCGAGAGAGGGTGTCTCCGTTAAGCTGGGGTTTGGAAGAGGCGGAGTTTGCCTCAAAGTATCCCCAAGGCCCAAAGCGGGAAAGCAAGATAAGTCCGTTTTGAAAGCAAGAGAAAAAAAAAAGCCTGTACTTTGGATGGCGTTTGGTCGAATTTTACTAAACTATAACTGAAGCTGATTCTTCTGGCTCCTAAACGCCTGGTACAGTGTAGGATGTTAGCATATAATTATATCTAAATAACTTAGCAAAAGAAATACAGTGCCCTCCACTATATAACCGTAAGTTAAAACAGTGCACAGAATTGTTTATAAGAGAAAAATCGGGGGCGCCTGCGTGGGTCAGTCGATTAAGCGTCCGACTTCAGCTCGGGGTCATGATCTCCCGGTTGGTGAGTTTGAGCCCCATGTTGGGCTCTGTGCTCATAGCTCAGAGCCTGGAGTCTTCTTCAGATTCTGTGTGTCTCTCTCTGCCCCTCTCCTGCTTGTGTGCGTGCTCTCTCTCTCTCTCTCTCTCAAAGAAAAAATAAACATTAAAAAATGTAAAAAAAAAAAAAAAAAAAAAAAGAAAAAGAAAGAAAGAAAGAAAGAAAAAATCTTCCATGCTGTGGTGTATTCTATTTTATCAATTTTACTGAGTAGTTACCGATTTTAAATATATCAACTTTAGGGACACCTGGGTGGCTCAGTCGGTTAAGCGTCAGACTTTAGCTCAGGTCCTGACGATCTCACAGTTTGTGAGTTTGAGGCCCCACATGGGGCTCTCTGCTGTCAGTGCAGAGCCCGCTTTGGATCCTCTGTCTTCCTCTCTCTCTCCCCCTCCATCGCTAATGCTCTCCCTCTCTCTCTCTCTACCCCCTCCTTCAAAAATAAATAAACATTAAAAAATAAATATATCAACTTTATTAGAAATAATTTCAAACCTTTAAAATATCAGCATCTGCTTATTAACATTTAGAGAGGACCAAAGGACACCAAATTGGAATATGGAATAGAAATGGCTCTCTACCCATAGTACTATCCTACCACCCATTAGGTTGCTACAGTGACAAAGAAATGTCCGTCAAACTTTGAAAGAAGCTGTTTAAAAAAGGGTGCTGGAGGAAGACAGTTTGATTCACATGAGGGACAAAAGAGACCATATTTACTGCTCTGCAACTGACACAGATACACTCCTAAAAACACAGAAAGAAGTATAGTGCTGAAAATATTTTTTTCAAAAAAATTTTTTTTGAACAGCAGGCAAAAGTTTATTAGAGTATAAGATTAGAAAGAAAAGAATAGTAGGAAAGCTCTCTTTACAGAGAGGGGACATTCGAAAGTGAATGCCCCTGAAAATATTTTTTTAATGTTGCTCTGTGATTCTCTATACAACTTAAATATTTCAATGTCAGGTGTGGGGATATTGATTGTTCAAGAAACATGCACTGGCGCAAGTTGAAAAGTATGATGAGGGGCTCCTGCAAAAAAACTTGCATCAACTTTTTAAAAACCAGTTGTTTTTCAGTGCCTTGTTTTTTCATCTATTACGTGATTTCTAGTCTATAACAAATTATGAATAAAGCTTTGTATTAATATAAAATGTACTCTCAAACATCCAAACCAAAGTGAAACTGAAATTATTGGAAACTTGTGCAGTATTGTATTTGAAAGTTACACTTGCAGTTCAATAATGGTATCTGACATAAAAATGAAATCCTGATGGCACTGAACCTTTTAACGGGTTTCTTTCTGGCCTAGGGACATATATGTGAGCCAACTCACTCTTCTTTTGAAACTCATTTCACTATTCAAGAGACCAGAAAGAAGCCACTGTTTACCTTCTCAAGTTAAAATGAAAGTACTATCCCTATCTAATAACAGTCACATTGTCCTAGTGTTAATGTAGTGTAGCACTCGTCACATCAGTTAAACCTCAGCAGCTCAGACTACTGAACATGAATATGATGATGGACAAAATGTGCAATTGACAAATGACAAATTGTTAGGTCAAGTATATATGCACTACAATGGTGCTTCTCTCCATCTCAAAATGGCTAATAATGTCTAATGTGAGAAAAAGAACTATAAATGTTATGACATTTCAAAAGAACTTTGTGTCAATTAGAGTAGCGTTTTAAAAACAATTATTTCCATTCACTTATATCAAAAATTCGAAATTCTTTTCTCTGGTTTTGATTCATTTTCAGTTGGCAGTAGGTTTAGTTTTAAATTTCTCCTCCTCATCCAGCCTGTTGTCAAGTAATTATCTACATAATGCACTAGAGGAACATGTTAATTTAAAACTTTTTTTAATGTTTATTTTTTGAGAGAGACAGACAGAGCACGAGCGGTGAGGGGAAGAGAGAGAGGGAGACACAGAATCCGAAGTAGGCTCCAGACTCTGAGCTGTCAGCACAGAGCCTGACATGGGGCTCGAGCCCACAAACTGTGAGATCATGACCAGAGCTGAAGTCGGATGCTCAACCCCTGAGCCACCCAGGCGCTCTATGGAACATGTTATTTTAAAGAAAGTCTTTCAGGAGTCCTCATAGACAAGAGAAGAATATTTAGTAATACAAATAGTACTCTGCTCTGTTGGAGAATGCAGTTTTAGCTACTTTTCTTTTTTAAAAAAGTAAACTTAAGGTGCGAAAAAATAAAGCAGTTCACAGGAAGAAAACAGGTGGAAAAGATGCAAATCTGTTCCATATGCATGTTGGCAACCTTCTAGTTAGAAAGTGTCTTACTTTAATCTACATATTTGTAGCTCCACCACATTTCATGTAATATAGCTTTTCTACAAATGAAAAAAACATTCAGCTTAGACAAAACGAATGTAGTTATGACTTTTAATTCTGATCCTGTGAACTCGGAAGTCTCACTATATCTTAATAAAATGCTTTGCTTTTCAGTTCTTTTTCTCATTGTCATTCCTCAAGCTCCCCTGACAGCCCTAAAATTCTCTACAATCTTCTCTTTTGCAAACGCAGGAAGTCTGTTCTGGACCCCTTCTTCACCTGTCTTATCATTCCAAACATGCATCTACCCAACTTACTCCTAAGAGAGTTGGTAAGGACCTGGTAAACCTCCTTTAAGAACCCAGCATGACTTCTGAGTAAAATTGGTATCCCTTAGATACAAGAGGCTATTTGAAGAAAACTACTTCTATTGTAGAAATGCCCATTATTAAATACTGCAAGAAATAATGGGGGCCTCTCAATGCTCTCAAAACCTTACAAATGCCCAGAATGTGGTACTTCTGCCTTGTTCAGAAGACGTGGTTGTTAATCCATTAATCTGTTGTTATTCTTTTTTTTTTTTTTAATTTTTTTTTTCAACGTTTATTTATTTTGGGGACAGAGAGAGACAGAGCATGAACGGGGGAGGGGCAGAGAGAGAGGGAGACACAGAATCGGAAACAGGCTCCAGGCTCTGAGCCATCAGCCCAGAGCCCGACGCGGGGCTCGAACTCCCGGACCGCGAGATCGTGACCTGGCTGAAGTCGGACGCTTAACCGACTGCGCCACCCAGGCGCCCCAATCTGTTGTTATTCTTAAAAATTCAACTAAAACCCTGCTCAAGTAGTATATAAATATACTAACATAGAAATATACAGATCTGTATATATGAAAAATAAGGTGAAAAGGAAGATTCAATTCATAAGGACATAGTTTCTCTTTGTAGCTAAACAAAACATAGCATATTCCAGGACGTCCCTTATGTCTGTCTTGAACTCAGAGAAAAAGCCTCTGTGTTTTCACAGGTATCCTCAAGATATAGCCCGGTACAGAAAGATGAGACGAGGACACCGTGACCCTAGACATTTTGGTTGATTCTTTTGGTAGCTTCTATCTCCAGACGGATCTTCTTTCCCTCCCTCTGACAACCCAGGGCTTTCCTGCACATCCTCGAAATTGCCTATGCTATAGTTAAACTTTCAGCATCTGTTCTCATAATGGAAATATCCATTCAGAACATTTCAAGTACAAGGTGGGGGGTGGGGGGGTCATTGTCCACTTCCCACCCTCAATGTCTCACAAGAATTTGTAATTAATTGTGTGTGGCATTGTGAAGAAAAAAAAAATAGAGGGCTGTCTTTATCTTCAAATCATACTATTTAGCTTATGCCAGCCTCAGTGAGATAGCCCAAAGACAGAGAATGGAATTTAAGGCCCTTGTTTCCATCCTTCATATCAATGCCTCCTCCCACCTCTCTTCTCATCCCACTCACTAGAAAGAGGGCTTGTCTGGGAATGCAAGCTGGTGCAGCCACTCTGGAAAACAGTATGGAAGTTCCTCAAAAAACTAAAAATAGAACTACCCTATAACCCAGCAATTGCACTACTAGGTATTTATCCAGGGGATACAGGTGTGCTGTTTTGAAGGGACACATGCACCCCCATGTTTAGAGCAGCACTATCAACAATAGCCAAAGTATGGAAAGAGCCCAAATGTCCATCGATGGATGAATGGATAAAGAAGATGTGCTCTATATATACAATGGAGTATTACTCGGCAATGAAAAAGAATGAAATCTTGCCATTTGCAACTACGTGGATGGAACTGGAGGGGATTATGCTAAGTGAAATTAGAGAAAGACAATTATCATATGACTTCACTCATAGGACTTTAAGAGACAAAACAGATGAACATAAGGGAAAGGAAACAAAAATAATATAAAAACAGGGAGGGGGACAAAAGATAAGAGACTCCAATGTGGAGAACAAACTGAGGGTTATGGGAGGGATTGTGGGAGGGGGGATGGGCTAAATGGGTAAGGGGCACTAAGGAATCTACTCCTGAAATCATTGTTGCACTATATGCTAATTTGGATGTAAATTTAAAAATAAATAAATAAAATTAAGTAGAAAAAGAAAAGAAAAGAAAAGAAAGGGGGCTTGTCATCGTTATATTCAGCTTTCCACACACTATTAAGTTACCAATACAAGTAGATAGAACCACTCCTAGGATAAAGATTTTTGTCTGCCATTCCAGTGTCTACCCTTGATGACTCCCCATAACTAGTCTGTCACCCTGAGGCCCACCTAGTACCAAAGCTATGAATTCCTTATGCCAGAGACCAGAAAGTCTTGGTCATATGGACCCTCCTAGGCCCTTAGATTAATACTTTGCTCTTTTCAGTTGCATTCTCACCTTGGACACAGCCTCTTAGGGTAACGATCAACCTAATGCTCTGTCTCTATACTTTATTACTCATAAAGCATCAATATTTATTGAGCATGAACATGCCAGACACTGTTCCTGGCCCTGCTGCTACAACTGTCAACAAGACAAAGCCCCTTAGGGGGATTTTCATGGGGGAGGGGAGTCGCGGCACATACATAAACCGTGTGACCATTTAAAGCGTAGTAAGTGCTGTGGAGAAAATAAGGCAGGAATGTGATAACGTGCAGTATTATAAGCTTATTCTTTTTGTACAACTCCTGGGATCTTGAGAGCTAAAGATGTTTTGGATATCTCTAGAGAGGTAGGTAAATACTTTGAACTGTCCTTTAGATAGAGGAAGTCTTGAGGGAATCATACTGAGCTGTCCAGCATCTGAGACACTCAGCCAAACTACATTAACCCTTGGACAAAGCAAACTCTGGGACTCTCATGTCAGAGGAGCAGATCCTGGAATCTCCACGGCTGGGAAATGCTGACTAAATACTTTTGTTGAAAAGTAGCCACTGCCAACAACCATGGGTCCTCTTAGGAGTCTCTGCCAAGATCAGCAGTAGGATGCTAGCTCATGCTAATAGTAGAACAATCAAAAGCCCTTGGATTTACGAGTCCCCATTGATCTTAGGTCAATTCTTTTCAGTATTTAAGCTCCCTTGAAAAAAGCAGCTCTAAGTTACTAAATATCTAGGAGGAGATAGATTACTTGCATCATTTGAGAAAGCAGTGCAGATTCTTACTAGGAACATGGGCCAATTTTTAGAGATTATAAATAGATAGCTGAAGGGAAATGACCTAGGGATACAGGGTTACCTTCAACTTACAAAACTGACATTTCTATAAAGTTGTAAGTGAAAGGTCATATTGGAGCCTGTTTTCTCACTGACAGACCAGTCAGGGAGATTCAGTACCCTTCACTCCATAACAACATGTTAACATAAATAACATTTTTTTGAAAAAGAACTATACTTAAAAAAAAAAAAAAAAGAAAAATAACTATAGTTTCCAAAGCAAAAATAGAAGAATGGCATTGTTTTCATTTTTGTAAATAATTAAGTCACACAATCTACTTCTGTATTTGATCTGTTGCAATATGTTGTTTTGGTTGAAGTTTAATGACAACCTAGCCTCACGTAGCCGTGCAAGCGGCAAAGGGAAGACCTTGTGAAACCCCTGAAAGAAAGGTTCTAGGGGCCCTCAGAAGTTTTCAGACCACACTTTGAGAATCACTGGATTAGCAGTACATTCCAGGAAGAAAGGGGTGGGGGGGGGGGGGACTACCCAATTAATGAGTTGACAACTTTTTGAAAGATAAGGAGTCTGAGCTAAGGCATATGGGGGACTGCAGTATTCTAGACCAGTACTCTCAAAGCTTAATGTATATACAAATCACCTGGGGTCTTGTTAAAATTCAGATTCTGGTTTAGAAGATCTGGTGTGAAGCTCCAGAACCTATATCTCCGACAAGCTCCCAAGTGATGCTAACGCTGCTGACCCCCGGACCTCACTTTGAGCAGCAGTGCTGTATATATCGTGATATACACATCACCAGAAAGCCTTTAACAACATGCACTGCTGAGCTTGTGTATATGTGTGGTGAAGGAGGAGGGTAGGATAAGGGTGGGTGGAGGGAAAAGAGGAGTATAAATAAAGCCATGTTATCTACTTTCCAAAAAATCTGTAAAAACGATGATATTGCTTATAAATCCTATACTATCACAAGTTTCGACTGCTATGTATCAGCTATCTCTACATCAAAGCAAGCTAAGGCATAATGTTGCTATTGGCAGAGACAGTCTAACTGCCTTGTCTATTGAGGCAGAGGAGGGTGGTGCTGAATCTGAAAAAAATAATTTTTGGCCGTAGTAACGTAAAGTATTGGGCAAGTAATTGACGGACGATGTATTGAGGTCTTAAGTCCAGAATATTATCAACAGAATAATACCATGAAATTACTAAATTAATATATGCTCGGCATGTAGAACATTCAACAACTCATAATTTCGTGTGTAGAAATCACATATTTTAAAAGCCTTTGCAGAGGATAGTACTGAAACAACACACACCATCCTCTCCCAAACACTTAACACCCAAACCTAACCACATTGGCTAAAAGTGCCAAATAGAATTTAAAACTTACCGAAGAACTATGAATATATATATACCTTCTCAAATCATATTTCCCACTTATCTACAATCCTCCCTTAAACTTCTGTGACATTCATTTTTTTTTTAAGTTTATTTTTATTTATTTTGAGAGAGAGAGAGCAAGCCAGGAAGTGGCAGAGAGAGAGAGAGAGAGAGAGAGAGGGAGACAGAATCCCAGGAAGGCTCCGCACTGTCAGCACAGAGCCCAGTGCGGGGCTCGAACCCACAAACCATGAGATCATGACCTGAGCTGAAGGCAGACGCTTAATGGACTGAGCCACCCAGGCATCCGGGCATTCATTTCTACCTAACTTTAGCTGCTCAGCAAATTTTGTTTTCATTCATTGGACCTACTTACCTTCAAGAGCTTGCACTCTGAAGTTCTTTAAATTTCTTGTCTATTTGTTGGCTCTTACTGAAATGGATCTTCCGCTGTTTTGTACCCTCCGGGCCCTTGACTGTTCTAGCGCTGTTTTATTTTCATAAAATACACATAACGAAATTTACCATCGTAACCATTTTCAGTTTATGTTTCAGTGATATTAAATACATTCCTAATGTTGTGCAACCAGCATTACCATCCAGGTCCATAGCTCTTCATTTTGTGAAACTGAAACTCCATACCTGTTAAGCTGGAACCCTTCCCCTTTCTCCTTCCCCCAGCCCCTAGCAACCACCATTCTACTTTCTGTCTCAATGATTATTGACTACTCTACCTAAGTGGAATCATACAGTATTTTGTCTTTTTGTGACAGGTTTAGTTCACTTAGTATGATGCCCTCACGGTTTATCGACATTGTAGCCTGTGTCAGAATTTCTCTCCTTTTAAGGCTAAAAAATATTCCATTGTATGCATATACCACATTTTGCTTATCCAGTCATCCGTTGATGGACACTTGGGTTGCTGCCATATTTAGCTATTGCGAATAATGCTGCTATGAACATGTGTACAAATATCTCTTCAAAGCCTTGCTTTCAGTTCTTTGGGGTACATACCCATAAGCGGAATTGTTGGATCTCATGGTAATTCTATTGGTAACATTTTGAGGAACTACCATACTGTTTTCCACAGCAGCTGCACCATTTTACCTTCCTCCCAACAGTGCACAAGAGTTCCAATATCCCCACATCCTTGCCAATGCCTGTTTCTTGTTTTGTTTCTAGAGTAGCCATACTATAGGGTGTGAGATGGTATCTCACTATAGCTTTGATTTGCATTTCCCTTATTATTCGTAATGGTGAGCATCTTTTCGTGTACTGGTCAATGGGGGGCAGAGTTAAGACGGCAGAGAAGTAGGGGGACTGGGATTTTCCTCCTCCCTCAGATACAGCTGTGTTGAGGCCAGCTTACCTGGAACATCCAGGAAATCAATCTGTGGAGTGGCACAAAGATCTCCACAGTTGGAGGGAGACAGCATGGTGGTATCGAGGTGTGTGTATGTGAATTGGGGGAGAAGAAAACGGTGTAGGCACAGAGGGGAGGGAACCCCTTCTATGGAAAGACAAAAGGGCGAGAAAGGGAGAGAAAGGCTGTGAAATTGCCCTATTGAGTTAGCACAAGAGGCAAACCTCTCCAGACCACGGACTGGGGAACGAGAAATAGGGAGGGTGCCAGTTTCTATTCTGCAAACAGCCTTAGGAGCTGAAACTCGGAGGTTTCAAAAGTGCGCGACTTTCTCCGGAGGGAAGGCCAGTCTGTGCGCGTGTGCTGGCTGGCAGGGGAAGTAGCCGCTCAGGGCATGGTAGCGATCTCAGGGGTGCCCTAGGAAAGAGCAGTCTCCTCCGAGTACTGTGAGCCCCTGCATGTGCCAGCCAAAGAAAGCCCTTTTATCAGCAGAGCTGAGTGACGCTGCACCACGAAAGGGTCCACTCGGTGCAGGGTCCTTTAAGACTTTGGGTTTTGAATCCCAGCCGAGCACCTAGGAGGCGGGGGAGAACTTTGGAGCAGGGCTAGCCGGCCACCCATGCTACTCTGTGAGGGCTGAGGGCTGCCTGAACAGTGTGGTTTGAGACACCCGGTCAGGGGAGGAGAGATCGGGGCGTCGCCATTCTTCTCCCCAACACCAGCATGGTGGGACTGGGAGAGCAACACAGAGGCCCCCGGGGGAAGTGGGACCCGCTTACACCTGAGCCCTCCCTTCCCTGCGTGGCAACTGCTTATCTACTAGAGCTGACTGACCCGATACAGCCTGCCTCTCTCCTCCAGACCAGCACAGCCACTGGTCCCAGGCACCAACAGACGAACTGTTAATTTTTTGTTTTTCTTTGTCTCTGTCTTCTTTTTCTTTCTGCCCTCTTATTTTTTTTCTTTTGGAACCAGGCTTATAGTTTCTGATTTGTTTTTGGCCAATTCTTATTTTATATTTACATCTATCTATATCTACATATCTCTCTATATTATATATAGATGTAGGTCTATAGATATAAAATAGAGATAGAAATGTATCTATATATAATTTTTTGTTTGTTTGATCAGGCGTTTTTACTCTCTTCTTTTTACACTTTTTTCTATCTCTTCTTTATTTTCCTTTCTCTTTCTCTGGATTTAGCCTTATAGTTTTTTTTTGTTTTTTTTTTATTCTGTTTGGTCTTCTTTTCTCCCCTTTCATTTTTCTCTTTTATGGGATCAGGCTCCTCCCTTCCTTTCCTTTTTTTCCAAGGTTACTTCAACGAACAAATCAAAGCACACCCGGTTGAAGGTCCAAACACTCACTACTGCAAGCAAGAAGGAGCTTTGCAGAGAGGACTGACCAGTGAGATAGAACAGCCAAAACACAACAACAGACTGTCTGCAACATACACCAAGAACGCTTCCTGAAGCGCCAGGCCCTGGACAGTATATGACCCCTTTTTAATATAGTAGTTCAGGCGCAGGAATATAACAAGCTATTAAAATACACATAAGACAGAAAGTTACCCAAAATGACAACATGGAAGAATTCTCCTCAAAAGAAAATTTGGGAAGAAATGACAGCCAGAAAATCGCTCAAAACAGATATAAGCAATATATAAGAACAAGAATTTAGAATAACAGTCGTAAGACTAATAGCTGGGCTTGAAAACAACATAGAAGACAGCAGAGAAGCTCTTGCTGCAGAGATCAAAGATCTAAGAACTAGTCGTGATGAATTAAGAATGTACAAATGAGATGCAAAATAAACTACATACAGTGACAGCAAGGATGGAAGAAGCAGAGGAGGGAATAGGTGAAATAGAAGATAAAATAGGTGGAAAATGATGACTCTGACAAAAAAGAGGGAAAGGAAATTACTAGATCACAAGGGGGAGAATTAAGACAGCTGAGTGATTCCATGAAACGTAACAATATCCATATTAGAGGAGTTCCAGAAGGAGAAGAGTGAAAGAAAGGGACAGAAGGTTTATTTGAACAAATTATAGCCGAGAACTTCCCTAATCTGGGGAAGGAAGCAGACATCCAAGTCCAGAAGGCACACAGACTCCCTTCAAAATCAACAAAAACAGGTTAACACCATGACATATCAGTGAAACTGGCAAAATACAAAGATAAAGAGAATTCTGAAAGCAGCTAGGGACAAATGGTCCTTAACCTATAAGGGTAGACACATAAGGGTAGTAACAGATCGGCCCACTGAAACTAGGCAGGCCAGAAGGGAGTGGCAGGAAATGTTCAATGTGCTGAATAGGAAAAATATGCAGCCAAGAAGCCTTTATCCAGCAAGGCTGTCATTCAGAATAGAAGGAGAGATAAAGGCTTTCCTAGACAAACAAAAACTAAAGGAGTTCATGATCACTAAACCAGCCCTGCATGACTACAAAGCAAAGACTACAAAGGACCAGAGACATGGCCACAAACATGGAAATCTACAGATAACACAATGGCACTAAATCTGTATCTTTCAACAATCATTCTGAATGTAAATGGATTAAATGCCTCAATCAAGACATAGGGTATCAGAATGGATAAAAAAAAAAAACAAACAAACCCATGATCCATCTATGTGCTGCCTACAAGAGACTCATTTTAGACCTGAGGACAAAGTGCAGATTGAAAATGAGGAGATGGAGAACCATCTATCATGCTAACGGAGGTCAAAAGAAAGCTGGAGTAGCCATACTTATATGAGACAAACTAGATTTTATTTTATTTTGTTTTAAATGTTTGTTTATTTCTGAAGGAGAGACAGAGAAACAGAGCATGAACAGGGCAGGAGCAGAGAGACAGGGAAACACAGAATCCGAAGCAGGCTTCAGGCTCTGAGCAGTCAGCATAGAGCCTGATGCAGGGCTCGAACCCACGAACTGTGAGATCATGACCGGCGCCGAAGTCCGCTACTTAACCAACTGAGCCAGCCACCCAGGCACCCCAGACAAACTAGATTTTAAAATAAAGACTGTAACAAGAGATGAAGAAGGGCATTATATCATAATTAAGGGGTCTATCCATCAAGAAGAGCTAACAATTGTAAATGTTTATGCCCCAATGTGGGAGTATCCAACATATAAATCAATTAGTCACAAACATAAACTTATTGATAATACCATAATTGTAGTGACTTTAATACTCCACTTAACAACAATGGACAGATCATCTAGGCAGAAAAATCAATAAAGAAACAACGGCTCTAAATGACACTGATATTGGACCACATGGATTTAACAGATATAGTCAGAACTTTTCATCCTAAAGCAGAATATACATTCTTCTTGAATGCACATGGAACAGTCTCCAAAATAGATCACATACTAGGTCACAAAACAGCCCTCAACAAATACAGAAAGATTGAGATCATACCATGCATATTTTCAGATCACACAACCGTGTACTGGTTACCCATCTGAATATCTTCCTCAGAGATATGGCTATTTAAGTCCTTTGAACATTTTAAAATTGTGTTGTGTTTTTATTGAGTTTTAGGACTTCTCTATATATTGTGGATATTTTTAAGCCCTTATCAAATACAGGATTTGCCAATGTTTTCACCCATTTTGTATGATGTCTTTTTACTCTGTTGACTGTATCTTTTACTGCACAAAATTTTAAATTTTCACCTTAAATTTATCTAATTTTGTTATTTTATTGCCTTTCTTTGGTGTCATATCCAAGAAACTATTGCCAAATCCAGTGTCCTGAAGCTTTTGCCTATTCTTCATTTTTGGAAAGTGTTTGTTTATTTAGAGAGTGAGCTCGTGTGCTTGTGCACATGAACACAAGTGGGGGAAGGGCAGAGAGAGAGGGAGACAGAGAATCCCAAGCAGCCTCCTGCTGTCAGCACAGAGCCCAAGGAGGGCCTCAATCTCAGGAACCATGAGATCATGACCTGGGCCGAAATCAAGACTCAGATGCTTAACTGACTGAGCCACCCAGGCACCCTGCCTTGTTTTCTTCTGAGAGCTTTGTAATTTTAGGTCTTGTATCTAAGTCTTTGATCCATTTTGAGTTAATTTTTGTATATGTTGTTAGATGGGGGTCCAACTTCATTCTTTTGCATGTGGATATCCAGTGTCCGAGGTCCCCATTTGTTGAAAAGTCTATCATTTCCCCCATTGAATGGTCTTGGCACTCTTACCAAAATTGGGACTTATTGGACTATATATGCAAGGATTCATTTCTGGGCTGTCTATCCAATTGGTCTACTCTTTCCTTATGCCATTAACACTCTTGATTATTGCAGCTTTGTGCTGTTTCAGTGTAAGGAAGTTCATATATCACTTTTTAAACTTACTCTACCTCTCCCTTTAGTTCTTTCATCATCTCTGAGATGGTTGTTTTAAAGTCTTCATCTAGATATCTGCTATCAGGTCTTTTTCAGGGACAGTCTATTTTCCCTTTGAACGGGCGCTACTTTCCTGTGTTTAGAATGCCTTGTGATTTTTTTGTTGCAAACTAGATATCTGAATAATGTGGTATCTCTGGCAGATTATCCTTCTTTCCTAGGGTTTTTTTTTTTTTTTAATTGTTGTAAATGATCTCTGTGCCAAGGATTAGCCTGATGTGTAAACTTACTGTTTTCTCAGGTCTTTTCTGAGCCTGTGCCTTTTCTTGGACACGAGTGATCACTTTCAACTTTTCCCTGTATATACAGTTGTTTTTCAATGTCCTAGTCTTTAGTGTCTGGCTCCCAAAAGGGGAAAGAGAAAAAAGGGTGGAAATGAATACCAGCTCTTTAAATCCCCTGAAGTCACTTCAGTTGGGAGTGGAGAGGGGCTTGTAACAATTAAGGGAGGTACAGAAACAATGGCCACCTTCGTCTTTATCTGTACCTCTGTAATCAGAAGTAGCAATCTGTGATAAAAGCATTGATGACCAGTATTTGGAGGGCAGGGTTCATTTTGCTTACCCTGGCTCCTGTAAGGTGTGTGTAAGCTGCTCCAGGAAGATGTACATAGTGGCCTGCCCTGGGGCTGGGGCTGAGGGTGGCAGCTGCTACTCTATGAAGACCTGAAATTGAAATTAACCCCAATTTACAGTCCAAGCCTTCCTTTGGAAGTTGCAAGCCTTTAATAGACCAGAGTTCCAAGATAGTTCTATTAGATAGGACAGTGCAATTGCTGTGTAGGTGGTGAAGATTCTTGGTGCTTCCTACTCCATCTTTCCAGAATCCCCTTGACCAGCCTCTTTTATTCCAACTTGTCACTATTGTGGCTCTACTCATTCCTTACCCAGTTTGAAGCTCATAGGCAGCCTGTTGAACAATGTGCTGCTGGCTTGCTGTTGCTTAGAGCCCCTTTGACCTGTCATTTCTTCTTGTCAATAACCAGACTTGAATAATCCTCACTGCTCTTTATGAGTTTGTGTTAACAAACTTTCCAATATTACTGGGTAGTCATAAAGTAAGGTTAACGAGGTTCATTACCAACTCAGGTAACTATCGGGAGCTGGGTTCTTACTGCTGCTCTGCACTGCTTTTATTCAAATCTACTCCATACCAAACACCATTCCTTTCCTCTTTTCAAGCCCACAAGGCTATCTGTAAAATTATACTTCCATTTTTTGCTTTAAATTCTATAACAAAACAGTTTCTCCCAAATCAGCTTTTCCTTTGTCATCCCTTACAAAAAAAAAAAAAAAAAAGGGGGGGGGGGAGAAAGAAAGAAAAAGAAAAAAGAAAAAAAAAAATCAAAGCATGGGCTTTGGAATCAAGGAAGGTCTGAATCTGGACCCTGACATTGCCACTTAATGGCTATGTGATTTGGGGAATTAACCCCTCTGGGCTTTTTTTCTCTTCATCTTTCCTCCCTAATTATGGAAGACTGTCATCAAGGACTAAATTACCTAAGATACATTAAGTTCCTAGGACAGGGAGT